>NC_090932.1:1439548980-1439852333 GCF_040938575.1 Ambystoma mexicanum
AGGTTCTCAAAAGGGCAAGTATGCTGCTTCCTTTGCTGCTCTGTCTGCAGCATCATTACTAAGAACTATTAAATCAGTTCCATTAGTATGCACTGCACACTTCACTATTCCTACCTCTTGGGGCAATAGTAGCGCTTCAATTAGTTGGGATAGTAGTGCGGTATGCTGAACTGTTGTCCCGTTGGATCTTTTAAACCCTCTTTTCTTCTGTCAAGATAACCCAGAATGTACCATGCAGGTAGCATACACAGTCAGAGTAGATAGTGACTGCCTTCCCCTTACTCATCTCTAGCACCTCGATGAGTGCCACTGGTTCTGCCGCTTGTGCGGAGTAATGGGGAGGCAATTGTTTCTCCACTCCAACCCAGCATTCTCCATCCACAAGAGCTACAACAAGCCTCACCTGTGCCCTGATCAATTGTTGATGACCTGTTGACAAAGAGTACCTCGCCTCCTTCCAAGGCATTCCCCTTAACAATCGTCCTCTCTTCTTCTTCTCCCTCATAAGTTACACAGTAGTGGACAACATTGTCAGGTTTCACTGGTTCGGCTAAGAATGTTGTCGGATTGACTAGGTGATACCTTGCCGGATGCATAGAAGCATTTGACAAAATAACTTCATACTCTGATACTCTTTGGGTTATCTAAGGAGACTTTGACTTTTCAAAGATAGTAAAAACTGCATGCGCCTCATACATCGTCACCGGGCAGCCCATAGTAATGGTTGAAGACTTTTGCATGGCAAAACCTGCTGCCGCAAGAGCTTGTTCACACGGAAACTTACCTTGCATAAATGAATCCAAAAGCCCACTGCAGTAAGCCAATAGCTCGTAACCTAATGATGTTTTCTGAGCCAGGACTGCTGTCATTACCTTTCCATGTCTAACGCTCACCTTGTATCCAAGGGGACGCCACTCAACCCTGGCTGTACCACTCGCACTTCCGAACCTTCTCCCTTGGTAATGTTTCAAGATGAGTATTGGGCCTCCAATACAGGAGAACCGGAGTCAAAACTTAACTGTCCTTTGCTAATTGACTCCCACCTCCCTTGAAAACCAAACCTTCCCTTAGATCTTTTCCTCACCTTAATTCTTTGTACGGTGCGCTCTCCGTCCTGCTTCTCGTTGCAACCAAGTTGCGTCACTGGTGCAGGCCTTGTTCGAGTCCAGACCCGCTGTGACTCCAACTCTGTTAAGGTAGGTTTTGCTTCTTTACAGTCTTGATAGTCTGTCCTTTCTTTCTTTCCCCTTGTTCTTTCACTAATGTCTGTTTCTTTCCTATTGATGTGGAAAGAGATTTTTGGCGTTGCCGTGCTGATGGAGTTGAGCATGAGTCGGTAAGTGAATGCACGGTGCACAGCACTATTCCGTAAATAAATGTGCAGTGGACAGCATATCTTGCCTTTTCTTGTACTAACCTGTGTCTCTTCTCTTGCTTGTAGGCTGCTGTGATGTCCCAGAATGGATGCTGACCGGGAGACAATCGAATCAGGTAAGAATCTTGTAGTCTTTGTTTTTGTAAGAGTGAATAAGCGCTCACTAATGCTGTTTTCTCTCTCTCCTTTCCAGATCGCAGTGTTCCAGAGAAGGGTGCGGTGTTATCTGGACCGGGTAAGCGATGGATCAAAGACATGATGCTACTCACAGGTAAGTGCTGTAGTAATGATGTTCTTGTTCTTTCAGGTGAGTGGTTCCAGGATACAGCAGGCAAGGAACTCAGGAGACCGAGCTGGACACAGTGAGCGTCACGCTGCTAACCGCAGAATAACGCAAAGTGTGTTCCTCTGCTTGGGTGTGGCTTATATAGCCCCAGGTATTCCAAGGCCCGACCACACCCAAAACACTAGACTGCATAGTTCAGTTCATGGAACTGAGCCATGTGGGAGCCTCCATGTTGGACAAAAGCCCATTACGAAGTCCGGACCCCATGTTACCTTCACATTGAGTATGAGCCTGGCACCAAAGGTGCCAGGACTGACTCCAAGAGAGTCTTTGGCGAGATGGCAAGGCCTTTGAGGCCATAGTGGGAGACCGTACCTGGCTCCAGCGGGGAGGTTGACTTGCCTATGAGGGTTAGAGTTAGGGATCATGTGTATGTGAAAACAGAAAAAATTGTTTCTGGTCACTCGGGGTTGCCAACACTGGAGCATTACTGATCACTGTCTTGAGTTCCTGAAAACATGTTCTCATTTCCTCTAACCATCTTACCCGACCCTTCTCCTTCTGTGCTTCCTTATGTACTTGAAGTAGGGGCCTCGTAACTAGATTAGTCAAAGATCCAGGACCTGCAATAGTTATAGCCCCAGAAACTGCTGCATCTGTTTTACTGTAACTGGCTGAGGCGTATTCTGAACTGCAGTGGCTCTCTCAGACATCCCCTTTCTTCCTGCAGTTATTACCTGTCCCAAATATACTACCTCTGTCTGGAAATACTGCAATTTAACTTTGTCCACTTTGTACGCCTTCTCTGCGAGCAGAGTAAAGAGCTTGATTGTGTCTGCTCGACACTGCTCTTCTGAATCGTTACAGACCAATAAGTCATCCACGTACTCAATTGCGGTACTGGGCACATGTAAGCTTCCCGAATCCATTTGCATGACCCAGTTAAAAACACTTGGGGATTTACTGTACCCGGGGGAAATTTTGTGTGCTCAAATCTCTGCCCACAATATGTAAACGCTGTGAGGTACTGGAAATCAGGGTGTGAGGGGAGCGAGAAAAAGGTGTTTTTAAAATCAATTACTGTAAAATGGGTCGACCCAGTAGGGATGTTATAGAGAATGGTGGCAGGATTTGGTACCACCGGAAACTCTGCTTTAACAATGTTGTTTAGAGGTTGCAAATCCTGGACCATCCTCCAACTGGATCCCTTTGCTTTCTTCACGGGGTAGATGGCCGTATTAAATGGGGATACAGATGGTTGTATAATGCCTTGTTTTAACAATGCCATAATGGTCTAAAAAAAATCCCATTGTCTGTCTCCCTAGGCATGGGGTATTGCCTAATCCATGACAATATTGCTCCTGATTTTAATTTAATCTGTACTGCTCCTACACTTTTCAACAACCCCACATCATGAGGATTGCTGGTCCACAAGTGGTCTGGCACTTTCTCCAAATCCTCCTTCCAATATGGTGATGCTCTCCTGTGTCTTCTGTGTCCTCAAACAATTGCTAATTGGACATGTTTCTTAACTATGAGGTCGGATCGATGCACACCAATGTGTGCCATTCAGCTCCTTCCTCGTTGGCGCCTGAAAGAACCACCCTGTCCTTCTTGGCAAATACTGCTTCTAACAGAATGGAAACAATGGTCCCTGGTGATATCGCCTGTGACTCAGCAGGGTGAAACAAAAATTGAAGAGGTACACTCCATTTTTGATCTTTTTTCCCAGTACCCAACTCAACACTATCAACACCCCATATAGAAATAATGCTGAATGCATTGGCACCCCTCTAGTCGCACTGTCACTGTAATATGAAGGGGAAAGTGCTGCTTCTCTCACTTGGGTATTCTTGCAGTATAACAAGGGAGCTGATAAAATGCGCTTACCTACCTTGATACACTGACCCTCTGTGTAAGGAGCCGACAAGCCAGCCCCAGAAAATCCCTGTATGTGTCCATCATTTTGCCTGACAGCAGAAAATCACCTTATTTGATGCATGATTTCGTAGCCCCTGTATCAATCATTAATGAAAACGTCTGCTGACCTACATTTACACCTATCCGAGGTTCCTCTTCCGGATCAGTATTAACCAATAGAACTGGACACATCACAGACCCTTGTGGGCTGGTCCTATTCCTGGTACATAGGAGCACCAATAGGCAAAAAAGGATTTCATCTGAGCACACTTACTCCTGTGTAGTGGGTGACTGTCCCGTGGAGTTGGGGATTTCAAGCCTGCACTGGTTCCTGGGCTGACAGGATCGGTGGGGGTGCATAGATCTGTGCCTTTCCAGCTCCTGGATTTTGATCAACCTGGACTTGCTGCGATGGCGCAGAGCTTGAGGCTTATGGCAAAGTTGGGGGATTCATTTGTGGGGGACATGCATTGAAATATTGCGGCCTGCTTCAACAGTCCCATGCAATGTATCCCATTCTCCCACACGCCCAACACTGTGCTCCATAACCTCATCCCATTGGCCCATTAAATGTGGGCCCCATCCCTCTAAACGTACCAAATGACCCAACACCCCATGAAAATTCACCCCTACCCAATGAAAACCCTCTCATTGGTCTCGCTCCATGTACGTACCTGTCCATCCATCCTTGTCCCATTCTGGTTTCCATTTGTCTCTGCTGTCCCTCTGTGGAGCTAGTTATCATTGCTCCTTCTATACAAATCTCTGCCAACTTTTTTTGAACCAGCTTGGCCTCGACCATCTGTGCTTTTCCATGCTTTCCTTCTACTGCCGCATTTTACAAAAATGCACAATGTGTGCTGGAATCTCCCGTAAACCCTTGGCCTCTATTCCTACTATTTTATCCAGGTTATGCTGAACTTCTTTGGGAACCCCTTTTTAACACGTGATAGAAGATAGCCACATTATTGTCCCATGCTTCTCCCGTCTCTGCCCTCCACATTTCCTGAATTAATTGAATTATGGGTACTATGAACCTCATCTAGGTTCATTGTTTTCACCAAGATAGAGTTTATATCGGGCACATCGGGGTACATCATTCTCAATGCCCCCAAACGTGTGCCCTATAATTATTAACGGCTGCTCCATCACGGGTGTTTGTGTTCAATTGAACCCTCGGATTTCATGCTCTTTTCCAGAGCTCATCTGCCTGTTCCCCCATCAATGCTGTGAAAAAGCTTTTCATGTCACCAATCGCTAACATGATACCAATGGTTTGTTTTTCCAAAGCATAAATCGACTTACCCGTCCCTTCAGTGAGTGAAGGAAGCATCTTCATTAGATTATTCCTGTCCATGTGCGACCACGGGACATAATACGCCTTCCGCTGACCCTTCTGGTGTGGGAATTGAGTTGATCCTACCTCTCTGGGGGTTTCCCCATCTGTCCTCAGCCTCTCCCTACAGCCACGTGAGCTCCACGGCTCATCCGAAGGCCCCATGGTGTGCTTTCCCTAATTACTGCTGGAGCGGGAGGCAGAACTACTGCCCCTTGTTCTCCCTGCTTGTCATCTGTTTCCCATTCATTCTCTTCCTCCTCTGTCCCTATTACCACATCCACTAATCTATCTTTCTATGGATGTGGAAGCATATTCGGCGCTGCCAAAGCATGACGCTTCTCTTTCTCCTTGTTCTGATTCTGTACCTGGGATGGCACGTCCTTCCTCTAGATCCACATTTACTCCCTTTATAACTGCTTTATCTAACCTAATGAGGATCTGACCATGCCTCCGTCTCCCTTCTTTGACCGCCTACACTTGCCTATTTCCTCCTTCCTGTTCTTCATTCCTGCTCTGTTGTAACTGCATTACTTCATTCTATGCTAACCTTACTGCGTCTTCCCGTTTCCGTTGTTCCTGCCTCTCTTCCATCTGCAATCTATCTTTTATTCGAATGACTGGGTGTGGGGACACCGCCTCCCTTCTAAAACTCTTCATCGCTCCTTGCTTTCACAGTTCTATCCTGCTCTTGTTCCTTCAGCTCCAATTCTGATCTAAATGTCAAATAGACTTTTTTCATTCCACCTTCCATTTGAGACCCATCAATAACTTTTACTAAAGAAGGTGTTATTTCCCTTTTTCTCCTCATGATCCCATCTTTCGAAGATTGGAGTTGACGGGGGTGTCACCCCTGTCCATGGTGTAACCATTGGAGTGGTTACTGGAGAGTATGGAGGTTCAAACTCGGGGTTAGTATATCCTTCTGTGGGTGACAAAGGATAGTACCCATATGGGGACGGTGCAGAAGAAACTCCTTCACCCTCCTTTTTTGTCCCATCCTCAACGGTCATAATTTTATGGGTCTTCCCGTCCTTCTCATACAACCTCCATAAGTTCAATCTATTCTCCAATTTCGAACTTTTATGCTTAGTCACTAGGAAAGTATGCAAATTCTACACCATAGCCTTATCATAAGACCCTTCGATATGCCAGGAATTAAGCATTTTGCCTTTTGTTTCCATCAATCATTCTCGGTGGTATTTCAAAATGTTCACCTTCTATCCGGGGAGCACCTGACATAAATGATTCAATGGAGTCTCCATACTCAAGACCAATGTAACTCAAATTTTCAAAAATCGAGATATAAACCCCAAGAACCAAATCCACATCACAACAATTACTACCCACAAAAAATCCCCCTTTTCTGTACCCTTTCTTAAAAAAAGAATCCTCCTTACTCGCCTTCACCACTTCTATTTCTGTAATCGGACAGTCATCAGGCATACACTAAAGAAAGCATATTATCAAAACATACACCGGCAAAAAGTCCTCTTTACTTCTCTGCGATTTCTCCTTTACTCAAGCATAAAAAGGAGCGCAATGTTTTCCACTACATCGCTGTATCTCTCTCTTCTTTACTAGTACAACACTCTTGACTACAGTGCTGTTTTTTCCTGACTGCAGGAAGATATCCTTTATTACTTTGACTAACTAAGAAAAAGCGAGATGCAGGCTCTGTCCACACAATCTATACAAAGTAAGAGGTTACCAAGGGTATCTACAGGTGGTTTTACCATAAGATGCCACATCACCCTAAGGCAAGGGCTCCTGCCAACCAGACAAGCAACCTCAAGAGTATCAAGTTTATCGTTATAATGGATGTGCAGGTGCGGGAGACCACACCTCTAGAATAACAAATGGGTAAAAACGTACGACATAAAATGATTCATTCACTCCTCCAAAAACACTCTTCCAACTTACTTGACCTTTTCAAAATCAGTGAAAACTAGCCTGCCGATCCAATTTGTGCCTAATTCTGGTGGGGCGGGGGGGGGGGGGGGGACATATTCACCTTATCCAATGCAATTGGTAAATCTGACAAAAAGGCTAAAAAGGGTCAGTGCAAAGGGGCATCCTTGCTTCAGACATCGTTTTGTTATTGGATCCGATAGCAGACCTTGGGCCTTTAGCCTGATGACCTGCAGTATCCAAATATAGCTCTCTGATGGCTGCTAACAGATTCTCCGGGCAGCGCCACTTTTCCATTTTCCTCCAGTGCTGCTCAGTCTATACTATCAAATGCTGTTTTAACATCAATAAAGGCCATATATATTCCAATCTGTCCACAGACCCTTTGTAAAGCCTTTCTGTCTAGGGTCAGCTCTACCCATAGTTGCAATCCAACTTTGCAAGTGAGATAGTAAGACCCCTCCAAAGATTTTCCCCAACGCATCCAAACGTGCGATAGGGCAATCATTTTCCGAGTCAGCTCTATCGCCTCCCTTGTAGATTGGAACGATCACAGCAGATTTCCATGACTCTGGGATAGTCTCCAACATCCTGATGTCTTTAAACAGGGGGTACATGAAGGCTGCCCGCTCCTCTGGAGCATGTTTTAGCATCATGTTGGTAAATCCATCAGTGCCGGGAGCTTTAGATATACTAGCCTTATTAATCAATGTAAGCAGGTCACCCTCATCGAAGTGGAGACCACAGCTCCCCCTTTCTTTCTTCCAGTTCCTCCTCTCTTTGCAAGAGAGATATCTTTTGCTCCCCGTATTGCTGACTTTCGAATGTTATTTTAAGAGGGCCATCCCATTTGTGCACCAGGCTAGACAATCTTTCGACTTGATGCCCCGCATATCTCCACCGAGCCTCGGATTTAGGCCCTTTGCTAAGTACTCTTCTTGATTCAATTTAAGTACTTTTAAGGTTAGTTGAAGAATGCCGCCGTTGATTGTCGAACTATCTCATGCATGGAGTTCCGTCAAATCAAAACTCCATGGGAGCTTTAAGTGAGCTTGCCTGAGGAGGGACGATTTGATAGAACTTGAGTTTAGATCTAGAATGACGGAAGCAGTCTCATCTATAAAATCGACAATTTTTATATCCCTGAGCGGATACGAGTCAGGGATATGATGGAATAACTTCATTACTTTTCTCTATTTAGGATCAGCCCGTCCTTAAGAGGAAGTAATTTATCCAATTTTAACTGGGGAGGAAGTCTCTTATCCTCTCGTACCACCAAGGATCTTTTGTCACGTCGTTCACTTTAAGAAAGCATATGGAATTTTTTATTTAGAGCCACTCAAAATGGTAGAGAGCCAACTTCCCTCAGGGAATTAAGGCTCTCACAAGGTGAACCTGGTATCTCCTCGTAGTTGTCATCCTCCTGAACCGTCCAAAAGGATAGAATTAAATCAGCCTCTTCCTTAGTCCCTAAACAGTCTTCACTCACTAATGGAGAGCGTGTCACCTTTTATTTTTTTTTTGTGGCACCTCATCCCTCATCCTTACAGACGACACTCTCGCACTTGGTAAGGCACATGGGAGAGGCAAGGTAAGGTTCCACAAAAATGCCTGCCAGCCATTAGATCTTCTCTTTGGCTTGCTGGTTATTGCAGGCTTCAGACAATCCACTCAGACTTTGCTTCTTGGGGCAACTTCAAGCTGTTTCTGCTTTTTTTCTCTTTTGCAAAATAGGGAAGAAGTCATTGGTCCCTGTTGATGTTTATCTGATAAAATCTTGGAAGCAAATGTGGCCTGAACTCCCTCCTTTCTTCCATGATTTTGAGGTTTGTCAGAATGGGATTGAGCTCCTGCCTCCTTCTCTAAGAGTAGAGCTTGCTGACTGGAGGGTTCTTTAGTACTAATTACCACCTCAATTGCATGATCCTTACAAACCTCCTGTTCAGGAAGTGGCACCATATGTTGCACTCCTATGGTTCACCGATCTTGCATGAGGTTTATTATTAGTTGCTGTTAGTGTCGATAAAATGTCCCCCTGACACACAGATGCCCTGCGTGACTTCTGAACCTGGATAGTAGCTTTCACTTGGAGCAAGTCCAGTAGGGAATCCATTAGACGCTTTGTTAGGGAGAATTCTCTGTTTAGGCTGAATTTCCTAACCTAGTGAGTCCCCCAGCAGCTTTGCTGGATTTCTGGGGTTTGTTGTTTTCTCCTGCCAAGAGTGAGTCTCTTTTCCTCACACTCTTGGACATGATTTGAGGGGTTCCTTTGACTGTTAATGTGTTTAATGGACTATGGGGTATTTTACTCCATAGGGTCTCATGTGTTTTTACTATGTGTGTTACACAGCACCCTCAGTGCAGTGACACAGGGGTGTCATAGTGACACCCCACCATAGACTCCATACCCTGGGACTGACTGTCTCTCAGGCCATGTAAAGTCACCATTGGCTTTATTAGTCCCAAATTATGAACAGAAACCAGTACAAACCATCATATTGTGGACATACTGGTCGGGGCAATTGAATTGCCCCGGCGTCTGTTATTAGAGGGGGGCACGTCTCCGTCCCCCCTGATCGAGTTTTGGCTGGTGGCAGTGGATACTACTTTTTATATTCGACCGCGAATATATCTCTATGGGATTTTCCCATTGTTCGAGGCTACCAACCTTAATTATTTAATTCCTATAGCCTCGAACATACCGCCAGGTTATTTATTTAATATTAATTCACTGGTTGGTATTTTTTGCCAGAACTCGATTCTAAAATGGCGTTTGTGTTCTCTTCTGTGACTCCAACCCAAGTCGAGCCCTTTGTTCCACTTTTTGGCGGGCTTCTCCACAGAAGCCTGCAAAAGTGGTGCCACAGGGGGTGTGGGAGGGGGTTTAGGCACCCTGGACTGAGTTGCCTTCGCAACTCAAGTCGCACTCTTGTGTGATTGTCCCAAGTGGTGAGCCGGCCGGCTCACCACTTAGCATGTTTGATTGACAGCTAGGCTGAATGAATGGGGGTTTCTTGCATAAAAGCAGGGCTTTTGGGACTGGAACTTCAGAAGTCGCCACCGGATTCTCAGGTCCTAAGAGGGAGAAGCTGAGCCGACCTGCAACGACGACACCACCGGTGGAGCCCTGCTGAACCGTCTCACCACTTCTCGACGACAGAGGAGATCTTCGTGCCGGAGAGTCTCTTCCCCTTGAGCTGGTGGGGACAACCAGTTCGCTTTCCTTTTTCGCCTACCAGGACGTCTAGTGGTCGAATTGCCCGTGCCAAGCACCCCCGCAACCGGATAGCCACTTACCACTGAACCGCGAAAGAAAGGACCGCTCCTTTTAATCGAGAAACTCCACGGCTGGTTTCTTCCCTGGCAGCACAACGACCTCCTGCTTTCCTCCCCGCCGTGATCTTCTCTTCTGCCGGGCGAAGCACCGACTCGCAACCGCTGCCAGGAACAACTGCCCCCGCTGGAGTGTTCTCACCATTTCAAGGTACTGTGTCCACCTGGCCTGCCTTTCTATAGATTGCTACAAGGTGACAGTAAATCCTTAACCTTCTAGACTGGGCTGGCCTCTTGACCATCTTACTGGTCCCTTTCTTTTGGTCCAACTTCTTTCTGAACCTTTTCGAGACTTTTGTGCACTTTTCAACCGTGTGACCTTGGACACATTTCGTTCTGATCCTCTTAAAGTGGATCCGGCTTTCTGAACTCTAACTTCACGGTTTGATTCTGCCTTCCTCTCTTGCTGTGTTCTTTTGAAAGTGTTGGGATCTGTTGCAATTTATGCTCTGCCTTTCTCTCCCTTTGAAACCGAATTATTAGAGTGCCATCTGCGTTAAGCGCTCACCGCTGTCTGAAAATAAGTGGGGCTCTACTTAAGACTTGTCTAATATTCTTTTAAGGGAGTGTATATATTTTAGTGACTGTGTTTTTGGACGTGCTTGAGATTAGTGCCAGTGTGTTTTCTTAGATGTGTTTTTAAATAAATAATTATATATCTTTTACACCAAAGCTCTGGTCAGTGTTTGCTTGTTCTACTGTGTTTACCTGCCCTATTGTGTATGCTCTGTATACTGCCTAACTCTTCTTGAGAGAAGTCTGACTGCTCAGCCACAGCTACCAGGTAAATCTGGGTGGTGCGGACTGCTACCAATTGGGTTTACTGCTAACTCCTGTAGTTCTAAACTTTTTGCAGTGGTCCCTAAGGGAACTGCACAGGTTTCTGCCTAACATGCTTCTTCTCTTCTTTTTCCAGATTGAGCGCATTAGCGAGGTTCTGTTGTAATCGGTTGGAGCACTCCGTCTCCTGATCGACTCTCGACTGTAGGGGAAGTAATACAATTCTCCATATAAATCCATTTAGAATTGATTAATGCCAGTAACGTAGAATGGTCCTTCAGATTTCAATTTAAGGAATCGTACAACTTGAGAAATGGCGACAGGGCTGTTGTTAGCGTAGCCAATACAGAAGATTGCGTTTAAAAAGCAGTGGAGTTTAAGATAGGGACTGGACCCTTCAATGTTCTTGACGGAAAAACAAGATGCTCTAGAGATGAAATGGATGACGAAATTTCAACTGGCACTCTTGGTGTCAAGTTAGCTTGCGGATCCTGCCTCTCTATCCTCAGTGATTTCGAAATCATAGCAGCATCATGTAAACATGTTTCATCTGAGAGGGCCATGATGTCATCTTCCCCCACAAAAGAACCCTTCCTTGTGGGTATTTTTCTAAGTTTAACCAGACCTAGATCAGAAACCATGACCTCGCCGGAGATGATCTCCATATCCAGGTCTGTTGATTGCCTTATCACTGAGCACTTGGTAGGCAGAATGGGGGTACAGACACCTTGCAGACCCTCTCCCGGCCCCTGATCCAATGCTGGCATATCCTCACCACTTATGCCCTTCTCATTGAGGACTATCTCCAACCTAGGCATCGTTGGCAACTGCAGATTAACTGCGGCGTCCATAAGCCTCCCGATGACTTCTAAACCATATTTCCTTCAGGATTTCCGCATCCATTAGCTCCATGATGTTAGTTACTGATTGTATCTCCTTAGTGCCTCCGAAAATAAGTTGGATTTTTTTCGGGGCCGGTGCTATCCCTCTTTAGTTGACGAAATCTCCTTCTTTTTCGGGGCCAATGTGAGCCTTTTACATTCCATGCCCTTTTTTGCTTTGTTAGGCCAAGCAAATGTGTCAATCAGGGTTCTATGTCATTTCATCGCACTCTTATCAACTACCCCAACATTCTTCATCTAAACCACCATTGTGGGTGTTAATTCAGTTCATGAAGAGTTTAAGAAAGAGTGGAGTTTGTGAGGACTCATGCACAAACACTGATGGGGCTTAGTGGAACACGTTAGCCTACCTCCTAGTAGGCTTCTGATTGCGGTTTACTAAGCAGCCAATTGACAGTTTTATGTCCTACTGAAACAGTTTGCCAAATGAGACCTCTCTGCCTAAAAGTGTTGAGTTTAGATCTCAATGGATAACAAAAGGTGTAAGGTGTTAAAACCATGTTTACTTGATGTAATTCATGCACAGTTTTATGAAGCATTTAAACATAGAGAGAGACATAGAATGTTATCTGTTCTGTTCCTTTTTAGAAGATCTTTTCAATTCAAGATTAACTCTTTTTAGTGCCATCAAACTACAGAATTCTTTGCCAACTAAACTTCTTTGGAGATGGACTCTTGTTAGTTGTAACATTTTGTTAATTTGAGTATAATATGTAATGGTAAGTGATTCCTCATTGAGTAGAGATGAAGACGTCTATAAGAAGAAGAAATCAATTTTTTTGGCATTAGCTATTAACATATAATATTACAACACAAAATCATACAAACAGTATTACAATTTAAAACCAACCCCTATTTAAAACACAGATAAAATGTTCTTAAAAGTTCTTCCTAGCCTTTTAAAGGCCCCTTTGACGAACATGCAAACATCAAATACATCTGTGTCATTATCATCATGAGTCATTTGTAAAGCACCCTTCACTATTGTTATGGTCCCAGTGCACTGTAGGTTGAACGCCCGCGGGCCCTCGAAGTCCATGTGTGTGAAATTCGGCGGTGGATTTTAGAATGTGTGTGTGTGCATTTTAGCCAAAGTGAAGCTGGCTAGGAGTGGCCAGGTCCCCACCAGCTACCCATATCGAGCAGGCAAGAATATGGGTGCTTTGAAGTTAACAAGACAGAGTGTGAGCGTAGTAGTGTCATTGTGTCCAGCTGGATTGAATTTTTGTTGTCGTGGGGGACTAGCTGCATTCTAATTGCAGAGGTGATGTGCGATATGTCGTTAATGATGGAGTATGGTTGCAGATGTGTGCAGCCTTGCCATAGGCCATATTCCATAAGCATGGATTATGATACGTACCCATCTGCGATGCTGGCTTCTTGGTTTCATAGTCTTGGCACAGACTTTCACCTTTCTTTTACTGAATGTTATTAGTGTATTCTTACCGTCATTCTGGGAATGCATGTAAGTTCCTTACCACCCTGACCTGCCTATGGTCAGTGGCTAGCTCAAGAGGGCAACGTTTGTCATGTATTAGGGGGAATAGCCATGTCTTGAGGGCCCACCGGAATCCCAAGTGGTTCTCCATGCGTCAGATGTCAAGCAACATTGAGTTAAAGATAGTTAGGGCTTGGGCAGAGTATGTGGCACCTCCTATTCTGGTTTATTTGAAGGAAAGGATACCCAGGAGGAATGAAGTGCCTGACTGCAGGTTTCTATTAGGTTGTTAGCGTGTGGTTTTCTGTTGGAGTTGTTCTCGGCTTTTCTTGTGGAGGGCACCGTGAGTGATGCACGTGGCTTTGAAAGTGGGCAGTTGTCTGACCAGGAGCCTGTGGAGGACTCTGAGGGCATGGGTGGTTCTAAGTCAAAGTTTCGAATGCATAGGATCGAATGACCAATGGGTCGAATGAAAAGGACCGAAAACCAAAGGGTTGAAATTTTTTTTTTTGGGGTCCCCCCAAAACCCTGGTTTTTGTGGTAAAAAAGTTCGGAAACACAAAAAAAATATTTTTTAAAAAAAAGACCCTTTTGTTTTAGGTCAAACTGAGTCGACCCTTTGTCATTCGATCCTTTTGTATTCAGTACTTTAACTGGACACCAGCATATATGGGTGACATGCTATCTGGGGCAAAGGGCAAGGAGGAGCCTAGCTGCAGAGTTCTGGACCGTTGGAGCTTCCTGAGTTGATAGGCAGGGGCACCTATGTTGAGGGAGTAAGCACAGTTTAGGCTGGAGAGGACAATAGACACAATTGCAGTGACTCGGTGGGGCTAGGAGAGGTAAGAGCAGATGTGTGCGAGTGTGTAGGTGTAGCTAACGGGTCTTCAACACAGTGTTAATGTGATGTGAGTGTCAGGTCGGTGTCCATTGTGCAACCCAGGTTTTTAACAGTGGTTGATGCAGCAAAGGAGTAAGGGGTGCCTAGAGAAGACCAGGGGTCGGGTTGAGGGAAGAAGGCATTCTTTCCGCAAAGCATGATTTCTGGCTTTCCAGAGTTGAGTAGGAGGTGGTTGGTCATCATCCACTTGTCAGTGTTCATGCAACAGGATGTGAGGTCAGTGTGGGGAGTGGAGGCGGATTTAGGAATCTTAAAGATGATGTGTGTGTCGTCTGTGAGGTTGTATGAGCAGATAAGTGCGGGGAGAGGTCTCATGTAGAGGTTGATGAGAAGGGGTGAAAGTCAGGTGCCTTGTGGGACTCTGTTATTGATTGGGTGGGCAGACGAGATGAAGGCAGGCAGATGGGTGATTTGGCATCTGTTGGCAAGGAATGAAGAAATCCACCTTAATGCAATGTCTCTCATGCCGACGGAGTGGAGTCGGTCAGTGAGGATGCTGTGATTTATAGTGTCACCCTCAGTGACTGTTTTTAAATTTTTTATGTCATCCCATATCGAAATTAGTTTTTTTTTTAAATCAAAATAAGATTTTACAATACATTGTTGCTTGAGCATTTCATCAGGCGAACAAGACAGAAAAGGGCTTTAAAGAGGTATTATTAGGTTCCATGAAGTGGTCTGATGCCAGACCTGGCGGGATCGAGAAGGTGATTTGCTTCCGTGAAGGAGCAGAATTGGGAGGAGGCTGTTCGGCCAATGAGTTTGGCTAAGAAACAGGTGTTAGAGATCCAGAAGGAGGGGGTGGGGATGTCAAGTGAGGGTTTTTTAAGGAGGGGTTTGACATGTGATGTTTTGAAAGCTGCAGGGAAAATGCCAGAGGTGACGGAGGCGTTATGGATGCATCTTGCGAAACTGCATGCACATGTTATGGTGATTATTTCTGTGAGGAGAGTAGGAGGGCACGGGCCACTTGGGGATCCGGATGGGCGGCTTTTGGGCAGAAGTTTAAGGCATTCGGGTCTATAGATGGTGGAGAAAGGAGAACGGAGTTTAGTTGGGGGGGATTCATGCTGGGGAGGTGGCAGTGGGTGCCAGTGTGCTGCTAGTATTGGGCTGCTGGAGCAGGATCTTTCTAGTGCCGATTTGTTGAAATGGTCGGAAAGGGTGTTGGAGAGATTGGGAGATGTGTGAGGGGGTGGAGAGGTGCAAGAGGGGGACATGAATTCTGCAATTATAGTAAATTAATCTTTCACTGAATCATTTGCAGCTACACTATTTGGAACTACGGCAGATAATTGCTCACATAAGAGCCACACTGTAAGGTGCCAGCCCTCGCAAGGCTGCTCTCCACCTATCGCTTGCCACTTTGTATGGTGCCCCCCAAACAACCTTCCTTCTGTGCAGTCCTCCCGCCCGTTCCCCTGACCTCAGAGTTACCCTAAACAGCCGCTTACCTGTGCTGTCCTCCCTCACGGCAAGTCAACTTCTGTCGCCCTTTGCCTGATGCTCTTTTGTCCACTAGACTGCCAACGCATTATTTATTGGACCACAATCCACATTTTCATTAGCTTAGCGTGGTAGCCAAATGTTATTTGAACAGACACTTCTATTATGTTACAAGGGTAGCCAGGTTTACAGACGCAGAGAAACAGCAAGATACAGAAAGCATTGCAACTAGAAGAGGCAGGCCCCATAAAGCACTGCAGTGAGACTGAGTATAGAGTGCCTTATAGAATGTGACCACATGGATGTGTGAGCCGGAGATTTTTCTCCCTCAACATTAAAGAAAACGTGCAGGGTTGTGAGAGCAGAATCCGGTCTAGTGCGACGAGCATCACGCCTCAAAATGTGCACTTGACACAGGCGATTGGCTAATTATAATTGACTCTTGATGAATAAGAAATGGTGTGCTGTGTGTATGTGAAAAACACGTTGTATGCCAGTCTCGAGGGAAAATAATTTCACGTTGCAAGCTAGTTAGCCGTACAAAGTAACTGTCACCTTAATGCTACACAAAACATTTCTTACTCGCCAAGAGTGAAGGTTTTGAGCCCTGCCTGTTTATACCAAACTGTTCAATCATTGGTAAATGGTTGGCCTACTTCAACAGAAATAGAAAGTATGAAAAAGTGACTGCTGGATGTGCTTAGAGGTTCATTCTAAACAGACGGGGATAATCCATTGGATTGTTTCCTTGCATTGCAATGAAAATAAACAGACTCTTCCTGTTGAAATACCTAAACCTGGGCAAAACAAAATTGTACTCGCCCAAAAACCTTGGCTGCTTCACCACATCAACAATTCATCCAAATGCTGTAATTTCCACCTTAGGCTTCTAAAGCTCATCTTCCCTTACCTCGCTGACCCCAATAAACCTGCTGAAATTATGTTCATTGTCATATCCAGACTCGATTATACATGCCCCCTCTACCTGTGTGCACCGGCCCACCAACTAAACAAACTCCAAAGAGACCAAAACTAGGCTGCCAGACTGCTTCCCACACTGGGATGAAGGGACCACATCTCACCTGCTCTCTGAAACTTACACTGGTTCCCAATTGGACGTAGGGCCACCTTCAAAATCCTGTTACTCACCGAGCGGTGCACAAAGCAGGCCACAATTTCGCCTTACTACCCAACTCGCACCCTAAGGTCAAGCACAGCCCTCCTCCTAGCGGACCCCTCCTCCAATTCGGCCAAGATCAGAGGGTCTGCCTACTCAACACTGGTGCCAACTTTGTGGAACTTGCTGCCTCCTGCATTAGACACAGCCAAGATTACATGGCTTTCTGGAAGGCACTCAAGACCTGGCTCCTTCCCTAAAAACACATAAGGGGACCGCCATGACTATTCGATTTATCACCACGTCCAAGAAATTAATTGGTAACCCCTTCAATATGGGTCATATGGGTCCTTTAGCAGACTCTCAGGCCAAGAGATATCTGCCTCCAACTATCTGGAGCCATTGCCCTAGACTTAAAAGCCGAATCATAGTAGCACTTATGTACCTATGCCATGACGGAGTTGAATCATACCTTCCTTCACCAGGTGTACACTACACTCTGAGGCCAAGAGATATCCATCTCCAATTATCTGGATCGACTGTGCTGGACTCGTACCCCTAGCACTAATAGCACCAACACCAAGACTGAGCTTGATCATTTTGGCCAGACCTGTCATTCATCGTCCAACAGACAACGCCAATAAGCAATTGCAGACCCATCAAGACACGCGAAGGACCTTAGCCTAATAGCCCCGAACCCCAAAGAGAGATACCATTTGTTCGACAGGCACTGGAAACTCATCAGGAAGAGGGTCCTCCTCAAATCCACACACAACAATATGCTAACTCTTTCCTCTGCACCAACAAACAGCTATACCCCTCGATTAATTTGGCCTAGCTGCACACGTACTTATACACCTCCATGTGCACCGCAACAGTCTTTAGAACGTATCTACACCCCACGAAAATTGACCTAGCTGCACACACAATCCCATTCACAAACTCCACTGATGCCAGAATGCAGCTACCCAAGTCCAATTAGCCTTGCTGCACACATTCTACTGATCTCACACAACCACTGTTCCACGCCTAGCACTAGAATGCAGATACACACCACTTAATCCGCCCTGGCTGCACACATACAGAGTGCACACAAGCACCTTTTACTACACTACTCTCTCCATTGACCTGGACTACGGTACACAAGGGCGTTCAACCCACAGCCCGTTGGAATCATACCAATGGTAAAACAAAAGCTATACAAATGCCTAATAACATAACTGGTAAATGGCGAGTAAGAAATTGTGGGATGTCTATGTTTAGAATTGAGGTAGCAAGGGACTTGAATGGAGTTTGCTTCAACAGAAGGATCCAACTACAAGATTCCAGAATGTTTTCATATCCTTAATCCCTACAGCATTTATCAACTTTTCACCAGAATTTTCATATTGGTCCTTTTCACACGCATCCCAAATAGGTTTTCCATAGGCAGGCATCTCTACCTGGGAACACTTGAGCTGGTTTTAAAACACTTAACAGGGTTGTCTTTGCCACATTTTGACAAATTAGAGTTGAGGTATTTGGAGCTATTTGATCATACACATTTGTAATTGATTCTGCTGATTGATAGGGATCAACAAACTCCTCTAAGAAAGCCATTGTTTACTTGACTGACTGTCCCTTAATGTTTGTTAGCTGTTTAGACAACTTTTCCTTAAAGATTTAGTCAAACCGCAATAAACTCGAACCTATCCCTTGACTTAGGATGCCCTTCCATTAACAAGATGAGGTGAAAGGCAGTTGTAGAAGTGTCACTAAAGTCCTTGCTGCCTTCCTGGAAGGCCTCGACGGTCCTGAACCCTCTCAGCAGTTATGACCTTTCCAACTATCTTGGAATGGAGGAAGTCTAATTTCCTGAATCAGTTAAAGAAAATGAATAATTAATTTCTTTCTTGCTCCAAGCACCCACACTTACTCTTATCCTAATCCAAACGTACAAAGGAACAGTCTGAATCTAAGCTACATCTGTCATAATGGATCGTAGATGCCTGTCTCATACCATCACATTTAGTCATATTTGCCGTATGGTGACTGCTGCTGAAAGTAATACAAATTCTTACATAATACACATTTAATGAATAGAACACAATATCCCTGGAATCCTCTTGTTTTCCAATAGAAAGGGTTGAGTGTTACTCATACAGTTGTGATGTTGGTAAACAACTTGCCATGAAGGAATGGGAATGGCAGATGCGGAGCTAATGTCTCATAATCCACTCCCAAAAGAGGCTCATGAGACACCTGCATTTATCAAAAACAAAATAGTCTTTTTGAACACTCCAGTGATTTACTAACTTCAACACACATAATAATTTTAAAACAAGTTTTATCTCATGCTGGTATATAGAATAATGTACCACATGAAAATCTAATGTTTATTTTATTTACATTTTCTTTAAAGTCCTCTACATCCATTTCATCGAGGCATGGAGGATAGGGTGTACATAAGCCTGTGATGAAATTAGAAAATAGTGGAGTTATATACTCAATAGGGCCCTCTTCAACATCTCCCCCACCTTCATCCCACAGGGTAGCCCCACTAACTTGCTACGAGTTGCACGTCTGCTTAAATAAGCAGCAGTAACTGCCACATGCTCCAATATGTCTTCCAGTGGAATAGGGTTCCAAAGGGGATACTGCTGAAGTAGCTATGTGATATTGAGAGACAAACCTCCATTCCCTATGACCTCAATTAACTCTGTGTTTTTTATACATGTAGTTGATGGTAAGATGTTAGGTAAGGTGGACGTGAGGAAGCAGTATGTGGCATGCACTTATTTACTAATGGGGTGTGAAGGAGCCGAGGTGGCTCCAAGATATTGACTGAACAGTAAGGTCTTGTGTTCTTTCCTGAACTAAAATAGCATTGGCATTGTGTGGCCTGTTAATTTGTTTTCCCTTGCATGTCAATTTTGTCTTGACCATAATGATGGTCTGGAATTTTTGAGAAGCACGTCCCGCTGAGCGACCAATGTTTTCTGCTAGGCAAGCAGGTGTGCAAGCAATGGTTGCCTTGTCGGTAAATGCATGCAACATTAAAGACTTCTCTAGCTGGGATGGGAAGCCAGTGCAGCTCCCTTAAGAGGGGAGAAATGTGGTTTAATTTTTTCATTCCAATTATGTGTTGTACTGCAGTATGTAGGGTGGGGCTAGGTGCATTGCCCAAATGCCATTGAAGAGGGAGTTTACCACATCAATGTGAGAGATTACCATAGCCTGTACTGTGGTTGTGAACTGCTCAGGTCGAAGAAAGGATTTTGTCAGAAGCAGGGTTGGCTGTTGGAAGAAGAGAATGTTGTCTAAAGGTTTTTTTCTTGTCACTTTTTCTGCTGATGCACATAAAACTGATACATTTCCGTACTGTTGTTATGGGAGACAGTGTAAATTGTACAAATTTGCAGAAAATACATTAGTTTTTAAAAAGAGGGAATGGTAGGGCATTCCTCTTAGGATAACTATGTATAACAATAACAAATGCATTATAGAGGGAGAACGTTAAAAATAACAGGTACTGATTTGGCTATCAAGTTTCAAAACTACAGTACTTGCAGGGCTCACTCAGCTAGGCTATAAAGCGTGAAATTAAATTAAAAACAGCAAAAACAGCCTCCAATACCATGGATTTGCATAAGGCATACGTGTCAAGTGTGCAGGTTGTACTGTATTTAAAAACGATAGGATACAGCCAAGATCACCTGGTCTTTGTGTAAACTGGGTAAAACAAAATGAAGTGTAAATCGGTTTCAATTTCCGAGGGGCAATAAGGGCAAAGATTGTTAGAATCCCTTGTCCGGCAATATATTAAATATTAATTTAATATATAAAGCGCTGTGTGTGCTTCGAAACATAGATTTACGGTAAGATTGGGTTAAACTTTAAGTTAACCCGGAAAGCTGGTGAAGCTAGAGGATTAAAAAATCAAGGTCCCCAAAAAGAATAGTTCAAGTTTAGATTTTACGACTCTTTTGTTCTTGCATAATAGCTACCTTTTTGGTCAGGCGAGTTAGCATCCCAATACGTTACACAAGTGTCTGTAAAATGTCCATGATTTGCTATTTATTGATTTGGATATGTCTCTGAAAGCTTCACTGTACAGAGTCAGTTCAGCAGAGGCGGATAAGCTTGGCCAGAAAAGAGTCACAAACCGAAGCACTCTGAAGTCAGTTTCCAACAATATAGGAATAGTGGTGGTGCTGTTCGGGCGGTTAAGACTTTAATGCATTTGTTTTTTCATTTTTATATAGAGTGATATTGACATCATTTTCCCAGATTTTACAAACAAGGGCTGCTAAGCGTGCCTGTGTTGCGTGAACATCTAGGACTGTTAGGGGTAGCCGATACCTGTTCTTGCGTTTTATGCATAGATTGCACCCGAGCGTCTTTTGAGGATTAGTTTACTTTTGTTCTCTTGGGTTGACCACTTTATTTTCTAATCCCACACCCAGGTACTCATAAGAGCTCACCTGTTGAAGTCTCTCCCCTTTTATTAAGAGGTTAGTGGACATTTTACGACCTGTTTGAAAAAAAACATCACCATGGTTTTAGTGCGGTTTATTAAGTTTCCTTTCTTTACAGAATTCTGCAAGTATGGTTAATTGCTTCAAGATCCCAATTTTTGTGTTTGAAATCAGGACTGTCTCATCAGTGTACATTAAAATGTCTATTTTTCGTTTAGCAATATGTGGAGCATCGCAATCCGAATGAATGATTCTTAAAATCAGGTTGTTCATATATAATAAAAATAGCAAGGGAGTAATTATGCATCCCTGTTGGATCCTAAAAGTGACCCGAAACGGGTTGGTTCTTTCACTGCTCTGGCCAAAACTATGGCCGAGGTGTTGCTGTAAAGGTTTTTATAGTGTTTAAAATGTTGGAGGGATTTTCAAGGTCCATCAGGATGCTCCATAAAATAGTGCGATTGATTGAATCGAATGTTGCTTTAAAATCAACACAAACCATAAAAAGCCTCCTTATTTAAAATGCTGTTTTCTAATAATTGAATATAAATGTAAAACCTGATTGATTGTGCTTAGACCGCTTCTAAAGCCTGCTTGGAGGTCAGAAATATTCTTTTCTGTCACCCAGTTCTCTAGGTTATAGAGTACCATTTTACTGTAAACCTTGGAAAGACTGTCAATAAGGCTGATGAGCCTGTAATTCCCTCCGGATTGTTTATCAGCTTTCTTGGATATGGGAACTATCTCCGCCAAGTGGCACATAGTATATCTTATTCAAGAGATAAAAAAAAGTCGGCATTGGTGTCCAGATATATTCATTTTTTCTAGAGGTAGATTGGAATCCTGTCGACTCCAGGAGCTTTGTCCTTTTATTGTGATCTTAGAGCCTTACAAGTGTCACCAAACATAAATACAAGAGTAGAATGTATTGCACCCTGCCAGGTTAAAGAGGGTGGGGATTACCAGCTCAGAATGAACGGCATATAAGGACCTGAAGTGGCCGTACCAGGTGTCGGCTTCCATCTATGATACTACTTCCTTATTGATTTGAGGGTCAGTGCGAAGATCAGAAGTGATGTTCAGAAGGAACAAGAGTTGTTCCTCTTGGAAGCATTTCTTAAAAGTTCCCATCTTATCTCCTCGCCCCCCCTTTCTTTCCTGTTAACCAAATCTTTGTAGCAACTTTCATCCGGGTACCTGTTGGTTTTTAATGCGTTGATCAAGTTGCTTTTCGCGGCAAGTGACATTCAGCATCATACCACATGTACAAGGTCTTTTCTTTATCACCTTGCAGGGCTTGGTCAGTATTGGAGAAAGTTTAGTCGTTAAACTTGTATAAAATGTTACTATGTTGTTTGGGGTGACATACTCTTGGGATAACACCAAGTCGAAAGTTGGTAGAGCGGTTTCAAGGATTAGTGCAGCGTTAGTTTTGTAATCAAAGTCTGCCCATCTGATGCACCTTCAATTATTGGCGACTGTAATATCCATACTACGGGCGTGAGATGTAACTGGGAGATCATGAAAGGCGTCTCCCGCTAGTTTAAAACATGCAGTATTATGGTGACTTTCTGATCTGATGATAATTTCCAATTATTTCCCTAGCTTCCGACTGCCCATGTCCAGAAAAATATAGTCAATACGTCTCTCCCGCAGGCCTCTTCTGAATGTGAGCGCAGCAGGCTGATCGCCAGTCAAGCGTCCCTTACAAGCCCGCATACACTGCTTGTAGATTATAGCAGCAATCTCTTTGGCTCGGTGGTGAATACGTTAAGTTTGTGGACAATCTAAAGTAGGTATCTTACAATGAAAATCTTCCTCATCAAAAAAATCAGTTAAGCTTGGTATTGGCTCAATACGAGTGCTGAGATCGCCTAGAATAATTTTTCTGATGGACTTCTTGGGACATGAAGTTCATGTTGGAACATCAAGTCTTCTAGCTAGTTGAAAAACTGAGGTGACACCACATTTACTAGTGCATAGGTGTATGTTAGTTAACAGCAGAATTGAAGTGGGGAAAATTTGTTTAAGGCCTTTAATGTTGCTAGAATTGGTGTTCTCCTCTTTTATACTGGCTTTCGGCATGATATTGACCCAGACCAACATGCCATCACTAAGGCAACCTCTGTCGGTAGGGACTGCTGGTTTGAAATAATTGGGATAACCCTATTTTGGTAAATTCTCTGCTGTCCGTGTTTCTTGAAAACATATCTGCAATTGGTCTAGAAAAAAATGCCAGTCGTGGTCTGAGTATTTTGATTTCAAGCCAGCTACATTCTAAGATAGTCGATAAATCAGTGCAGGAGGCACTGTTTGCAGATGGATTCTCTTGGTTAGTGGGGGTGATTGTATGGGTTTCATTATGTCAGTCTATATCATCAGCAGAGGGTTCCGATCGCCCACAAGAGAGGTAACGGATATCATAAATAGTGTTTGAGTTGGGAAGGTTAAGATCTGTAGGTGCGTGGTGAAAAGCGTTAATAGAATGCAGTTTACTCGGTACCTGCACAAAGCGAAGACTTGCATGCAAATTTACTGGGGGGGGTAATGATCTTTGTTGTATACTGAGTAATCCTTAGATTAGTTGCCTGTCCCTGAGAGTTATCAGGATATCATCCCACTCAGGTGTATCCTTATCAGGCCGCCTACTTGTGTCTAGGGTGTCATCCTTAACATGAACACATCCCTTTTTTTTTTACCTCAGCCACTGTGTTACCTTATTGGCCAGGGAATCCCAATCGTCTTTGTTTGCTTGTTTTAATTTAGGAACTTTGGTAATAAAGCAATAGTTACCCACATTCTATTTTTTGGGTCCGTCCCACCTTTTGGGACATAGAGGCTCAGAATAGACTGTATGGGTCTGTGTTTGAGGAGGTTCATGGGGACAGTCCTCTGCTAGCACCTGATTGAAATCTATTAAGGGGCTCGGCCCAAACTGTTCGTCTAACATCACCATAGTTTATAAGGATGCTAGGGATTAAAGACTTGTGGTTAGTAATACCATTAAGAATTGGGATAAGAGATTCTTCAGGTGAGTTCAAGCGTGAAAGAAAGGTACTGGTAGGAAGACCAGATCCATCCTCCTTGGGTTTAAACTGTCCCACAGTGAGACCACTGTGCGTGGCCTTTATTTTCTCAAAGGGTTAGGTATTAAAATTGTCAGCGGCATGGTGAGGACTGGATTGCCCCTGGAGCTTTACTAAAGTGGAGACATCTTTCTGTATTTTATCAGCCACTATTTTTAAATTGGCTAATTCAATAGATAGGACATGCAGGTTATTCAGGAGGGTGGATTCATCAGCACAGCTGAGGTATTCTTGGAAAAGGTTTGATGTTGTCTGGGTTTAGGCGTCCTAGTGACCTTCAGGAGGCTTCTGCCTCAGGGATAAATGGTCTATGATAAGTGATGTTATGGAACTATTAGGGTTGGTAGCTAGGACTTGACTCAAACACATGGTTCGATCATTTTGGGTTTAGTTATGGGCTCTGCTAGTGGAGAGAATGTATTTGATATAGGGTTGTTCTGAGGTAATTATATAGATTGTACTTTCATCTGTCCTAAAGTGATGAGTAGATGGGGTCCACTGCAGTGTGGCATTAGGCCGTTTGAAAACTACTACCAGGTGCATAAATCTACGCCCACATTCTTGGTCAGCCCTCTTCTGGATTTCATAGTTCTCAAGGTTTCCAACATCTATCCTAGTAGCCTAGTTTCTATTCAGGGTCTTAGTTATTTTTTAACCTTGTTAAAGTTCAGTCATTGTTTGAGCCTAGGATTGGCTGCATTTATGAGGCTTTCCGTTCCCTTTCACTTGTTATTTCCCTTGTGTTTTAGCATTTGATCAATATCTTTAAGTAAAACTACAATATCATTAATAAGCACATTAGCCTCTTCTATGGGAACGGTGGCAGCATTGTGCTTTTTTGGGACGCAGGTGGAGGTCATCTTGGAAGTTGTTTCTGCTTGGTAGCCATAGTCCATTTCAAGGTTGGTTAGCATGGTCACAGAATTGCAATGGTATGTGATTTAAGTTGGGCGGGTGTTAAAATGCATCTTACTAATCCCCACGATTAAAATGTGCCTTACTAATCACCATGGTTGTGTGAATCCACGTATGGCTTGTGCGTGTGTAATCGCGCAAAACTAGATTTTGGTCCTGGTCCGGTCATAGGTGAATAACGTGCATGTGTTAAAATTCAGATACAACCTAATAAATAAAATGTCTCACAGAAATGTATAAAAAGTACACAGATGAACACCAATAAATTGGGACTGAACAAGTTTTAAAATCTGCTATAAAAATATCAATGTAAAAAGATGGGGATAAATACAAGTTGCTGCTATGTGGTAGACTGTTCGGCGGGACAAGCAAGGTGATCAAGGTTATCAAAAGCAGGCCACAGTTGTGACTTGCAGTCACATCTGGGTGTGATTCATTGGCTGGCTAGGTCAACTTAGCTACCTCATTGGGGTTTCGAGATGGATCCTTGTTCTGGGTATGGGATGACTCTGCACCCTAGTGAGGAACGCCTGACCGCTTGGGGAGCTACCATAGTCTGCTCATTGGGTGTTAAAATAGTGCTTTGATTAAAACTAAGATAATAAAATAAAGGATGCCCGGTAGAGGAATGCCCAACAGTTTGAGGGGCTGCCGTAGTCATTCCCCCTTCCTCCCCTCACCGAATATAGACCAAGTTTGGCGCTAGAGTGGAGAAGTTGCTTTGATTTCAATAAGAAGCACTTTGTTCCTGAACAGGACTGAAACGGATCAGCAACTCCTCCACAGTGGGACGGTGGATGCCTTTGAACAGACTCTCTGCACTGCCCTCCCTTAGCCTGCTAGAGTAAACTTGAAAGCCACTGGAAGCTGTTGTCTTCTAGCTAAAAGATCTTAGACTTGGACCCAATAATCACAGAGAGTTGGGGCGACAGGCCGATGGCACGAGTGATCTGTGGTCAGCTAATCATTATTCAGTGCCAAGATCCAGGCCAGGGAGTAAATCAAAATGTTGTGTACCTTAGAGGAAGTCTGGTCGAAGTGGCCAGGCTCCTTGAGGTCCTCCTAGTGATCAAAGCTGCTTCTGGTCTGTTAGAATGCCTGAGATTGCGCCTGTCCGCGCCTTCGCCGCTGAGGGCATGTTTAAAGTGCAAGAACAGATGCAGGTGGTTATGGCTCCCCAAGTCCTGCAGCCAGGCCGGTGTCCGTTGCTGAGACTGCGCTTGGCCGTGTGCTGTCTATAGTAAAAACAATTGATTTGGCTGTCGGACTAGGTGAGGTGTGAAGCAGTCAAGGTGCACATTGATTAGCTTCCTTGAATGGTACCTGCTTAGACGGGTGACTGAGTACGGCAAATTCCGTCTTTGTGGGATTGAGCTTCAGGTATGTGCTAGTCATCCAGGCTTGCATGGATGGAGAAGGCAATTCATAAGCCATGAGATGGCTTGGGTAGTACTGACCTTATATTACAGGACTTTAGAGTAGACCCTACACTAAGAGAAGGTTCTTGGGAGCCAGATGGGAAATTCAGTAGATCAGTGGCAGTTTGTGGGGAAGGACCAGTCATTCCATAGAAGTAAATATCTTCTTTAAAAAAGAAAGTAAGTTTGAAAAGGTGTTGGATCTGAATATATCTGATGGGTTTGGCGGGTCAGGAGGAGGACGCAGACACTGTGATAGCATTTCCAATAGTTATTTATTAAATAATGAGAAGGCCTATCCTTCCCTATTGCTATACGTGTGTTCTCTGCCTATATAAATTACTAAGGTGCTCATCAGTCATCAAAAAGTCTGAAATGAATCAGTCCGTCGTCAAAAACTATTTCTAGCTGACCCTACTACTATTCTGACCAACTTAAATAAGATCAGGAGCATGCCTCCCTCCTGATCATGTTATGGCAATGCCTCGCCTTCGCAGAACTCTGGGCGAAATCCAAAAGCCTCCAGGGTGAGCCTCATGAAAGTCCAATCCACTTTGTCAAACGCCTTGGTCGCGTCCAGTGCCAAGAGCACCAACTCCTGGGAATCTCGGGAAGCGAGTTCCACCAGATCCAAAGCTCTTCGAATATTGTCGGCCGTGGAGCGGTGTCTGAGGAAGCCACTCTGATCCGCACTGATTATCTCCGGCAAGAATCGAGACAGACAAGACGCCAGGATTTTAGAGTAAATATTGGCATCTATGTTGAGCAGGGCAATGGGTCTATATGATGCAGGGTTCTTCGGATCGCCCCCAGGTTTAGGTAGTAAGACCGTAATGGACTCCTGCATGGACGGGGTTACAGTGCCCGTGGTCCTGAACGAGTTAAACAACTGTACCAAAGGTGCTAACAGCTGGGGTTTGAAAATCTTGTTGAACTTGGTTGTATAGCCATCAGGGCCAGGGGCTTGGGATTTGAGAGCTTTTATTGCCTCGTCCACTTCTTCGTCAGTGATCGGCGCCTCCAGAGAGTCACAGGCTGTTCTTTTTAGCCGGGGAAGTGCCACACCCCGTAAGCATTGCTTCTGTTCCTCCATGTCCCGCGCTGGAGCGGTCATCACATGAGTTAGGTGGGCCGCAGCGAACCGCAGTTTGTCCTGGTCAGCGTAATGGCCCTTGCCTCGTTGGTCCCGCAGGCCCACAATTGTATTGTTGCTCTTCGCTTTGGCAAGTTTGGCCACTAGTAGCTTATTTGCTTTGTTGTTTTTAGCATAATAAAACTGTTTTGCTTTTGCCATTTGGTGGGCAGTGTGTTCAGCATAGTGGGCCTCAATCTTTTTCTGTGCTATCCGGGTGGCTCGCTGGGTTTTAGGGGTCCAGCCCTTCTCCTTATGGGTCCTTTCTGCATTTTTAAGATCTTCCTCAAGGCCCTGGCGAGTTTGACGCTTGTGTCTATGATAGGCCGCTCCTTGCGCAATCAATTCACCCCGCACTACTGCCTTCATTGTGTCCCAAGTGTTGGCGGTAGAGGTGTCCTCCCTGGGGTTCTCCTTAAAGAAGTTGGAGATCGTGGTTGCGATTGCGTCCCTGAGTGGCATCTAGTTGAGAATCGGATCATAGAGGGTCCATCTGCGCTGTTGGAGGTTAGCTGGTTCCTGCACTCGAATTTCCAGGGTCACTGGCGCATGATCAGACAAGATTCTGGAGCCAATTGTCACAACGTTCGTAAACGTAAAGATTTGTGGGGACACAAGGAGAAGATCTATCCTGGAGAAGGTCCGGTGGACATAGGAATAAAAGGAAGTCTCTTTCAGATGGGTGGAGTACTTCCCATGAATCCACAACCCCCAAGGTTCTAAATAGTTGTAGGAGAGCCAGGGCTATGGTGAGGTGTCCAGCGCTGGGTGGGTTTGACTGGTCTTTCGAGGGGTCCGGGACCCCATTGAAGTCCCCTCCGAATTCTATCTGGCCTTCCAAAAACGGGGAGAGGGTTGTACACAGGGATTCATAGAACAACGCCTGGCCTGAGTTGGGTGCGTATACAGAGATTATAGAATAGAGTTGTCCTAGTAATAGGCATTTCACCGCCATGTATCGCCCCTCCGGGCAGCTTATAGAGTCCAGAATCTGAGGGTTCAGGCCCCTCCCGAATAGGATAGCTGTGCCACCCCTCTTGGAGTTCCCAGACGCGAAAAGCTGCTTCGGAAAGTCTCAGGAGCGCAGGCGGCTGTGGTCTGCCGGCAGCAGATGGATTTCTTGTAGCATAGCCACAGCTGCACCGTCGTTCTGGAGCTTCTGTATGATAGACTTGCGTTTGGCGGGTGAATTTAGTCCCTTGACATTCAGGGAGACAAATCTTAAAGTTCGGTGTTCCGGGGCCAGGTCCAGGGAGGTTGACGAGTCTTGGGAGACAGGGGGAGACGTAGAGGAATCCGCCATCATGTCGCAGAGTGTGTAGCCATTCCCCAACTTGCCTGTGGGTTTTTTTCTCGGGCTGCCAACGGGAGGACAGAGTTTTAACTGAGGGTGGCTGACCTTTTGCGGGTCTAATGCCTCCCTTGGCCAACGGGGCCATCGAACAGTGTGTAGCCAACATGGCTAACCTTATGAGCAATCTTAGTTGTTTGTTCCAAGGACTCGTAGATGGATTGTGCCTTGGAACCGGGCATGGGCCGTGGAATAATGTCCGCTGCTTAAAGAATAAAGCTCATCTGTGTACCTGAGGGTGTAGATCGGATCATGGCTCCATCATGGGGTCGCATCTGGCTATTTCCTCTTCCGGAATCTGGGAATCCTCGACCAAGAGTTTTGTGTGGGATTAGGGGAGGCCACCAGGATTGAATCCGCCGCTGCTACGGAGAGCGGGAGAGACGAGGGATTGGAAGCATCTGGACGTAGGATGTCGGTAGCATCTTCCAGGTGGCTAATTTTCCAGAGCGAGCCCTTGTAGGAAAATTGCAAAGCTGTGGGAAAGAGATGATTTTCTGAGCCTGAAGAAGGGCGGTTAAAGGGCAAAGGGCTCTCCTCTTTTGAAGGGTAAGCGGAGAAAGGTTCTGGAAGATCTGGAGAGAAGTCCCTTGAAATGTAATTTTGTCTTTGGAGCGGCTTATTGCCGAGATGGCTTCCTTCGTAGTAAATAAGTGCACCCTAGTAATGACGTCGGGGGGGCCATCCGATTCCACTCTGTGTCGGGGGTTCTGCCTGTGGGTGCGGTCCAGGAGAAGCAGTGAATCTTCGAAGTCGGGGAGAAGAGAAGAGATTGGAAAAAGAGGCCCACATATATTCAGCTAACCCCTTGTCTGGGATCGAGGTGGGAACCCCTCGAATGCGGAGGTTGTTGCGCCGGGCCCTATTTTCGAGGTGGTCTTGCTTGTATTCCAGGATGTCGCACCTGTTCTGCAGTAGTCCGATTGAGCATTGGACCTCTGTTAGCGCGGAGGCATGGTCTTGGATATGATCCTCAAGAACTCCTACTCTTTGTTCAACCTCCGAGACCTTTTTGTCTGTGCTTTCCCGTTTAGTTGTGAGTTCTGCCATACAAGAGCGGAATTCTGATTTGATATCCGCCATGAATTCACAAATATCTTCTTTGGTCGCCAAAGGTCCCTTGTTATCTAGGGATTCCCGTGGGATAGAGGAGCAGGAATCTTGTTTTTTAGCTTTGTCGGAAGCGGTCAGCAGAGTTGCTATGTCCAAAGACTTGGTGGTCTTTTGCTGCTTGGACATCGCGCTAGTTGTTAGAGGCAGGACAATGGCCGCCGGGAGCGATGTAGTGGTGAAGAGGAGCCGGACTGTGGGCCGGTGCGCCCCAGGAAGTGCTCAGGGAGAAGCGCATGCGAGCTAGGCCTACCTTAAATCTCTCACGGGGCTCCCGCGGAAGGCTCCCGCCGCTAACCGTTGTGGGGTGGGTCTCTCATCTTCGCTCCAGGAATTGAATCGCCTCTTAGGGCCGATATCTGTGTCCATGAGCCAGAAGGTAGGCCCCACCGAGCATCCAGGTGGGCCACTAACGCAGCCGCGTAGATCTCCGTCCGCTGGAAGTGTGTAGGGTGGCGTGGGCCGGGGCACCCCAGGAGGAAAAGGGGGGAGGGTGCACAAAACGGGGCCGATGTATGCAGGGCTCCTTGCCGGTTCCAGGGGGGGCCCTCGCCGGCCGATGGAAATAGTCCCCATTTGTCTGGATATCCGGATGTCCGTCCGTCCCCTCCGGCTCGAGTGTTACGTGGAGGATCGCCTCCGATTCCTGGCTGTGGCTGCCATCATACGTGCGCCCGCCATCTTGGATCTCCGAGCCGCAGAGGAGGGGACCAGGATTCGCGCGACGAGTACAGACATAGTGCTCCCTCTCCCAGCTGTCATCTTTAAGCCGCTAGTGCCCCATCGGTTCCGATCCGCATAGCTGGCGTCGGTAGATCGTATAGGCCTCAGGAACCGCGCAATTTTAGCTGAAGCAGCAGGCCGTCCACGGGCGGCTTTAGAGGAGCGACTGCATCGCGTCGGCTCCATGCCAACCCCCCCCCAATTATACCATTTAAGTGGAGCGGGGGACACCCCCGCTCCCCTTGAATGGTGTAATGGGGGTACACCTTTAATGGGCCAAACCACAGCATTTTTGCCGCAATTTTTGTTTGTACAGGTGTCATTTTTGCCGTGATTTTATCACTGCATACCATCGGATCCTGACCCTGGGGGTGGATATGCGAGGGAGGATCTCCTGTGTGGAGGAGACTTTGGGAGTGGGGTTGAGGCACCCTTGGGTGACGCACAGTATTCCCCATTTCCCTTTTGTGTCTGACATCCCTAGGCCTTTGCAGGCTATTAAGTCCATTCCCTATTTTTCCAGTAGATCTCCCAGTACACACCAATCGGGTACTGGGACGAGATAGAGACAAACCAGAGCCATACAGCCTCTCTCTATTGACAAAAGGTTAAGCTCCGAATAGAGAAGGGCGAGGAGCAGCTGTTTGGTGTGAGGTGCTCCACTCATTGCCTGCAACGGAATCCAGTGTGTTCCAGTAAGTAATCTATCTGATCCGCCTGCACATCAGACTGGAATCTTAGAAATTAGCTACTTCCTGCCTCATAGACTTCAAACATGTATTGTATACATTTTGTGGAACGGGTGTTTTGTGGATCCAGTAACACTATTGCCCTTAAGGAGTTCTTCTCTTTTCGGCATAATTTTCCCGTGGAAGCAAGGTTACTGGGCAAGTGGGGGGAGAGTCAGACTCAGACTCAGGCAGCTCCTTAAACTGTCGGGCGTGCCTCGTCCTGTTCCTTCTGAACATTCATGTTGCAAACTAACTCTCTTAACCCTGGAAAGTGAATTGCCTCCTGATACTCCTGGCGGAGCTGCGAGATTCTCTCTCCGCCCAGGACCAATCTTACTATCTATTGTGCATACAGATTTTGGGGGCTGCGACTTGATTCTCCCCTGTTTTAGGACTATTAATTATTGAACACTTCTTCCCAGGTTTTTTAACACATGCGGTCTGCGAGTAAAGTATTGACTCATTATAGATTCAGCACGTGATCGATTGTGGATGATTTAAAACTTAATTTATATATTTTATATTTAGATCTGTTCTTATTTATTGAAATCGGACTGTTTAGGCTAATACTTTAAGTGGGCAACTGGCCTCAGGGCGTTAATCTATTTGCTATTCTGGTGTGTTAGGACTTGATCCCCGCCTAGTACTTTGTTCTTTTTAAGCTCTCGACTCCGTGGAGTCTCCCAAATGTCCCGAAAAGGATTGCAGAGTCAGACAGCCATGAAGGCTACCATTGAGCTCCAGAAGTCTGTAGGGGATTCTATTAGTTTGGACTCCCAAGATGTGAATGTGGAGAAGGTTGTAACGAATGTCCTAGTAAGTGGCGAAAGGAGTAAGCCCAAACTTGGGTCTGATGAGTAACGCACATTTGAGGGATTCCATCAAAGAGCCGTCTATTACCCTGACGCAAGTTTATTCCCAGGATTATATGATGAACATAAATTTAGGCTGTACCCCCTTGGACTCAAATGTGAATAACTGTATATATAAGGGGAAAGAAATGTTCTCTATTGCTGCTCATGAAGATCTACTAGTGGCTACCTTAGCCAAGAACTTGGACGAGACTCTGGCCAAAGAGTTGGATGAAAATGTGGAAATTATTCCCGGTAGAAAAGAATATAGGGAGGAGGGAACATCTAACTTATATGGCCTCAACTACCTGTTAATTGGATCCATCGTACCTGTTAGGGAGAATTCTCTTTCTATGGCTAATTTCCCTTACCTATAGAGTTCCCCAGCAGCTTTGCTGGATTTGCAGGGTTTATTTTTTTCTCCTGCTAAGAGTGAGACCCTTTTTTTCCCACTCTTAGACAGATTGCTAGCGTGCGTTTTAGGCTATCTTGTGTGCTTATGGTCTATGGGGTTTTTCTCACCCTCATAGGAATCACCTTTTTAACATGTGTGGTACACAGCACCCTCTGTGCCGTACCACAGGGGTGTCGTAGCGACCCCCAGACATAGACTCCATACCCTGGGACTGACTACTGTCTCCCAGGGCATGTAAAGCCCCCATTGACTTTGCTAGTCAATTCTTATGAACAAAACCAGTACAACCCATCATACTATGGAAGTACTGGAAAGGGTTAATAGTTTTTCCCTAGTGTTCATTTTCGATGGGGTACTGTACAGTCCCTCTCTCCAAAGTTTCTGGCTGGTGGCAGTGGTTACTACCGTAAATTCAACCGCAAATATTTCCCTGTGGGATTTTCCCATTGTTCGAAGCTACCACATTTTCTGACAGCCTCTAACATACCGCCGGTGTATTTTAATACTAACTTTACTCTGGTAGGTTTTATTTGCCTGAACTTTGTTAAAACTTCTTTCTCGAGTCTTACTCCATTTTCCTAACCCAGGTCAGGGATCCTTTGTTCGTCCTTTTGGCGGGCTTCTGCCAAGAAGCCCTCCTTACGGCACCACTGAGTCTGGGGTGGGTCTGTTGCTTGGGAGGGGGGGAGTAGAACCCCCGGACAGAGTTTCCACCGCAACTCAGGTCGCACTCTAACCTGATAGGCTGGAGGGTCTCCCGCCAAGATGGCCACTCCACTGTGTGAGTGACAGCTAGGCTGTATGAATGGGTCTCTTTCTGCATAAAAGCAGGGTCCTGAGGACTTGAAGAGCAAGACATCACCACTGGAACTAAGAAACCGAAGAAGAGAGAAGCTTAAGACATCTATAACGACTGAACCACCGGTGAAGCCCTGGTGCAGATCCTCGCCACTTTTCTCCAACGACTTGAGAAGATCTTCACCTGCAAGAGACTTCTTCCCTTGAGCTGGTGGGGCCAACCAGTTCGTCAATCACCTTCCAGGACCTGCCTTGGTTGAATCGCCAGTGCCCTGCACTCGGAGACTGGATAGCCAGGCACCCGTCCATCACGACCGCGATTTAAAGGAGCGTACCTTTCATTCCGTTTCGGCATCATCGCGACTGGTTTCTTACCTGGGCAGTGCAGTAACTCGAACCTTCCTCCACTACGAGACCCTCTCTTCCTCTGCTGGACAACACGAACTGCAGGAACCACTGCCACCGCTGGAGCCGCTTCCACTTTTTCAGGTACATTGTTCCACCAGGCCTCCTGTTTCGAGGGGTACTGCTAAAGGTGTTTGAAATCCTTTACCTACCTCCTGGTTTGGCCGCCCTTATCGACTAACATTATCTTTTACCTTCTGCACCCTCCTTTTGAATCGTTAAACCAAAGACTTGACTGCAGCTACTAGAACAGTTTGATCCTGGGCACATTGCCCTGTACCACTAACTCTGGCACAGGCCTATTGACTTTGGCTAAAGCTGTTGCAACTGCCTTCACTAGATTGCTTTTCATCCTCAACTGTGTTGGTGCACCAGAAACTCTTATAACCACTCTTCCTTCCCTCTTAAGTATTGCTGAAGTGCCATTCTGCTTGGTTTTCACCTATGTATAACTATTGCTAAAGTGCTACCTTGCCTAACTTGTTCACAATCCACTTGGAAAGTATTGTTAGTGTGTTTAAGAGGTTAGATCTGTATAAATTGTCCTTTCCCTCCCTTTTGAGAAATTACTAGAGTGCCATTTTTGGTTGGTTGACCCTGTGCCATTTTGCTCAGTTTTCACTCTTGCTCAAACTTGCCTATAATTTAAATAGGGAGTTGTGTATACTTTTCTTGACTGTTTTAACTTACTTTGATAACTGTGATTTATGTGTTGAACTAGAAGTGTGTAAAATAAATATATATATTCTTTTTAATACAAAGCTTTGGCCAGGGTTTCCTTGTACCATAGTACTGTAGTCCTAATGTGTAAACCATGAATACTGCTCATCTTCCTAGTCTGACTGCTCAGCCACAGCTACCAACTAAATGTTTGTGGAACAGACTGATACCAAAGGGAACCTATTGCATATACGTGTAGTCTTAATCTGCTGTAGTGCTCCCCAAGGGAACTGCAGTGGATTCTGCCTAACAGTACCCATCTCCCGAGGGGTGATGATAAAAAACAATGCCCCATTACCCGGGGATAGAACTAAGACTCCTACACCAATTCCTGATCGTAATGATGGTAAGCATGTAGTAACTCTGGATACTCAAAAGAGCATGGTACCTGTTTCACCTTTAGGTCAGGTACCAGACCCATCCCCGAGAACACACCTAAATGGGGACAGGAAGTCCAGGGGAAGTCCTTACCTAGTAAAAAGGTCTCTTCAGTGGTTTCTCCCCATGTAAACCGCTTATTTAAAACTCCAATGATGAAACCTCCATTGAGTGTCCCTAAATATAAGCTCTACACAAATAAAACAGGAGAACCAATACCTGGTAAAAAAATATCCAACTATTTTGGGAAAAGAACTGCAACTAGTACTGATATAAGATCAGTGTCTTCCTCGCTAGCAGTGGCTAGCTTAGACTATACGCACCTAACGAAGTGCTAAGAAAACTGGAGGTTAAGGAAATCTCGCACAATGATATCGGTGATATTAGTATCATCGAATGCAGATAAAGCATTGGCTGAAAGTAATCTCGACTCTAGAGTATCAGAAATAAATAGCATCACTCAAACCTGCGACGCTTCCTTTATGGAATCCCCCACTGAACTCACCAATTTCATTGATGAATATACTGCAAAACAAAATTATCTAAGGGAAAGGGGCCTATCACCTGAATCCACAAATGATATCCTAGGTGACCCAATGCTACATCATACTTTAAGGGAAGCTGACGAAAGGAACAGGCTTACACAACCAGCAGTATCAGCGTTAAATATGGTGCTTAGCTCCTTTGTCAGTTTATATGATGACATTTAGGCAGAAGTAAGATTGCATTCTCAAATGCTCACTGAAATATACTCCAAGTTACAAGGTATAGATGGATGTGAAGATCTGATGATGTTAATGATGGAGAAACATTCATCACCTAAACCACAAACCCCATTGTCCTTTATCCTCATTCTTCCCCATAGGCAGTCAGGTTAGTCTGACGGGACACAGGGCCGAAGAAATAGTTAACATGGAGCCAAAAGGTCACTCTGTGCAGTCACAACATCATACCTCGATCTCTGAGGCACCCCCACCTGCAGCTAAATCGGCAATAATTACAGTGCCTCAGCTTGCTCAAGAAGTTGAACAGGACAATAATCCTGGGGAAATAGGGATACCAAATATCAGTAAGAACGCTGAGGTTGTGGATCTAACCAAAGAAGATACCCCAATCAAAAAGGACTGTGATTGGTAAAAAACATCTAACAAATTAAAAAAACAAAAAATCAAAAAAATATAAGGAAAATTGACTCCATCACTAATACATTTTTTAAGAATTTGGTATTCCCGAAGGAATTTTCCTTAAAGGAAAGTACTCTACCTGTAAATAATGTAGAGGGTACTAAAAACTTGAAGGAAATTTCTCCTCTGGATTATGATATTGACATGTCTGATATCAACAAGTCAGAGAAAAAGGGGGAATCGCAGGCCATGCACCAGACCCTACTAAGCAAGAAGAAACTCCCACCCACCTGAAAATTGTTATAGGTGGAAATAATAAGTCCCCCCCCCCCCCCAATAGCTTGGTAGAGGGGGGGTAGGGTGGGTCAGATCAATGATGGATCTTTAGGTGAACAGCCGAGGCTCCCCTTAGAGAAGGAACCTACTGGCATTCCTGAGCAGATTGAGCCTGTAGAAGGATCTCATTGTCCTGCACAGCAGGAGGCCCTCATAACTAACCTAATTCCTATAGATAACATGCAACCATTACTTAGCAATAAACCTGTACTAATTAATATTGCCTCAGCAAAACAACTTCTACAGGAAATATATATTATGAAATCAATCCCTGAGGAAGGTACCTTAAATACTCCAGGCCTTAATCCAGACAACAAGGATGATATGCACCAGATACCGGTAAATGGACAAGCCAGATACGTATCTAGGGTACATCCGAGGGACCTCCCATCTGACCTAAAAGATCAGCAAACAGGTCTTATGATTATGGGAGATCTCTATGTCCCAAAAACTCTGTACCACATCCAGCAAAATCTTATAACTTCGAGACCCCTCAGCGACCAAGATAGAAAACCCGTAGGCCCATCCTCAAAATCTTTGGTCAGCTACCAGCATTGGCTTTGGTGTCTACCTATGATCTAGAGAGGATATTTTTTCCTATTAAGGGAAGAATTGACCAAACTAAAATAGTGCTAATGTCAAGAGTGGTCCTAGATTTGGTAATGGGACAATCGGTTGGGTTGAGAGAACTGGGATTTAATATTGAGATAGTGAAGGGTGAACCAACCCGCTTTAAAGCCGATAGAGATAAGGAATACTGGGGAAACTTGACAATGGTTTATCACCCAGAAAGACCCCTACAAGTTCAACTGAGGCATCTCTCGAGAGGAAACTTTGGGGACACAAGGGACTTGTCCAAAGTTACCTCGGCATTGTGGAACTGAAAGTCACTGGGGAAGAGCTGCGATTGCGAAGGGGTCATTCCAAGTTACTGCCCTGAGATTCCTTTCTTGGAACATTAGGGGGAACCACCATCTGTTCACTAATGTTGATACAGTCGCTATGTTAAAAAATAATTCATGTTTTTTTCTTCAAGAAACACGGCTACTCTCCAATTCCTCGGTAGACGGCTATGAAATTTTCTCTCAAAATGCCAAATCTAGCCAAGGGGGGAGACCATCAGGAGGACTTCTTATTCGTATAAAATCCACTCTTGGACTTTTTTCTATGATCATTTCAGATATGCCTCTAGGAATCCTGGCGGTAAATGTCGCCCTAAATGAGAAGCAGCTCACCCTTTTCATTAATATCTACTGGCATAGTATCCCCATTAGACGACTTCCTAGAAAGAAATTCGGAAACGATTCTGGATTGGAGAAATTTGCATAGCTCTGGGTTAGTCATTCTCGCAGGGGATTTAAATTCTGACTGCTCCACTAACTATGGATCTGATGAGGGGGACCTAGGAGATGATCTAGGAGATCCCTTAGTAAGGGGCCATAAATATCCCTGGGGTAGACTATGGAACCTCTGTTTGGAATCTGTTAGTTTGACAATTTTAAATGGTTACCACGATCAGTCCCGCCCATTACCTCGAACGTGGTCAAGGGAAGACTCCTCGTCAACCTTGGATTACTTCTATGTTGATGAATCTTTGCCCTTATTCACCTCGTAAGTGAAGGTGACTTTTAATAATTGGAGTGATCATGGTACAGTGGGGGTCTATCTCCCTCTCCCGGTCAGAGAGGCATTCATAGGGGGCCTACTAACTTAAGAACGATAGGACATGGTAGTGGGGTTCGATGGTCCTCTTCATATATTAATCTCCTCAATGGAAAACTGTTGGAGTTTCTGAACAATTCTTCCTACCAATGGAAATTAGTGGCCTTCACTGGTTTAGGCTATGATAACTCCTTGAAAGATCTTTACTGTAGAGCCCAGGATTCCCTAATAAAGGGTATAAACAAAAGATACCATCCCCATATTCATAATAAAGAAGTGGCCATTGAAAAGGCTAAGGTCCGGAAGCTGCTTGGAGAGTCATGGAATCTAAAGGTTGAACAAACAGATAAAAATGTATTGAGCAGGGCGATCAGACAGAAATATAAGAACTTCTGTATTTCTATTAAAATCGTATGCTACAAGATGACGCAGAGTTGATGCTCATTATCTTGGTAAAAAGAGACCTCAGGGGCTTCTGGGGCGCAATTAATGGGCAAAACCCTGTCTCTTCCATTGACCAATTGAATGGGGTCTTGGAGGCTGAATGGGTTAACTTTTTCTCTGACCTCTATAAATACGAGAAGAAAGGATGGCATGACTACGATATTGGGGGAGGGACCGAGAAGATGCCTTGGGAACCCATTATTGAATGTGAAGAGGTACTTGTACAAAAGCCAAAAACTCTAGGGCGCCTGGGCCCAATGTACTAATGAATAATACCTTCAAAGGGCAGCCAGAAATGTGGGCCCACATACTCACCAAGCTATTTAATAACAGGCTGCCCATATGTTTCCCATATTTAGGAGAGGGGATGGAAAGCTGGCAAAAAATTACCGACCGATCGCCTTGATCTACGCAGACTGTAAGCTTTTCTCCTCTCTGTTGCTTTGCCATCTTAATGACGGATGACAAAGAACCAAATTCTTAACAAATGCCAAACTGGGTTTAGGGTGGGGCACTCTACAAACTTAAACGGTTTGATTGTGACGGCTCTTCAGACCTCTACATGGAGCAAATATGGGGGAACTCTCTGTCACTCTATTGGCCTGTCAACTGCTTTTGACTCGGTCATTAGAGGTCGACTTTGGGCCAAACTTAAAAGGTGGGGCATTCCAGAAGGTCTCTTGAATCTAATAATGGCTATGTATTAAAACTCGGGATTCACGTCTGGCTCAATACGGAGGGGAACCTATCCAGAAGAATTAGAACCTGGATATGGGTTCGACAGGGTTGCTCCTTGGCACCCTGCCTTTTTAACCTTTACTTAGCAGACGTGGGTGAATTCCTTTCTGAAGCAGGGCTGGTGAGTGCCAAATTGGGGGCCTCTAGATTCTCGTGGCTGGCCTTTGCCGACGACTTCCTCCTGTTTGATCACATCAAAATCGGGCTGCAACGGCTGATTAACACATTTGAACAATATGCTGAACTCAATGGGTTAAAGATTAACCCTAGAAAACCTGTATTGTGGTGATCTCAAAAGGAAAAAAGACCAAATGGTTAGACTGGAAAATAGAGGGGAAATCAATTTTGATAGCCCTAAAAATTTTGTACCTAGGCTTTCCAATTCTAGCCCAAACATCAGTTTCTGAACTTTGATTATTAAACACAAGGCGATTCCGCTTACCATTCAGATGACTAAATTAGATAGAAAATAGGGAAGATTCTCTGTAAAGCCTGTTGTGGATTTTTATGAGGGGAAGGTAGTCCATAAACTGTTATATGGTATGGAGTTACAGTACAGGGATATTCATCCATACTAGGACACCATAGAAGGAATAATTTGGATAAAGGTCCTGAAGTTATCCAATAGTATCCCAGTGGTAGCCATCAGATACAAACTGGGGTTGGTTTCTCTCAGAGCCAAATCCCTGTGGTGGTACTTGGCCCTATTTCGTTCACTTCTCTGCCCCATAAGTGATTCTCTATATGGGGATTTAGGGACTTTCCTTCTGTCCCAGGAGGGTAGTGTTGGGAATGACTATCTGAACAAATGAAAGATCTTATGTGACAGCACCCTCATTGACCTCTCCACCGATAGGGAAACACTCATTGCCAACCCAGACAAGGTTAAGAAACTTCTTTACACACTAGACGGGTCCAATACGATTGAACGTCTACACGCCTACCCCTCTGAGTAACATCAAAGATGAACATAGAAAAAGAGGAACCCCATCATTCATAATGTTTCAATTCCCCAATCAGTATTACCATTCTCTCCTATTGAAACTTTGGTGCAACTCTTTATTAACTAAGGAGGTCCTGAAGAGAAGGAACCTGATTGATGAATCCAACATCCATTGCAGATTCTGCAATAAGATAGGGGTCTTAGAAACAGCACGTCATCTTCTTCTAGACTGCCTCGAATTAACAAAAAACAGGAACATATACCTGAGGAAATTTCGTATTTCGGGTCTCTTGGGAGACGATGACTATATATGGTCAAGATGTGTATCAGTCAATCTGTCGGAAGGTCTAGCTGTAGCCAGTTTCATTAAATCATTGGAACTGGGCACTGTTTTGGCTTGACAGAGGTTCGGGCTGCCCTGGATGAACACTATGCTTTGCCTCCCTCTCCTCAGGTCGGGTTTTTTTTTTATTTAGTCTAGCCCTTCGGGTACATCTCTATTCCGGTTACTTCATATATGAATTCAGGCTATCTTGAATCGCTCATCATGAAAACATATAATTAATTGTGTGACACTATTTTAACTTAACATGTACTGAATACTTGCTATAATGATTTTGTATTGTATTGAAAATGTTATATGTTCTCTTTTTTCTACCATCCATATTCAACAATTGTTTTTCTACTAATTAACCATGAATGTAAAGGTTTCATATGTAAACCATATACAATAAAAAATAATTGACTTACACACAGACACCAGTTATGTACTCCGACGAGGAGGAGGAAAGCAAGAGCAATGCAGAACTTCTAAGTCGCCAATGAGTGGTCTAGTCCTTTTCGGACCAATCAACCTGACGGGAAGTTTAAAAGCAGCAACAACAGTGAAAAATGAGTCAGCTATAGAAGCAGGTCTACAGACTGCTAGACGAGTGAAGACCTCGAGAACCCCGGAAAGATGCAGAGACTGTATGCAGCGAGAAGCAAGGCTAAAGGAAGCTGGTGGCTGGTGGCAGACCACCGAATGGGAACCAACGGGACCAGGCGAAGCTTCAGAGTGAGGCCTGAGCTGCGAGAGACTCATCGGAGGTGGGAGCGAATCCACAGAGTCGCTGTGAAGACTGAGAGAGGCACTGTATGAGAGAGAGCTCATGCCGGCTGAAAGCCTCGCTGTAATGCCATAAGCACCGACCGGTGAGTCAACCTACGCAGGGGGACAACGGGATGGCAAGCGAGCATGCAAAGCTTGTGCAACCTTTAATGAATGCCGATTTCATTGAAAGAAAGTACTTTTTGAATATCGATCTGAATGAAAGGAAGCCATTTTGAATACTGGTATGAAAGACAGCAAGTGCGGTTGAATACCGATCTAATTCAAAGCAGTTTTCTTGAATTCCCTGATGAAAAGGAACTGTGTAACTTGAGAGAATAAAGCAGGGGCAAGAGCCACAAGAATATGCGAAAGTGCAACAAGTGAATGTTTGCAAAATAAGCAGTGGTAAAGCATCAGGAGGATGTGAAATGAAAATAAGCCAAGCACCGCTGTAGAGCTGAAACAATGGCAACGTGCATATGGAGAAGCAAGTAAGGTGTCGGTTGCGCAATCTTTAATGGGTGGACTGGTGGTCCGACAACTGCGCCTAGGTGGAGTACAACCACCTAAGGAAAGCCACTTAAATCACCCACAAACTTGTGATTGAATATAAAAGAAAACTTGTTTGATTTGAAATTAAAGAACTGAACTCTATGAAATTGGTGAAAGGTAACCAAGCCAGATGAGCTGAGAAGTATCCTAAGTAATTGTGTTGTTTTTGAAAGGTGAAAAACATGAAGCTTGCGGAAGGGAAACCCCTTTTCAAACCAGGAGCTGGAAGAAGCTCTGAACTTTTATTAGAATACTTCTCATTTTGATGCTGACATCCCTACACATTGTATACAAGTAGATATGAGGATGATTTGGATACAGACATTTGCTTTGGAATTCCTGACAGAGACTAGCATTAGTTTCGTTTAGGTAGGGAAATCCCACCTTAGTAAAGGGCAAGTTAGGCCTTTTTCTAACCCTCTTTAAGAGTTAATAAAAGTTTATAGCCCAAACTTTATTCAGTTCTCTGTCTACTTCATGATGCCTTCACAGTTGTACCACCAAATACTATACACAAATATAAGTTTGAAATGGGTGGTCGCCTAGAGATCACCTACACTTTACTTTTAAGACGCAAGTGATTCAATTGTGAAACATGACTAATTGAGTAGTAAAGCAAGTAAAAACAGGTAAGTAATGCAAATAGTTAAAATTTGGAGAAACCAATGTAAAAGTGATGGGAATATTATTTTGCTTTATAAAACAAGGCCCCAAAAAATAATCCTTCTTTGCTAAGGTATTCGAGCCGTGTTCTCTTAAAAGTCCCCAGCTCCCAAGAACATATCTTTTGTAAGGAGTCCAGTCTATAAAGTGAAGAAACAGGCGGCAGCAAAACCAGTAGTATATTGTTCCAGTGATGAAAGAACATAGTTAAGTTCAAAAGATATGGATCCTCCCATAATTCCAACACTCAATCCCGACACCCTAGCGGAAGCATATAGCTGGGGGGGCCCTGGGCCACTGATCACGACCAGGCAAAGAAACTGTAGGTTCAGGCCTTTGCACCCGTGAAACCCTATGGCATGAGGGATGGGGGTTGGAAACGGGCACATAGGCTCGCCTTGCTTACTTCAATTGCACTAGAAACTATCCCTAGAGTTCAAAGATACATTGGGCCCACTTCTAACTTTGGTTCCGTTGCACGGGGTTCAGGGGCCGTGAATATACCGGTCGTTTTCAACATCGGGTTAGGGTGTGGCTAGGAGGTGGTTCTGAACTGTAACAAGATGGTCCCCGATGATGACCCTGGCACCCCGAGATGTCTATGGGTCCCATGATGACAGACTCCCAGAATCAATCTTCTTTCTCCGCACACAAGTGGGTAAGGGTTTGCCACTGGGAACTTAACAAAAGTATCAAAGTTCTCAGGGTATCTTTGAATCATTTTCTGTCCTTCATAGCAGAATTGGTAGGGTTGCGTATTCCATCGGACTCCTGCAGAACTTTGAGGGCTCCACATTAATCTCATTGGGGCTAAATCAGGAGGCATCTCTGGCCTTTCAAAGGCTTATCCCACAAAACTTTATTGGCAGAGCAGCTACATGGGTTTCTGCTTGCTCGTACTGCACTCACTAGTCCTTTGACCTCTGCTCCACCACTGATGCTAGGTTTGGCCAGACAGTCTTACAGAATCTCTTTGAGTAAATCCAACCTTCCAATAATACGTGTGCTGTGAAACTCTCCCCAAAGTATGGAATTGATGGGATCTGACGTTGACTTAATACAAAAGGTACTTGCCATAGATCCCATTGTACATCTAGTCCATAGTCCCCTTCCCTCCATATGCCGTCCCGCAATTCATTTTGGTTCCAGTTATGTCCTGACCTAGACAGTTGCATCATACTAGAAAAGATATGGTCGGTCGGCTGGGCATGTAGAAGCAGAGTTCAACTCCATGCATGTTCATCAGCTCAGTGTTTACATGTTGGTGTTTTGCTGATCAAAAGGCTCCAGTCTCCATGTTTAACTACTTTTAACATCTATTCATAGGTACAAATGTGCTCAAAATACGCTATTTGGAACCATTCTTTCAAATCTTCCCTCGACGGGAATAACCCAGGCCCTGCTTAGAGAGACTGGGTGTGCTCTGTTAGGGAGAATTCACTGTTTAGGCTGAATTTCCTAACCTAGTGAGTCCCCTAGCAGCTTTGCTGGATTTTTGGGGTTTATTTTTTTTCTCCTGCCAAGAGTGAGACTCTTTTACCCTCACTCTTGGGCATGATTTGAGTGTGTTTCTTTGAATCTAGATGTGTTTAATGGGCTATGGGGTCTTTTACTCCATAGGGCTTCATGTGTTTTTGTGATGTGTGTTACACAGCACCCTCAGTGCAGTGACACAGGGCTGTCATAGTGACCCCCCAGTATAGACTCCATACCCTGGGACTGACTACTGTCTCCCAGGGCATGTAAAGTCACCATTGACTTTACTAGTCTTAAATTCTGAACAGAACCAGTACAAACCATCATATTGTGGACGTGCTGGCTGGGGCAATTCAATTGCCCCAGGGTCTGTTAGTCGAGGGGGCACGTCTCCGTCCCCCCTGATCGAGTTTTGGCTGGTGGCAGTGGATACTACTTTTTATATTCAACAGCAAATATTTTCCTATGGGATTTCCCATTGTTTTAGGCTACTATCTTTATTTAATTATTTACGGTAGCCTCGAACATACCGCCGGTTTATTTAATTAATATTAATTCTCCGGTTGGTATTCTTTGCCAAAACTTGATTCTAAAATGGCGTTTGTGTTCTCTTCTGTGACTCCAACCCAAGTCGAGCCCTTTGTTCCACTTTTTGGCGGGCTTCTCCACAGAAGCCCTCCAAAGTGGTGCCACTATGTCTGGGGTACTTAGGAGAGGTGGAGGGGAATTTAGGCCCCCTGGACTGAGTTGCCTAGGCAACTCAAGTCGCACTCCGTCCTGATTGGCCCATGTGGTGAGCCGGCTGGCTCACCACTTAGCATGTTTGAGTGACAGCTAGGCTGAGTGAATGGGGGTTTGCTGCATAAAAGCAGGGCTTTGGGGACTGGAACTTCAGAAGTCGCCACAGGACCTAAGAATCCAACGAGGGAGAAGCTGAGCCGACCTGCCACGACACCACTACCGGTGGAGCCCTGCTGGACCGTCTCACCACTTTTTCCCAACGACAGAGGAGATCTCCCGCCGGAGAATCTTCTTCATTTAACTGGTGGGGATAACCAGTTTCACCGTCTTTTCGCTTTCCCGACGTACCTCGTGGCAGCCTTGCCCGTGCCAAGCACCCCGGCAACCGGGATACCACGTTTTACCACGACCGCGAGAAAAAGGTACCACCTTTAACCGGAAAACTCAGCGCCTGGTTTCTGCCCTGGTAGTGCAACGACCTTCATCTTTCCTCCAATTCGAGATCTTCTCTTCCCCTGGACGACGACGCAACTTGCACCCACTACCAGAAACAACTGCCACCGCTGGAGGATCCTTCCCACTTAGGATACCGTGTCCCGCCTGGCTTCCCTTGCTACCGACTGTAGGGGGTAGATTTAGCCCCCGGATTTCGAATCTGGGTTAGCCTGGGACACCTTGGCTAAACGTTTCTAAGCCTCTCTAAACGCTTTTCTGAACCCTCTGCAAGACTTTCTAAGCCTAGTGTAACTGTGTGATCTTGGGCGCATTTGTGCTCTGCTCTGAGTGGGCCCAGCCTTTGGACTTTGGCTCACCAGTGACTTTTTTCTCTCTGCCTTGCTAACAGTGTTCTGGAATCGTAGAGTGGGGTACCTTTTAATATTCTGTCTTTTTCCCCCCCTTTTTCACAAACTTATTAGAGTGCAATCTAGTTAAGCGCTCACCTCTGTATGAAAATAAGTGGTGTTTTACTGTGATTTTCTAATAAGTGAAAAAGGGGTGTATATATCATAATAGTAACTGTGTTTAGAATATTTTACAATAAGAGTGCTGGAGTGTTTCAACTGTGTGTTTTTAAATAAATAATGATATACTTTGATACCAAATCTCTGGTCAATGTTTGCTTGTATTATTGTATCTGAGTGCCTATTGAGTATACTTTGCATACTGCCTAACTCTTCTTGAGGGAAGTCTGACTGCTCAGCCACAACTACCAGGTAAATCTGGGTGGTACAGACTGCTACCAAGTGGGTTTACTGCCAACACCTGTAGTCTTAAATCTTTTGCAGTGGTCCCTAAGGGAACTGCACAGGTTTCTGCCTAACATGCTCATACGGTGTAACGGCGGCCACTTTGAGAAACATTTTCAAGGCCACAGTTTGGTCCCAGTCCATCCCGTAACCACCCCCAAAAGTTTCTCATGGATGATTAAGGGACAAGCCTTTCTTGGAGACCTTTCTTCACCTGTTGTAGAGAGCTTTGGAGCAAACTCTACTCCCAACAGTTCTGATGTAATACCACTCCTTCAGATGTCCAGAGATGATTTAGCAAGACAGTGGTCTCACTCCATTAAATAGGCAACTTTCTACAATGGATTGGTACCTCCTAGCCTTCTCTCAGGGGTCTGATCATGGCTGTTTCAGAATCTTCTGCCTGGTGCTGTCATACCCAGAGTGCTCTGTATACAGGAAGGGGGTACTGGGAAGAATCGAAGATGGTTGTATCAAAGACTTTCTTCTGTTGATCCCCAACCTGATGTGAGTTCCTTTGGCCTTGCAGAGCCTGCCCTTTGAAGTACTGGTCCTCTCCTTGTCCCCTGAGGGCAGTTCCATTCTTCCTGGAAGGTGACGCACCTTTCCCAGAGAAGACATTGTTTGGGCAGAGCCCATATTACCTGTTTTGGGTGAACCTCAGTCCCAGAGGGTAAAATACAGGCGGTCCTGCCCAAGAAACCATGCTGATAAGAAAATTACACTTTCTGGGATGGATTTTCATAATTGGCCCCCTGGGCCTATTCTGAGAGGCCACCCAATTCTGATGAACAGGAAAATACACTGTCTAGTGTGACAAATTGTGGGATTCAGTCACTTCTCCCCAAAGGGGAGCCTTTCCTTGTGAGACTAGGGAGGTTAACCCACTACGCATTAATCCCCCTAGGGGTGACTGCATGCGTGACCTCACAAGGAGAGACTCCCCTCTTAGGCACAAGGACTCGCGTTCAGCAGAGGAACTCCCTAGAACGCTCTCTTCTAGAACAGTAACATCAGAACTCCATGAAATCAAACTGCTACTTGCTATTGTAATATAAGACCCAAACTGAGGATCAATGTATTAAGAAGAAGAATGAACAGCAAGCAATATTGATTACTTAATGTCTCAAAACCAACACTACTCTGATGAACAATAATGAACAAACAGTGAAGAGTGATCGACTAAAAGAGAGAATGGACTATAATCCTCCACTGGGGAGGACCCATCAGCCAATCATAAAAAGAGATGACGGACTACTGTCCAGGAGTAGTAAAACTCTGGAGTTTCAAACCAGCCGAGTTAGAAGTGCTGAGAGAGACCGGGAGATCCTCCATCGGGAGGAAACACAAGGTGCTTTTGGCAAGAAGCACTGAGGAAGCTGAAAGCCAGAAAGAGTTGAACGAAAAACCCAGGAGAAAGAGTGAGTCGAGCGCGGTGGAGCACAGATGCCGCAACGAAGAAACAAAAGGAGACGGAGCGAGAACTGAAGCTGTCCCGACTACGAAGGAAAATCCATATCCTGCGAACAGGCCCAGTGATGGCGACCTGTAGAAAACAAGGTAACGGGAAAGACGGGAGACCCGGGAAGGAAAACTGGGATAAAGAGTTGTTCAAATGGATTTCTGAACTCTGACCTGGTGGCCAGAGGTTCAGAAGGCCAGCCAAGTTTATTGGAACAGGGTAACCTTCTGGACAAGCCAGACCAATCAAGGTAGCATTGGCGGTGGCCAAGACTAGGTCTCAAGAGGGGTGAGCGTAACTGAAGGACCTCAGTGAGCACACACAGTAAAGGACACTTCTAAATCACTCCCAGTCAGGTGTATATATATCAAAAATACAAATACATTTATTCTAGGCCTTTGAGTTTCAACACAGTAGTTATTAACAGTAATACTTTTAAACCAACACAATCCTACTAAAATACATATATAAAAGACCAAGTGGCCTAAAGGGTTAATGCACGAAATGGGTCCACAACCTGAAAAGGAAACAAAGCAGGCAGTGCAGATTCTTAAAGCAATTCTGCAGTAATCACAATACTAACTGAAATGCAGTCCAGTCCCTAAGAAGAGGGGAGCATATTGCTCAAATGTACTTGAGATGCTGGTGCACGCGGTAGTGCAGATGGGTGAAAACGGGGTCTCTTGTAAGGTCTGTAGCAGCTCAGGAAGGTGGGTGAGGTGATGCAGAATAAGTTCGTACTACTTGTGAAGGTTTTCCCCAAGAGGGCAGAACAGGTTCCACGAGTTGGAAATAATTTGATAGCTCAGGCTATCGGTGGAAAGGAGAGGGGCCCTCAGGGGCCACTCATGGGCCACTCATGCGTACAATTGGATGGATGCGCTAGGGGCCAACAGTAAGGGTTGCAAGTACTCACTGATCCCTGCTGCACTCCGGACCAAACTTGGGCAGTCGAGTCCACTTTGGCTGCAGGTTCAAATGCAGCAATTGTGCGGCTCTGCGACGTTCAGCGGCGAAGTTACAGCAATGATTCCCAAATGGGATATTGCCGATTTCTCCGCTACTCTGGCAGGCTTCTTTCTCCTAGTCCTCATACGCCCAGGCGCTCCCTGTAGCTCCGGAATCCACGTCTGATCGGTTCCGCAAGGAGAACAACAATGAACACACCTCTTCAAACCTGCTTGCTCCTTATATAGGCAGGTTGCATTTGGCCAATGAAGTTCTACTTCCTGCCTTAGTCCATAAGAACCCACCCAGGCCCCACCCCCTTTTTCCTGTGGAGCCATCTGATCGGTTCTGCAAGGAGAACAATAGTGAACACACCTCTTCAAACCTGCTTGCTCCTTATATAGGCAGGTTGCAATTGGCCAATCAAGTTCTACTTCCTGCCTTAGTCCATAAGAACCCACCCAGGCCCCATCCCCTTTTTCCTGTGGAGCCGTCGTCCTGCATCTTCCTGCCTCTGTACCCCGGGATGCCCTTCTGCTGCCCAGGTAAGTTTCGGGTGCAAAGTGTTTCTGAAAAATGTGGGGAACACTGGTATGATTATGTGGCCCTTGTTGGTGGTAGTTCCATACGAGTGCGGTATCACCGTGCATCGGTTCACTTTCCTCCTGCCTGCGGCTGAAGCACAACACGTGGGTGGCGTCATCGCGTGGTGAGTTGGTTTCCCTCTTCCCGTGTCCAGGTTGTCTCCAACACCCGGTGTTCGGCTGTGGAGTCGGGGCTTCGCAGCTGTTCGGGGTTACATCCCCCCTCCTTTCTGCTGTCGGCTCTGCGGTTGCCAGGCGAGCCTCCCCTTGTCGGACGTGGCTGTCCGCCCTCTCTGTTGCTGAAGCCGGGGAGTTCGTCTCCGCATGGCTGCATTATTAGCCGCGTGACTGCTGGTTGTTAAAGTGGCGGCTGTTCAGGTTTCTTTATTACGTCCCGCTGCTTCCCATTCATGAGTGTTCCTTCTTCACTGGGCACTGAGGATATCTGAATTCCAACAGGCTGTCTCCCCTACCCCTTTATGAAGGGTTAGGGCAATTCCTCGTTTTTGGGTACGGCGGAGCTTGTCTTCTGATTTGACTGGCCCCACCACTCGCCACTCATGGGGGTCGGGGTTGGTTCTCCCTCCTTGTTTTCCTCGGCCACTGAGGTCTCCTTTTCATCGTCCCTGGGGTTTTGGCAGTCTACACTGTCTGTGCCGTTACATACAAACTCTTTATCAATAAAAGATTCACAGTTAAGTAAACTACCACACATACACTATTAACAAATGTACATTCTCCTTAGTGTTCTGCCCACAGAACAGGAATATATTACTTTTAACAAAGATTGGAATTCTAGAGCACTGTAATATGGTTAACAAGGCAAGAAAGACAAAGGTAAATGAAAAAGCTAGTTGAGAACAGGAGAGTAATTAAAGGAGCTAAAAGCACAATGTGTGGCCTTCCAAAAATTAGGCCCTTTGCTTTGAAAGTCCTTCACTTGCTTGAAGAGATGGGGGCCTGGTGCTCTAAAAGTTACGAGCCCACTTTGAACCTTTTGCAGGAACGGAGTAGTCTTTTTTTTTTTTTAAGCAGGCTGAATAAATGGTGGAAGAGCAAACGGGCATAAGGCAAGTATCTCAAGAAGAAAAGAACAAAGGAAGTAACGTTCTTAGAAGGTCCTCTCCAAAACGATAACAAATAACTCCTCAATCAGAGCAGCAATGGGATAAGGTAGGGTTAGGATGTTCTGACCTTTGGACCCTATGTAGGAGGGGAGTAGAAAAAGTTATAACTCACTCCATGTACTATGAATTTGTCAGGGATCACTTTAGTTGTTCCTGAATCCGCTCCACACAATGTGTGACTTGGTTCCGTCGGGGGAGGCTAAGGGGTTGATGGTGCAGAGGTCACTCTCCGCTTCAGGTATTAGGCCTGGGTAGTCAGCGGTTCTATGCTATGGTTAAACAGTTCCTGGCACTGGACACCTGGATGACCTTGGCATGATGAAGAAAGGACCACCAGGTTGACTGCCTTGGAGAACTCGGAGGATATGATGCATGTGGGAGAAAGTGATGACCACTTTGATCAAACAGTAGAGGGCAACCTAAAGAAGCTGGATCTACAAGGCCCCTCTTCATGCTGGAGAGCTCAACTGCAAGGGGATGTCGTGCCTCTTATTTTACTAGTTGAGGGTATGTGGAGGCCCAAGTCAAAACGCAGGATGGCGATGGATGCAGCGAGGTAGCCCAGGTGGGAGCTGGCCCATCCAAAGGCTTCCATTGGCAAGATCCTCTAGCAGGGGTTGAGACTGGTTGTTCCCACAGGTCATGGGGTTGAAGCATCGATAAAGGCCTCCTGGAGATCAACAAAGGAAGAGGGCTTCACTGAGACCATTAAAAAACAGTGCTGGTTGACTGCAACAACAAGTTCAGAATCTTCAAAGAGTTGTTGGCTCCAAACGACTAGCTCAACAATGGCTGCAGGATCTTCCTTTTAGCCTAGGTTCATGCTGGAGTCGTCTGTGAGCCCACCGATAGTAAGGATCTGCACTATTTGAACTGGCAGGTGCTGTCAGCCTCTGGCCCCCACATCTGCCAGCAAGAGACATACTGTGACCAGGATGTGGACTTGGACCACACAGTTTCAGCCCACACATGCTGCCACAAACCAACACAGCAGCTTTGCCCTGGAAAAGGCTTGCCATATATGGGAAATCCTGCTCTGAGAGGGAAGAAAGAAAGGAGGCCAAAATACAAGATGGCCAAAGGAGAAGGTGAAATCTTTTGGACCAGACATTTCAAAGTGCAAAAGTGCATGCGATAATGTAAAAAAAATAGTAGAAAAATATCCGCTGCCACCAACCTGTCCTTGTCACATCTTGCAAGTAACTGTAAAAACAAAAGATAAAGGGATGAAAATTATCACTACCACACTTCATTGTAAGTTGATGTGTGCAGTGGAAAACGAAGTATTGCATTTAGGGCACAGGGTCCCCTTGCACTGATAGTCATAGGGACTGATCATTGCACCCAAAACACATGAGCAAAGCAAGGTGAGTAAAGTAAAAAGGCTTTACTTGATTTCAAAAGTCAACAGGGGGTTTCATAGATCTCTATGGAGGGAAAGCAGCAAAAAGAAAATCTTTCCTAAAGGACACCACAATGTTTATGCATTATAATTCTGGACCCCAAGGGACCATTCTGTCATATTGGACGTGGCTTCTATTCATTCATTAATCTTTTGTAAATTTCTAATTACCGGAGACCAATCTCTGAGCACGGGACCAGGATTCCAACCTGTTGCTCTGCATTGTTGCCCCTAAGCTATCATCCCCTCTATTTAGATTTGTACTATGCCACCAGGTTTAGGGAGCACACAACTTTGCTTTAAGTTTAGATCAGGACGAGCCATGTTTCAAGGCAGATCGTGAGAGTTGGAACTTTGGGATCCAGCAGGCGGTTTACAGGAAATGTACTAGTCACTTGGTACTGCCTTGTTGCCAGGTACCTGCTTAGAGTTGTCATTAGACGGGCACAGCAGTGTTACATGCTTGTACTATGCCTTTCAGCATGGACAATTATGAAAGGGGGTGGGTTTGAGTAACAGACTTCACTTTCAGAGACAGATCTTCCTGCATCATTGTATTAATAAAAAAGAAATCAAAGCCCAGGCTCTTCCACCCTCGCATTCTGACACCCCTGTAATTCTGATCAGCAAACTACCTAAATATATTCAGGCTCAGCCAATTAACTCATTTCCTGATGAATTAATATGAATGTCCTGAAATGCACTCCTAGTAGGCTTGAATCTATTTTTCCCCAAATGATGGAGGCAACATTTGATTTTCATTTTGCATCCGTTTGATTCTGATCCTCTACCTGTCATTAAGACTCCAACCAGCCCATTAAACATTTCCACTAAACTTGTATATAAAGTCTATAAATCGTGTTTCAAAAACATGGTATGATTTAAGAATGCAGGGATTCAATGGGACCTGTCAGCACTCTATCTGTTCCCTGTTGTACGCAAGTATTTATTAAAGCCATTTCATCTTCAACTGCTTTTGGCTGGTAAGCAGAAAACGGCATGAACATCTCCACATTGGTGTTCTCTTTTTACAGTGACCATATTACTACCAGGGACCCCTGGAAGATAGATTTGAAACAATTTTTCTGCTGCTGATTGGTTGCAGTAACGAGCTTGACCATTATTTGAGTCTCTGTGCTAACCCCCACTGAAACATAGCGATCTAAGGTAACATGATGATGCAACAATTTATAAGAAGTGTGCGTGCAAAATGTGTCTTGACACAAATTTAGGGTGTTCTAAATCTGGTTCCATATGTTTTGGGGAGTATTCAGTCAGTCTCATGTTGGAGCAAACATATGTTGGATGACAAACATTTACTGGAGAGAATGTGTCCCATACATTAGTAAAACCTTCATTAATGGGTCCTCATCATGCTATTTATGCACTTTTACTTCTGTTCTTGAATTATGTCATCAACAAACTGGTGCAGATCGCTCAACTCTGACCATATGAACAATATGGGTGCACATTCCTTGTATTCCTTTGCTTTCCTCCTCTGTATCCCATCTCAATAAAAAGTATATACGTTCTTGCAGCTATACCCTAGCATTACTACTGGTGGTAATGAACATTGAGGACCTGTCAGACCTTTGCTAGTAGTGAGTATATGACCTTAAAGACTATTTGTGCAGTGATGTGTCCACAGAAATATCAGTAATGGTCAAATCAAGTAATGTTCACTAGATTCTTATTGTTCTGACAATATAAATGTTCTCATTGTTGACATCTTTAATGACTAATTTCTAGTAGTTCCTATTCCTCTGATTTTTTTCATAATCTTGCTTCCAAGAGCAGATGATGTACTTGCAGGAAAAGTGATTGGAATTACATTTTGATTTAACATTTTTGCTGTTTGGTAATTGCATATTGTGTTTTGACAACGTGAAAAAGTATTGCTAGGGAAATTCCAGTTCTTACTGGCCTATTTACTTTCTTTCTGGCTAATAGGGAGGTCATCCAACCAGAAGTGATGGAAGAAATGGTTGTATCATGTGTCATTAAACATTTAAACCTGGTTGATGCACTGCAGTCTCTGATAAATTTTCAGTATCGAGAAGAACATATTGAGGAGTATGACTTACTCTGTAAAATTATGGGAGAAACCTTCAAAAAGCTAAACGCCATGGAAAGGCAATTGCAGGTATGTATGTATGTATGCATCAGGATCAGTCATTGTTTTTCTCCAATAGTAAATTTACTCTTTCATATCACAAGATATTTGCTTGGTTCATGGAAAAGTCAAGTTCTTTTTATGTCAAACTTTGCCAAACTAGTTTATCCATCTACCTTTTATATATTTATTAGAGTGTTGCAGAATTGGAACAGAAATGGCACAACGAAGTGGAGGACGCATTGAAAGGAAAGCTGGAAAACAACGCCACCTTCTTCTATGATTATCATTTCAATGAGGTGGGTGCTAGACAGTCTGTTTTTAAGTGGGTAACATCTAGTTCTGTAGAATTTGCACCCAGCCCAAATCGGGCATACTAGCCTGCGGACATGTCAGCCAAACTATCTATTTTCTATGGCCTCAAATCCCTTTTGCAACATGTAACACACCAAGGTTACACAGGAGGTCTATTTATGACATTGAAATAATCAAACCAATAAAAAATATAATAACATAGATGTTTACAATTCTCTAGGACACCCTGATGTCAGTGACTAATACAATGCTGAAAAATCAACACATTATTCAACACTTGTCTAAGCTTCACTTAACTTGGAAGCACACACTTGACCACACGTACGTTTGGTTTATCCTGACGGCACATTCACCATGCACTGAAAAATGAATCAGGCTTCAGGACAAAGCTTTTCATTTTATAGAAAACAAATTTAATCTTAACATACCTGCCGATCTAAATCTCTATACTTTGTATTTGTTAAAAATAAATACCTCCTTTTTCCTAAATGGATATTTCTTTGTTTAAAATAACACGTGTAAAAGACATTTGTCCTTTGCAAGCCAATTTAATTTGTATATTTTCTAGATTCCTGCATCCTAGTCCCTTTTCAATGGACAATTTAAAGTGGGGAAAATGGGTGGCAGCTAAAATCCCTTTCCCTTTCTCCTTGAGGGGGTCAGAGCCAATTATAGGACTCTGTTTGGTCACATAACCAGGGAATGACTCAATTCCATTATTCTCCTAAGCATGTGCAAAGTGAGATATTATGTGGCTCCCAGTCTGTACTTTGCCATTGCAAAGAAAAGGAGTCTGGGATCTCCCAATATGCATGCCATTTGTCAAATCCAAGGTTTCTAGAAGCACTTGCAATTTGGAAATATTTACTATTACCCCGGGAAATAGTCATTTGGTATCCCCCCTCCCCCTGAATCCCCACCCCAGTTCTTTAACAAATAAGAGGAGCTGGGATTTAATCCATTCTCCTTTAACGTATACCTCCCCTCAGAATTCCCTCATTCAATTCTCCCCTCCGGCCACAGAGGTAGGCATCAGTCAGGATGATGCGTCGGCTTCCGTCCACTTCCTGTTTTCTTTTTTTCAGTATTGGGCATGTCTGCTCCCTTTTCCACTGAGGAAGGTCTCGGGTTGAAATCTACATTAGACTCTCTCACAGTGGTCTGCCAGCAATCGAAAAGAAATCTCATGGAAAACATGCTATTCTATTTTTTTTTTCTGTTGTCAATTCTTTCAACATCCTTCTTCCAGTTAGTCTGTCCGCTAAATCTATGGGTTTGGACTTTTATAGATTAGGATCCAGTCCCTTTAGAGGCGTGTATCATTTCTGTACTTTTGTGTGATTGGACAGTGTTCCAAAAGTGATCATGCTTAACCATCTCCTTTGTACTCATTGGGCACATTAATGAAAAGTGTAGTCCAATGGGATTAACATTCTAAACCCAGTTTCCCTCCTTTTTTATGTGATGTCATCTTGGAAATTGTACATTACACAACTGTTACTTTTCTAAAACATGTTGCACATATGATTAAGTTACGAATAAGTTCACCAGACTGCTCTGTCTGGTGACTCAAATGATGCTAGTCTCATCTTGGCCCGACATGTGATGTGCATGTAATTGATATTTATTCTCTGGTCTCATACTTTCATACATTCTATTTCCATCTCAGAATATTGGTCTAGCGCAAACACTAGGATATGTGAATCATTGATCGGCAATGTTTCTGTGCAGCAATATCTACATTCGGATGATTTGCATAATTAAAAGAATACCACAAAAATATTGTTATACATTCAGCTGATAGTTTTTCACTCTGAACAGCTTCCCTGCGTCCCTGAAACTTGAGGAGAACCATCTCCGGTTCTGGAAGCACCTCAAGACCTTCCTCTTTGCTTCTCCTTTCTCTCCTTCTCTCCCCTGCTGAACTCTTGACTGAAACTGCACAGGTCACCTGGCTTCCCTCTGATCTCGGGTCCAGGTCCCCTCCCCTGCCAGTTACACACCTGCACTGCCTCCGGGCAACACCTCCACTTAGGGGCTGTTCTGTATGGCTACAGTCCCTTACCAGCTCTTGACACTTGTCTGCACTTGCCACAAGCTGGCTTTACTCTTTACCTATTCTTATTTATTTTACTGTTGATCCTATGTATTCCACTGCCCCGTCCCCCCGCACTTTTCCCTTTCCCCCCTCCCCTGCACTTGCGCGATCTCAAATGACCTAGTAAGATCGTTGTCTTTGTCTTACCTCTGTTCCCCCTCCCTTGCCTTGTCGCGCCTTGAAACACTTGTGTATAGATGCGTTATAAATGGCATATCATATCATTAACCTCGGCAACTGGTCTCAGCACAGGTGTAGTGTCTATATTAGTCCGACACTGGTCCATGTCCTACCCACTTTCATTTACTGCCACGCATCAAAGCCCTCTCTCTATAATTCCTCCGACACTGGCCACTGTTGTGCTTGCACCCGGCCTCACATGCTAGGCAATACATTATCCCCACTCCTTGTGGTCCAGCCCGACCGTGGAGGGCAGCAGTAATTCTCTCCATTGTAAGGATATTCATTGCCGCGTTGCTCCATTCCTTCTTGCTAGGCAGGGTTGTACTTTTCCACTTCACGGTCAAGCAAACCCTTGCAGCTAGGAGCAGGGAAGAGGACATCTTTGGAAGCCTGATGTAAACCCCATCTACTCCCTCCATGTCAAACAGGACCAGCAATGGTGACTTAGCCTGGGAAATCCCATCAATCTCCTTAATCCAGCCTAGGACTTCATCCCTGTGGATTTGCACCCTGGGGCATTCCCACCACATATGCCAGTAATCGGACCTAGTCCTGCATCCCCGCCAACAAATGGGTCTGGTAGTCTGAAACATTTTGGAGAGTCTGACTGTATCGTAATGCCGCCTATAAAGAAGTTTGATGGCGTGTAGTTTGTATTGACTAGCGGTTGAGTTCTTTCAAACTGCCCTGCACAATCTGTTCCACAGTGATGGCTCTAGGTCCACCTCCATGTTTTCCTCCTTAGTTCTGAGCTTCTCCGTGGACCGATTCCCAGACACCACTAGGGCCCTGTACATTGCTGAGATTAGTCCCTTCATTTCAGTGCATTTGTCTAGCATTTTTTCGAAGGGGTTGAGGTCCCTCTGTATCTGTTCCCTCCATTGTGTTTCCGTTAAGACCCCCTTCATTTGGAGGTACTGGAAGACTGGGAATTTACCAATGCCCAGGGACTTCTCCAAGTCGAATATATTGATGAAGTTACCCTCCTTCCAGAGCTGGCCAATCTGTTCCGGTCCATCCTCCTTCCATTTCTGGAAGCGTTCGGGGTCAGGAATGGCATCCCTGACCCCTGGCACCCATAGATGACCTAGTGGGGAGGGCCACGTTGTAACCCCTTTCATGTCTGAGCCCGGACTCCAAATATCCCAAATAGTTCCCACGATCGGGTGCTTGCGAATTCTGCGAGGGAGTCTGCTTCTCGGTACCCATAGCCATTCCCTGACTGTGGCCGGACGAAACAGAAAGTTATCCATATCGACCCACCGAAGATCCTCCTTTGGCCCTGAGATGTGGTGTAAAAGCTCTGAGCTGGGCCTCATAGTATAGTTTAATATCAGGGAGGCTCACTCCCACTTTGTCTGTGGGCAGGATCAGGACTTACTGGCTATCCTGGGTCACTTCCCCTGCCAGAGGAATCTGGATCGCAAATATCTTATGTCCCTGAAGAGTTTGTTTGTTTATTCATTTGTTAAGCGCACCAGACTCGTAAGTAAATGGGCGCAGCGATAAGGAAATGCAAGGCTTACATAGTTGCATATACACAGGTTACAAATTTACATAAAGCAAAATAAACTATTTTTACATGACTACAGGATATATACAATATGCACAATAGGACTGAAGCAAAGCTACATGCATTTGAGATATAAAGCTTATATAGTTACATATACACAGGTTGCAATATTTACATATAGCAAAAATATATCAAAATATACTCTTTTTACTTAACTACAGGATAATGTCCTCAGAGGAGAAAGAGATGAGAGAGTAAGGATTCGTAGCAGTAGATAGGGTTGGTCGGCTCTAAGCTCCTGAGGCAGTGAATTCCAACTTTTGGTTGCCTTAACAATGAAGCCGTTGCCCCCGATGGTAGTAAGTTTGTATTTGGGAATATTCTGGCAGATAGTGTTCCCACTTCTAGTGGGTCTGAGAGAAGTTCTTCTCTGAAGTTTGTCTATAAGGTAACTAGGGGCCGCATTGTTCAAGGCTTTATGTGTCAAAGAGTGTTTTTAGTAATATTTTATTGGATGTAGAGAGCCATTTGTGTTGATGTCCCAAGGCAGAGATGTGGGTTTTCTTGTTTATGCCAAGGGCTGCTCTTAAGGCGTTATTCTGTAACGTTTGGAGCTTTTGAATAGTGGATTTGTTGGCCCCAATGTAGAGGGCATTGCAATAGTCGATTCTAGAGAGTATAAGAGCTCTGGCCAGGATCAGACAACTGTTATCGTAGAGGAACAGTTTACCAGCTCTAAGTAGTTTGCATGTGTAAGCCGTGGCCGAGGTAAGGGATTTGACCTGCTTGTCAAAGGATAGTGTGGAATCCAAGTAGAATCCCAAGGTTTTTACTTCCTTGGAAACTTTAATGGTATTGCCGTCAATATTGAAAGATGAATATTCTTGGCCTAGTTTTTTAATATTGGCCTGCGAACCCAAAATTATTAGTTCGGTCTTAGGAGAATCTGAGTATCATCTGCATAGTTAGTGTAGGTGATACCCAGTTGGTCCAGATCGTCGAACAGTGGCTTAGTGAAGATGTTGTAGAGGGTGGGCGCGACGCAAGACCCTTGGGGAACACCGCATAGGATGGGTGTAGGATCGGCCGATGCTGAGGGGGAAAAGACTCTCATGGTCCTCTCACTCAGGAAGGACTCAATCCATTTGATGGCGTCCGTGGAGAAGTGAGCTGCAGAGTCAAGGTGCCGACATAAGACCTTGTGGTTCACCAGGTCGAATGCGGCCGAGAGGTCAAGTAGGAGCAGGAGTACTGTCCTTCCTTTGTTTCTTAACTTGTCTATTTGGGACTTTAGGTCGATTAGGGCGGTCTCAGTTCCGTGCAGTGTACGGAAGCCAGATTGTCTGTTGCCCAGGAGTTTGTGCAATTCTAAATACTTCTGAATTTGAGTGTAGGCGGCCTTATCCAACATTTTTAGTAGAAATGGGACCGTGGTAATAGGCCGGTAATTGGTGGGAATAAGGGGATCAGGTGTCTGTTTCTTGAGGAGTGGTAGCACCCAGGAATGTTTGAGGTTGGCAGCTATAGTACCTGTGGCAAATGAGGCGTTTATCAGTTTGGTTATGAATGGGGAGAGTTCTCTAGCAGCATCTTTTATTAGCTGTGCTGGGCAGATATCGCCTTTACAGTTTGAGGGCTTCAGAGATAGGATAATTTTTTCTACCTCTAGGATGGACATTTTGGAGAAGTGGAAGGTGGTATTGTGTGCCAGTGGTGACTCATTGGGCAGGAGAGTGTTAGGCGAATGCTGTAAGTTTAAAGCCTTCTGTTTTTGTTGAATTTTATTCTGAAGTGTGTCAATTTTATGCGCTAAGGCCTGTTGGATATCTGTGCACCAGGATTTGTCCTTGGTGCAGACGTCAGGGATAGCAATAGGGGACTCTAGTTCTTTGAGTATGCAGAAGAGTTCTTTCATGCTTGATTTGAATTAGCAATACGTTCATCGTAGGAGTCGCGTTTTGCTTGGCAAATGTCCTTTTTATAGTGTGAGGAAAGTGCAGATAATTTGGCTTCGTTCTCACTGGAAGGGCAGAGCCTCCAGTTTGTTTCACATTTGTTCTTTAAGGTACGGAGGTCATTGAGTTGAGGGGTGAACCATTTGTTTAGGTGGGCTATAGGTTTACTCGGTCTAAGTTTGATAGGAGCAATTTTATCCAATGTGGAGAGCATAATATTGTTAAATTCCTGAACTAGGCTGCTGGGGTCAAGATTTTCAGGCAGTGCGTTGAGAGTAGGCAGTATGGCGGGGATGATTTTCTCTACCGTAAATCTTTTTTTGCTTCTGGTTGGGCATGGTGGCGCTAGTGGTTGTGCCAGTGGAGTGGGTCTGATAGATAATTGGAAGGAGATCAGAGAGTGGTCTGTCCATGCTAAAGGCAGGATGGATGCGATAGTGACAGAGCAGTTAAGGTCCGCTATCCAGTCCAGTATTCTCCCTTTAAGGTGGGTGGGTTTATTGACTTTTTGGGTAAGGCCTAGTGCTTTGATCGTATTAGCTATTTCTGTTGCATTTTTGTCCGTTTGGTCGTTAAATCCTAGGTTGAAGTCACCTAATATGAGAAGTTGCGTGGTGGGTTTCAAGTTGTTCATAATTATATTGTGCAGGTCTTCCTCAAAGGTACCAAGGGTGGGTCTGGTATTCAAATAAGGAGCTTCTTGAACCGGTAACAGATCTTTGGGAGAACAACAATTTTCATTGCATTAAGGCACCCCAAACATGATATTGTTAATTTGGACCATTTTTCCAGATCAGTCTTAATTTTCGACATATGGGGGGCAAAGAGGAAGTTACCATTAATTCCCAGGCATCTAAGCGTTCCCAGATTTACCTGCAGGCCCAGGGCTCCAAATCACCCTACCTCCCTATCTTTCCTTCTGTCCAGCGGGAAGAGGACCGACTTTGCCTTATTATTTTTGAATCCTGATAAGGACCCGTATTGCTCGATGGAATGGAGGCCAGAGGGTTCATTACGTGCAGCAGGACATTGTCGGCATAGAGGTCCACTTTATAGATCTCGTCTCTCGCCTGGAAGCCCTCTATGCAAGGGGCTTCTCTAAACATCTGGGCGAAGGGTTCAAAAGAGAGAGCAAACAGGTTCAGTGAGAGGGGGCAGCCCTGTCTGGTGCCCCTTCCAAGACCAAACCACTGGGTGCATCCCCCATTCACAGCGACAGTTGCCCTGGGTGTGGAGTATACTGCCATAACCCCCCTGAGCATTCCCCTGCATTTAACGAGCACTGCTCTGAGGAACCCCCATTCCACACTGCCAAATGCTTTCTCCGCGTCTACTGAAAGGGGGGCAGGGTCCCCCAGGATCCCCTGGGCTTTGTGAACCAAGTGTAAGGTTTTCCTCATTGTGTCTGCCCCTGACGTCCCTTAATGAAACCAACCTGGTCTGGGTAAATCATGTTTGGCATACACCCCTCCAGCCGTGCTGCCAAGATCCGGGTATAGATATTGGCATCTATGTTCAGGAGGGAGATTGGGTGATACAAGCCACACGTCCGGGGGTCCCTCCCTTCTTTAAGTATCACCGAGATAAGGGCCAGGGAAAAGGATTCTGGGGCTCTGCCTGTGCTTACTGTCATTAAATAGTTCCATCATAAACGGGAGCAGAACGGGGAGAAATGACTTATAGAACCCTGCCTAGAAAACATCCTCCCCAGAGCCTTTCTTGACAATCGCCTCCCTACTGCCCTCTTGATTTCTTCCTCTCTTGTGGTAGCCTCCAAGACACCAGTTTTGACCTCCGACAATTTAGGAAGGTGGATGTCTGCTAGGTATGTGTCTGCGTCGCCCTCTCCTGATCTGGTGTCTGATTCGTAGAGTTTTTCATAAAATAAGGTGAAGGCCTCCTAGATACCTTCTATGGTGGACAGGTGTACTGTGTGCCGCTCTTCAATTTTGGTAACCCATCTTTCTGCACGCTGCCCTCCAGGTCTTGCTGCCAGGAGTGCGTCTGCATTAACCCCCTTCTCATAAAACGTCTGCTTCAAGAATTGCAGGTTCCAGTTTATTTCCCCCTCTCCAAGACTCTCAGTTCCTCCCTCTTTCCCCCAGAATCCTCTCCTCACGTCCTGCCATTGGTTCCAGACCCCTCCTATCGTGCTGTTATGTCCTTCTGCAGCCTTTATTTAATTAGAGCCCTCTCCCTCTTTTTTCTAGCCCCACCCTAATCAGGATACCTCTCTACGTGGCCTTCCCCGATTCCCAAGCCGTTCTTATATCAACCTTCCCTGTGTGGTTTGCGTGGAAGTAGTCCTCAATTTCTTTAGTCAATTCAGAGAGAAAGACTGGGTCTCTCCACAGGGATTCGTTACACCTCCACTTAGTGCCCTTGGGACCGATTCCCCCCCAGCCATAGTCAACTGTTACCATGTCGTGGTCTGGCCATGTGATCGGGTGAATCTCTGAACTCTGTGCGTCCTCCCACAGGTCCCTTGAAATGTACATATGATCAATTCTTGGGAAAGTACCATGGGGGGGGGGATGTATACCTCCTTTCCTGCTGATGGAAGTGCCTCCATATGCCCTCCAACCAAATACATCCATCGTGTCCTTCACATCCCCATATCCGGGCCTTGGGACTTCTTGTTTACTGATAGACATCTGCCTATCCAGGGTGACGTCAGCCCACATATTGAAGTCTCCTCCCAGGACAAGATGCCCTGAGCTCTTGAGCATTATTTTCAGAAGGGTGGACTACAGGAATCTTAATTGTCTCTGGTTGGGGCATAGATTGTAGCAAGTGTAAAGATCACCTTATTAATGTTGCCCGGGACCAGGAGGGCCCTCCCCTCAGCATCTGACCAGGTCTTGGGGGTCTTCACTTTAATTGCTATGTTTATTAGAAAAACCTCTCCCGCTTTTCGTAGAGGAGCAGATCCCCAATATTCCTGGCTGACCATTCCACAGGGGAGTCTCCGTTCCTCTGCCTTAATGTATGTAGTCTCCTGTAAGAATAGGACATGCAAGCCAGATCTCCGAAATGTCCTTGTCAAGCGTGACTGTTTCGTTGGGGAGTTCAACCCTTTAACATTGGGGGTGCCTATCCACAGTCGGTTAGCCTGTGCCCTGACTGCTGTAACTGTCATGTGACCCCACTACTGGAGAACCCTCCTTCCCGCCTGATGAGCATCCTGTTGCCAATTAGAGCATCTTCAGGAACATTTAGACCTAAAGGAGCAAACCTGTACCAAGGTCCCCATACCCCCTCGACCCTCCCTGAACTTCCCCCAATTCACCCAAAGGCACCTGGTTCTCCCCAGTTATCTTCACTAGATCGATACCAGACCACCAGTTGAACCCGTAACGACAGGTCCCATCAGAACAAAGCACATCATCTAGAGCCCCCATCACCCCCCTCCTTTTTAACAAACTCTCATAAAACTTTGAACTCCAGGTCCCTTCAAGCATCGCCCCCTCCCACCTCCAGCCCACACTATGAACATTTTGAGATTGATGTGTGGGCAGCGGACCCCTTCCAGTGCCCAAGACCCCGCCGTGTCCACTGCCCGTTCTATTTCCATTTCAGTTTTCTGAACTTCCGGGATCCCGGCATTCTTCGTCTCCTCGGGCCCTTGACTCTGTTGTCCGTCTCCTCAACAGTTTCCGTTTGTGCCTTGGGGAATCATAGGTTCTCCGGCTTCCCCCAAGAGCTCCCCAGTAACCCTGCAGATCTCCTCTTCTGGGGATCGCTTGTGTTGGTTTCTGTCAACCTCGAACGTGATGGAGAACAGGAATCCCCACCTGTACCTGACTCCTTTCTCATTCAACCACTTCGTGAGGGGTTGGCACAATCTTCTTTTTGCCAGAGTCTGGGAGGAGAGGTCCTGGAAGATCGATACTCTGGCCGTACCATTCATTACCAGGCCCCTTTCTCTTGCTTTCTCCAGTTTCTTCGTGTAGGTATGGAAATGAACCAGGATCGGCTTAGGCCCTCTTGCAGACCCACCCGCTCGATGGATTCTCGCAATTTTTGCTTCAACAATAGTCATCATTGTGACTTCAGACAATGTTCTTCTCAGGTCCAGCTCCGACTCTCCCTCTCTATCCGGTATCCCAAAGAGACTCAGGTTATTGCGTCTTTCTCTATTTTCGAAGTCATCCAACTTCATGATAACTTCTGCCTCTCTTCTCTCCATTTCTGACATTGACGTCCAATTGAGTCTCCATGGTGTCCAGGGAGGATTGTTATTCTGTCCACCCTTCCTCCAATTCTGCCCTCATGTTTCTGATTTCTTCCATAATGGATGCTACGTCTTTTTTGGTTGCCGCAGTCTCCTCTTCCCCGAAAGCCATGTCGCAACAAAGGGGGTCCCCTTTGTCGGTCCTCCTCGGCACATATTCAAATCCAGCTAATTTTGCTCTCCCTTCCATGTGCCACTAAGAATATCCTAGCGAGCCCAAGTCTGTGTGGCAGACCGGCCAGGGACCAGCGCTACTTCTCCTTTGTATTGCTGGGGGCCTTTGTTGCTTCAAGGATTCCAGGCCCGAGAGAAAGTGGAAGATCCTGGGGTGTCCCAGTGGTTTATTTACTTCCCAGTATCTCTCTGGTCTTCAGGGGCACCTGTCTCCTATCCGTGTTGGCCCACTGATATCACAAATTTGGGCTGAGGAAGCCGTGGAGCAGGGTGCCCACACCTCTTCGCCCCACTGGTGTCTCCATGGCTCTTCAAATCTCCGATGTTGGGGGCTGGAACCCGTCTTTCCACTGCCCTCTGCAGGCCCTCCCCACTCCAAAGGGGGGGGCTGCTCCTCCGCCTTAGCCCACTGGCCTCTCAACCTATGTCAGCCTCTGGGGCCCCTAGGTCTCCAGTCACTGTCCCTGTCTGGGCGGGCTGGATCCTAACACCCCCTCCCTGCCAGCCGAGGGGGTGCCTGCAGCCCACCTGTTATAAGCTTCCTTGTCTCTGCTGGCGTGAGGCGGGCACATGCCCCGAGTTGGATGCCCACGCCTCCACACCTGTCCTTTATGTTTGCCTCATCCTGGCACCGTGGGGGGTGGCCCAGCTCACATCCTGCTTCCTCCTCCTCCTGGCCCTATGTCCTCCTTCACTTCAACGGGCCGGCGAGGGCTGCCTCCCGGCAGGTCTGATGGGGTCAGGCGCTGGCTCCAAGCCCAGCCCCCAATCTGGCTGTGCGTCCTCACTGCTGCACCTCTGGGGGGTTTTGGGGGGGTCCACACCCCCTCCCCCCATCAGAGGAGTTCCGGTCAGCATCAGGGAGGGGGCGGTGGGGACACTCACCTCCCCCGGTCACCTCGCCAACGGTTCCCCAGCCTGGTCGCAGGGCCTCACAGCGTCGCCTCCATTCATCCCTCCGGTGGGTCAAGTTACTGTCTCTTTCACCCGCGTGATGGTGCCGAGCCCAACTCAGTCCCCCCGGCCCGATTTTGTTCTGTTGTTGTACCGGAGGTGTGGGGTCCTTCACTTGTCTGTTGTCCTTAGGTCACCCCTCACGGGGGAGGGTTTGAAAAGCAGGGGCTCGGTCCTCTTTTCCTGACCGTCCCGGGAGACCAGAGCGCTCCGAGAAACTGCATCCGAGCACCCCCTGGTGGCATTTTCAAGAAACCTGAAATTTATATGATCACATACCAGGTGTTCCTGCTGAGTAGAGATTATCTGTGTAGATTAGTTATTCCAGTGAGATTGTTCACAATGTAGTTAGTATTTTACATAAATAACGATAGTGACATTGTTTCCACTTTTAACACCAGCATACATAATTTTGAATGGCGTTTAAAGATAAAGCATTGTGACTTTTATATATATGAAATCACTTAAACCTTTCATTTCTGCTCATAGACATTTGTTATGGATTTCTTTCACCCGCAGATTGCTGATCTTGCATGTATCCTCCAGTTCCAGCTGATTTTAGGACTATTTTCAGCCAACTGGGAGGTGTGGGGGTGTAGTGCGGTTCCACTCCAGTGTGCGAATCCAGTGACTTCAGGCTTTGTCATGGGCAGTATATATCAAGCATGCACCATGGCCTTAGTTTCTTTTTTCTGCACACTCAGCACACTATTTCAGAATGCAATTGTATCTCTTGAATTTTTACTGCATCATGCCTGGTATCCCGAAGGCATTGGCCACTAAGCACTGCAGAGACTGAGAAGAGAATGTCTTTGTCTGACTCCATAAAGTGCACATCAAGCACCACATGGAAGATTGCAACTTCTGCTAATCAATATACCCTATGACCCACTGCAAACAGGCTGCTATACTGTTCACTGACCTACACCAGGGTGGGGGACTCGGACTCCCCCAAAGTCCCTGGTCCTTACAACCTTTTTCAGGCAGACCCATAATTCTGAAGAAGCCGCCAATGAACCGAAAAGTCTGGCTCTTCTGAAAACATTCTGTACTTGCTCATCTACAACCGAGCAGCAGGAGGAGGACTTCACGTAACAGATGTTTGCTATGGCCCTGCAGTCAAAAGCTTGCACCTCGGCACCAGCAAAGGTACCTCCTTGGGCAGCGACCACGTCTGCTCCCTTGGTACCTACTCCAGTAATGGAGCAGGCTCCTCTTCATGGCCACTTGGCTTTATCGTTTGACCTGTCGTTCACTCTGGTCTCCAGGTCCCAGTCCTTACCTAAAATGGGCCTTTGTTTTGTTGATGGAGACCCGATGGTTTAAAGTCCATCAAATCTGATTTTCTGTAGGAATATTTTCCTGAGCATGTTTCCTGGACTGCTTTGACCTCCTTCCTGTGAGAAACAACTACCATTGTATTTGTTGTGGTTTGTTGTGGAGACCTTGGGGCTATCTGCCCTTCCAAACCCGTGGCCCAATGTGAACTTGATGATGTTTTGGGTCAAGGTCCCCCAATGGAGACTTTTCCTTTTAATACAGAGAGAAATGCACAAACCTTGGCATACATAGAAATGAAAGTGGAATTCACCTCTCTAGCAAATATTATTTGGCCTGGATATGGCTGATTTTGTGGCCAGATCCATGAGCATTCGTTTGTCCTGGGTATTCAGTTTAAACTACTTCACATGCCTTTTGATGGCAATAACGTGTTTTGATCCAAACTTGACTAATCATTAGAGAAAGATACAGACCTAGCTAAATATTTAGGTTTAGCTCTCCAACCAGCCTGCTGCCTCATCGTTCTCATCTTTCAAAGACTGTCCCTTTCAGTCGCTTACGTATTAAGCCCACCCAGACAGGTGCCAAGTAACCTCGAGCAAGAAGAGCCAGTGTTCCTTCCTGTGCCAAAGTAGAAGCTGGGGAAACCAGAGTAAGCCAGTTCACTGCCTCCACCATCCCCACAGCAGCAGCAAGCACGAAAACTCTTCAGTGGCAACTGGGAGAGGGTGTCCTTGCATGTGGAGGGGGTTGCAGAGCACCACCTCCGATGCTTGGGCGTTACAGGTCGTATCTCATGGCTATTATCTCCCTTTTCTACAACTCCCTTCAGGCCACCCCCCTACTTCCCCAGAAAGGTATAGTAAACATCATGGTTGCCAATGTGGCGCTAAATAAAAAAATGTTAGGGTATTGCTATTGACTGCTGTGATGAATCGGGACAATTAGTCCCTTCTCACCAAGGGCAGCCCCCCATGAGACTAGGGAGGTGAGCCCGCTCAGCAAGACCTTCCCTGGTGGTCTGGGCAATTGGGATCTCACTGGGAGCGATTCCCTTCGTAGGTGCAAGTACTTCCATTCCATTAAGCACTTCCCTGTCCAGAACACGTTATCCGTCTACATGGGAATCAGAAGGACTGTTAACCCTGTTTTGGATTCAGCAAATAGTGAAATTTCTTCAATCTCTTTGGTTTCAGGTAATGCTGGATCTCGCCTGAACTTCACAGTCAAAGAGCAGCGACCCACCCCTTTCGTTTGTGATGACGTACATAAAACCACAAGGAACTTTGAATGGAGGAGAGGCAATCCTATGCAGAGGCGATCCTCTGACGGGGAAGATGTCCCGGAGGGGCAGGGCCACGCTAGACCTTAGAGCCAGCAGTAGTGTGGGGAGCAAACTAATCACTCGCAAGACACCTGAAGGCCTCCATCCTGACCGGTGAAGAAGCCAAGATCGACAAAGAGACTGAGATGGTAAAGTGACCTGCTCCTTTGGTGGCGCGACCACATGGAAGCCGCGGTGGGCCTGGGACCCCTAATCCGTGACCAGACTGCTGAGAGAACCCAGATCCCCGATCTACGCATGAGAAGTGCATTAGCCAAGTGGCAGAAGGGGAAGCGAGCACTCCTGAGGAGGTAACGCTGTTGAGGGGGGGGGGGCGCAGAGTGACATTTCGAGGCTGGGAAAGCCCCAAGGGTTACAGGAGTCTTACAAATCTGAGCGGGCAGACGCTCTAAATCGACCGAGACATTAATCTTCGAGGTTTGAGAAGGCAAAATGGGTACGGGGCGAAGAAAACCCAAGCGGACAGATGCCCTTCTGAAGTCGAGATAAAGTCTATCAGAGGGCTTTGGAGAGTCCTGAGAAACCTAGAGACCTTAAAATTCAAGGCTGGAGAAGCCACACAAGTTACAGAAGCCAGATAAACCTGAGTCGAGATAAAGAAAGCCTGGCGGAGGGCTTCGGGAGAGCCTTAAGAAACAAAAAGACATCAACCTTCGAGGCTGGGAAAGCCACAGGGGTTACAGAAGCCAAGAAAACCCAAAATGGCAGACACCCCACTTAGATAAATGTAAGCCTGTCAGAGGGCCAGAGGATTTTCGGAAATCGAAGAACCACAAAATATAACGAACAGAACTCGAAAGAGAACCTGGAGGGTTTCAGTCCTTCAGTATAATACAAGAACATGGTCAATCACCAAGTCGGAAATGGTGGAGTTGTATTAGGAATTCCTTTTCTTCCTGGAAAGAGAGAGAATCATATGGAATTGAGATTTGACATACAGAACCTGCAGAGAGGTTGTGAACTGTGCTGTGGGGCTTTGACGAACTTTCAAAACCTATTGAAAAGAGCTCCATGTGATTGGGCCAGCAGAAGCCAAGGACAGAGGCTATTGCTCTGGCCTTCTCCTCTTTGTTCTGTTTTCCTAAGTGGTAGGGCCAGTTAGCCATTATGATTTGGAATAAGGACGATTTATTTTTGGACTTTGACGAGCAGCCTTACTTTTAGTTGATTAGGCAGGGAACCTCCCTCATAGCACTAAGGCTAGATGGGAATTTTCTCATTATTTAAATAAACATCCAAATAATATGGCACATCTTAGTCCGAGTTGTCCTTCTTGGTCACCACACTATGCATCTGGGTATTTTTTTATAAACTCCATAATCTTAACCACTGGAGACACTAAATGCTGTATCATCGTGCAAATCCTGTTCTCTAAATCCCTAGTAAACCAGCACAAGCCATTGGATGAATTAGAACACCCCTTTTGTGTGTTCTTCCTGGCATCTAGGATAGTCAACAACAAAAATAGAACAGTACAGTGCCTTTAGGACCTTTCTCTAACACCACACACTTTTCCTCTATGCTGCACCGGCTTGGCACAATAACCCTGTGCATTGCCTGAGGCAGGTTTATACATCAGCAGCCCTGCATTGATTACCACCTTCTGTCTTTCGCCTTGTCACCACCGTGGTACCTGGCACTTAAGTGTACCAGTAAATCGCCTTTGCAATCAGCTTATTCTTTCACCTAGAATATTACAGAGTAAAAATACTGTATTAGATCAGAAACATGAGATGGCTCTATATATATTTCAGAGGTTTGAGATGCCTGTGTGGCATTAGGAGCAAAAACACATTTTGAGTAGGTGTTTCAAGAGAAGGGGTCACTGTTGAAGTGGGAGCTTCAGCATTTAAAGTTTGAAGGTAGTTGTCGGCGCTCATCCAGCTAGGAAGGGCTTCGCATGGATAAGAAACAGTTTCTGGAGGACATGAGGAACTCTAACAAGAAGTCAACCCTGCATTGCCAGTCCCCCATAAATCCATAGGTACCACCCTGTCAGTACATTACGTAATGCCTTTGATAGCAAGGCCAATTTTAGTTTTCAGAGAAAGTAAATATATTAGTATGGTTATACTTTCACACAGGTTCTAAGGTAAAGACATTGGATACACTAGAAACCAGAATATAATATAATCAAACAAAAAGACAGAATCTGTGATAACTGAATCTGCCAGGCCTCCCTTTTTCAGTTGGTAACATGCACCCATGTCAGTTGCCCCTTTTGCTTCATTGCAGAATTTGATGTCAGCAGGACCTGGTATGGGCCTCTCCATGTCGGGGCCAAAGCAAATTTTTGCTGGTCGTCTTTTATTAGGACTCGATCTCTGGGTAGCAAAGAGGGCCAGGGAAAAGTGGTTTTCCGGGCAGAGCTGCTTTGACCCACTACAGGTGAGACTGACTCATCCTTTAATAGCCTATCATCAGTCAAATGTGAATCAGGAGAAGCTTTCACAGGAGGAGACCAAGGCAATTGGATGTTCATGTAAGATTCCATACGGACTGAGTCCTCTTTCTGTTCGGGTTACTGCTAATCCTGAACAATACTAATGGTAAGGCCTCGGCCCATTTCAAACCAGTTTCTTGGGACAGCTTTGCCAGTTTATTTTTCAACACCCCCTTTCTCCTCTACTGCTGCTGCAGATTGGGGGTGGTGAGGGTCATACAAATTATGCTTACTTTTCAAAATGGACAGAAGTGCATTAGGATATTATTTACAAAATTGGGTGGCTTGTTTACAATTTTCTTTTTTTGGGAAAAGGAACTTGCTTTATTGTCTCTTTGTCACGTAGCACAGGTAAGAAGTGGGAGAGAAGATCACAGGCCTCCACCCTGGTCCCCTGCCCAGCTACAAGTCCCTAACTGTAAGATGTGGAACTCCCAGGTGCTCCAACACTCCAAGCTCCACATGATCATTCCACAAGGCCCCTGCACATCCAGGATACCACACGTCTCCCCCTTTTAAACAACCACAAGAAAACGTAACACCCCACAATCATGCTAGGACTACAACACAAGACACTGCAACTCCTTCTACCCTGGCCTGCCACAACAGGGTCTCGGTGCCGCCACCACCAAGCACGAACCTTGCCAGAAATGGGCAAACAAAACTAAACCACAAACCAAAACCCTCCTAATCTAAAACACCTTCCGCCAGGACTGCCACCCATGCCTTGTTTACTATTGATGCTAATCGGTACTCCATAACTTGGGACAAAGAATTTCACTAGGATCTTAACAACAATGAATGCACCTCTTTACTGTTCGGGTACGCCTCCGCCTATCCTGAGAACTCAATCCAAGATAACAAGTCGTAACTGCCAATTATTGTGGCATGAGAGCTGCAGAAAGTCCATCTGGAGATCTACAAAGGGGCCATGAGGAGGTGGATGTGCCCCATGGGTGGAGGGTACAGTCTTTCCCATATCATTCTGGAGGCATGATAAATCATTCACAATATTCTTGTGCCCTCTTGGAAAACTCTGGCGTGAACCATCAGCAGTTCAGGCACATGGCCATTCCATTCTACCTCCACATGCGCCACAATGCCTTTGGTCTGTTGCGCGCTCAACAAATAAGAATAAATAATGTGCCTGTCCCTGGTACAGCCCGGCAAGATGAGATTGTAAAATCTTGTGGATCACTCATCAGCCTTGGACATCTCTCCAGAGTCCTTGTTGAATTAACACCCTTTCCATATTGAGTTATCCTTAGCTCTAGAGGGAGACTTTTCTTGTATTGAGACAGTGTTCCAATGTTTTATAGTGCAAAGGATCAGAACTGGCTTTGACAGGGAGGACGTATGCATCCTCTGTGTTTAATGTGGCAGCCAGCTGTGTGGGAAGATCTGCAAAATCATTGCCACAGCTGATTGGATTTTTGTAAGGCTTCTCAGCGGCATCCTTAACAATGGCTATTTATTCAGGTAACATGATGGTGTCCAACAAAGCCTTTGCATAGTGCCCATTCTTTATAGAGGCGCTTGTCGATGTTAAGAATTCTGTTTCCATAGTTGACCAAAGTTGTGGGCCATCCCCAAAAGGATATAGAGATTTGAAATAGATGTTGGAACGTCTGTGCTGTTAAGCAACAGGCTCTGGTAATGGTTACTAATTTGCCACTTGGGCAGAGGTACATTGGTGTCATCAACAAAGTCAATGATGGCTACACAATCATTTGGTGTACTATCATATGGTTGTTCTTCTTGGGGAGTCGGGTGTAGGGAAGTTGGATTCTTCAGAGCATCTACTCAGGGTAATAGTCAAAGAAGTATTTCATATTTGCTTGCCCTGGAAACAGGCATATGCTGCATAATGGTTTTCAATAACCTAGGGAGACTACAACGTGGCAGTGTTCTCAATCTGCTGTACTGCTGAGGCTACTGCAACATCAGACAAGTCAGCATTCCAGCAGCTACAGGATCCAATTCCTTACTGTAATAAAGCAATAGGTCTATAATGAATACCAAGCAATTAACCTTTTATAACGTGCCAAATACCAGAGACCACTCTAAGCGTGGGATTCAAACCTGCGTTTCTCTGCGTTGCCTTGCTTCCAAGACAAACGTGTTACTCCTGAATTATCTTCCCTAAAGCAAGCAAGTCCTCCTCATGACAGTACAAAGGAAATCCCTTTTTATAATCTGTTTGTCCCAAAGCAGGAGCTTCAGCTAACCATTGTTTTGTCCTCGTGATGGCTTCTTCTCCCTACAGAGTCCATTGTAAGGGCTCCACAGTGTTGACTTGGGAATACTGTTGAAGGGGTTGACTATTTCAGCATCATCTAAAATCTATTGTCGGCAGTAACTGACTACTCGTAAACATGCTCTCAACTGTGACAGTTTGACGTTTTGCAATTTTATAAACTGCCTCTTTCCGGGAAGGCAATATCAACTGGTAACCTTTCATGATGTCATGTCCTAGATGGTGACCTCTGTGTGCACAATTGCAACTTCTGTTTGGATATTTTATGCCCTTTCTCGGCTAGGGCAGTCAACAGCACCTGTACATCTTGTTTACATGCTTAATAAGAAGTTGACGCTATCAATATGTTATCCATGTACTGTACTGAATCAATACAGACCTTGCAGTTAACCTTATACCGTTATGAGAACCTTATACCGTTCTGAAAAGAGGATTGGTGCTCTTTAATATATTCCTGGGTTAATGTCATCCAGGTGTACTCTACTCCTTTGTGCAAAAATGAAAAGATATATTAGCTGTCCTGATGTATAGGGACAGCGAAGAAAGCTGAACAAAGATCACGTACTGTAAAATGGGTGTCGTCAGCGGAATGCAGGAAAGGACAGTGGCAGGTGTTGGCAATACTGGGAAAGAAGGGACTAATACTACACTTATGGCTCTTAGATCTTGAAAAGAGCAGTAAGTGGACTTTCGAAGGGATTGTGTCCTCCGACGTATTCCTTATCTTAGATATCTCCTTCCAGCTTTGCTGGCCTCGGAAAATGTTTCTCTAGAGGGCGCTGCGCGTCGACGTCCTCCGAGTCGATGTCCCTCAACAGCCGCCGTATCGACGTCATCCTGCCTATAAAGGCCGCGCGCAGCGTCCGTTGCTCAGTTCCGTTTTTACGCACCTATTCAGTGCCTCGGAATATCGTTGCTCAGTTTCGTAGAGAATTTATCCTATTTACCTCGAGATATTCGATCCATACTCGATGGCTTCCTCGTCGGAACCGACAACCCCTCGGTCGGGCTTCAAAAAATGCCTAGACTGTGAGAAAAAGATGTCGCTGACTGATCCTCACAGAGTTTGTCTGTGGTGATTGGGAGCTGAACACCATTGTTCGGAGTGCAAGGACTGTATGTCCATGACAGCTAAGGCCCCGAAGGAGCGTAGGGGGAAGCTGGAGAAAGGTAAGACTTCAAAAGCTTCTTCTTCCTCGACAAAGTGGAGACATTCGTCTCCTCGTCACCATTCGCGCTCCAGGTCTCGGAGTGGGTCCCATCACTCCTCGAGATGGAAGCACTCGAAGAGGAGACGTCGAAGATCCCCTTCTCCGTCCTCCTCTTCCTCTGTTTCTCCTAAGAGAATCCCTTGCCCCACGAAACATAGTTCCCGGGCTGAATGGGAGGAATTCCGCAAAAATATGATGAGCGTCTTCGAGAAAGCGGCCTCGACCTCCTCGAAGACTGCCGAGAGCGATGCTCTGGTCGAAAGACCCGAAGGTCAAAAATGCAGTGAGTCGCAGTACCCGGCGAAGGAAGCTTCTCGAGCGCGTCACGAACCCTTGAGTAAAGCTATGACCTCGAAACCTTCTTCGAAGGTTCCGTCGACGCCGTCGACGAAGGTTCCGTCGATGCCGAGGTCGGTGTCTTCGACGTCGTTGTCGAAGGGACCTTCGACACACGGGTCTGTCGACTCGACGCCATCTTCGACACCGGCGTCGACGCCAAGGAAAGTCACGGTTGCGACGCACCCAGTGGCTATCCCCAGGTCCTCGATGACGATGGTGTCGAGATTGTCGACTTCCTCGAGCAGAATCCCAATTCTATCGAGGTCCTCGAGGCCTCCGCCTTTGTTTTTCGACGCCACGCCCGAAGCCTTCGGCGTCGACGACATCGACGTTTTCGAGGCCAATTACAACAGGTTTGGCACCCTCTGCCTTGGAGATGGGTTTCACACCCTTTGTGAGTTCAGAACAATTGAGAACTATGTCCTCAATTATGGAAGAGGGAGAACTATCTGAACAGGAAGATGCATTTGAGTTGCAGGGACCTGCAACCCCAGTTCAAGAGGAGTTATCCTCAGAAGAACGCAGGTTAAAGGATCTCCATGATTCCTTACATGAGGCAAGTGGGTTAGACACTTGGTGGTGTTCGCTAGGCCAGACCTGGGGGAGCATGCTGAAACCCCCTATAGAGCCTTAATGGCCAGGATCACAGAATTTATGGGGTGGTCAACACCTTCACAGGCTTTCCAACAAGATGACCTCACGGATATTCTTGATAAAGGTCCACAGGAGGATCCTGTAGTGCCCTTTCATAAAGCTCTTCAGATGAAAATCATGACGAACTGGGAAACCCCAGATGTCGTCCCGGCAGTAAATAAAAAACTGTCTACTAAATACAGGGTATCTTCTGCAGACCTGGAGTTTTTGTCAAAACACCCATCCCCAGAAAGTCTGGTGGTACAGGCAGCATCTTCTACTGATGTCAAGACTGTCTACCCTACCGTCCCACAGGACAGGGACGATAAGAAATATGATGCTATGGCAAAGAAAGTTTTTTTCGGCATGTAGCATGGCGTTAAAATCTGTTAATGCTACTTGCACCCTTGCTAGATTCAGCCATACACTTTGGGAGTGTACTTCTACAGCGGCTGACTGCATCCCAGAGGGAGAAGAAAGGGAGGCGTTCCTAAATATCATACAGGATGGTAAAGACGCTATGTGCGAATCCCTCCAGACGGGCATTGGTTCGGCTGACCGTATCAGCAGAGCAATGGCGGCAAGTACAACAACCAGGAGATTTGCTTGGTTGAGAAAGTCTGGTTTTGCCCCAGATGTGCAAGCCAGGCTCTTGAACATGCCATTCGATGGCTCTTCTTTGTTTGGGAAAAAGGCGGATGACAGTTTAGAAAACCTGCAAACATCAAAGGCAGCAGCAAAATCCCTAGGCGCTGCAATCCGTCAGACACCTTTTCGTCCCACAGGAACCTCTGCAAGGGGCAAGTCCTTTAGCTTCTACTCCGCATTCGGAAGAGGTAGAGGACGACCGGCTCAAAGGGGACAAAGAAGAACTACCCGAGGTGGACGGGGTAGATATTCAAAAGCCGCAGCAACAGCAGATGCCTCTTTACCATCGGCATCTGCATCAGCCGCCCCAAAACCACTCTGAGGACTTCCCTCACAAGACACCTGTAGGAGGCAGGTTAACTCAACATCTGGCGGAATGGCAGGCTATCACGTCAGATGCTTGGGCATTGGAAACAGTTGCCAAAGGTTACTGTCTGCCTCTCCTACGCATACCTCAGAGTCATCCACCGGGGATCAGCTCTCAGAAAGCTCCAGATCCGCTCCTCTTGCAGGAAATTTTAGACCTGCTAGAGAAAGGTGCCATAGAACCGGTACCTGTAGTGGAGAGGAACAAGGGCTGGTACTCCCCTTACTTTCTCATTCCAAAGAAAGGCGGAGGACTGAGACCCATCTTGGACTTGCGAGAATTGAACAAATTCCTCAGGAAAGACAAATTCAAGATGGTAACTCTTTCTCAGATCCTTCAGGCCCTTCAGCTCCAGGACTGGTTGGTATCTCTGGACCTTCAGGACGCTTACTTCCATGTGCCTATCCATCTCAAGCACAGGAAATACCTGAGGTTCGCAATTGGCAACTCTCGTTATCAATTTCAAGTGCTGCCATTTGAGCTGACCTCCGCCCGAGGGTCTTCACCAAGTTAATGTCGGTAGTGGCTGCAAGTCTAAGGAGGGAAGGGATTCACGTCTACCCCTACCTGGACGATTGGTTGATCAGGGCTGTATCTTCGGAACAAGCTCAGATCCAGCTAAATCACGTTTGCCACTCCCTTCACAGACTGGGCTTCTCCCTCAATTTAAAGAAGTCACAAATGATACCATCGCAGAGACTCCAGTTCATCTGAGCGATCCTGGACACTTCCCTGGGAAAAGCCTCGCCACCAGAGGTGAGGGCTCAAGATATTCTACAGATGGTTACCAAGTTCCAAAATGCCCAACGTCTCCCAGCCTTCGACTTTTTGAGGTTGCTAGGCCTCATAGCATCCTGCATTTTCCTAGTGCCAGAGGCCCGCCTGAGAATGAGATCCCTCCAGTGGGCACTGAGGACTCAGTGGTCACAATTCTCAGGAAGAATGACAGATCTTCTTCAGGTTCCCGACAGGGTGGCTTGAGACCTTCAGTGGTGGGCCTGTCAGTAGAACATTCTCAAAGGAGAACAGTTTTGGCAACCCTGGCCGGAGATAATAGTAGTCACGGATGCCTCACTCACGGGGTGGGGAGCCCACGCCAACGACTTGACCATCAGCGGTCGTTGGTCTCCATCGGAGTCCAGACTACATATCAACCTGTTAGAGCTGAGGGCCATCAGACTTGAGCTGAAGGCGTTCCTGCCAGCTGTACAAGGGAAGAATGTCCTGATAATGACGGACATCACAGTGGCCATGCATTACCTCAACAAAAGAGGAGGCGTAGGATCACTACCCCTGTGCAGAGAGGCAATGCAGCTCTGGTTTTGGGCAATCCAAGAAGGGATCTCTTTATCGGCAGTTCACCTAGCCGGAGAGAAGAACTTGACAGCGGATGCTCTGAGCAGGCAGAGCACAGTCTCCCACGAGTGGGAATTAGCTCAGGAAGTCCTTCAAGAGATCTTCACCCTTTGGGGAACCTCTCAGGTGGATCTGTTCGCCACCAGTGTCAACAGGAAGTGCGATCTGTTCTGTTCAAGGGAATTTCCCCCGAGAGGAGCTCTGGGAGACGCGTTCATAGTGGACTGGGAGTTTCCGCTTCTGTACGTGTTCCCACCTGTCCCTGTCATTCCTCAAATGATCAGGAGGTTGAGAAGGATCTGGAAAACCATGATCCCAATTGCCCCGGATTGGGCCAGGAGAACGTGGTACCCGGACCTTCTAGACTTGTCCATCTGCCCTCCAATTCGACTTCCACTCAGAGAGAATCTACTCTCACAGAAGGGAGGTCAGGTTCTCCATCCAGACATCAAAACCCTCAACCTTCACGCTTGGCTTCTGAAAGGCTGAGGTACAAGGATTGGGACCTCCCTGATGATGATATGGAGGTGTTGCTTTCGGCAAGGAGGCCAGCAACAAAGTCTTTATACCGCTGCCGTTGGAACAGATTTTGCAGCTGGTGTAGAGAAAAGAATTTCGACCCCTTTTCATGTGGTACACCAATGGTTTTGTCCTTCCTACTCTATTTGTCGAATTCAGGCCTTCAAGTTGGCACCATTAAGGGCTATCTCGCAGCGCTATCCATCTTTAAGCGCACTGCGGAAGAACCATCCTATTTCAAGTTACCCTTGGTAATACAGTTTCTAAAGGGGTTAACTACCGTTTATCCCCCAAGACCATTCCAGGTCCCCCTATGGGATTTAAACTTAGTCCTAACTTTCCTGATGGGCACACCTTTCGAACCACTCCATTCTTGTTCGTTAAGATTTCTTACCCTTAAAACTGTTTTATTAATAACACTTACATCTGCTAGAAGGGTGAGCGAGTTACAAGCTCTTTCTTGTAAACCCCCTCATACAATCTTTCACAAAGACAAATTTGTCCTGCAAGTGAAGCCTAATTTCCTCCCAAAGGTGGTTTCTGAATTCCATATAACTCAGAAGATTACCCTACCATCTTTCTATCCTCCTCACCCGGGGAAAGAGGAAGAGAGGTTACACAGGCTAGACCCTAGAAGGGCTTTAAGTTTTTACATCAGTAGACTGGCTAGGATAAGACAGGCAGACCAACTGTTTGTAGGCTACGCAGGTCACAAGCTGGGGTTACCGATAACTAAGCAGACTATTTCCAGATGGATCATTCTAGCCATTTTGGAATGTTACAAACTGGCAGGAAAAGAGCCCCCTCAAAATCTTAGGGCTCATTCGACCAGAGGTATCGCAGCTTCATTGGCCCTCAAAAGAGGAGTGCCGGTTAAAGACATATGTGCGGCTGCCACATGGTCGTCCGTCCATACCTTTACACGATTTTACAACTTGGATTCCTCCTCCAGTCAAGAGACTAGGTTTGGAAGGGCAGTATTGCACTCTATTCATCAATAAAAGGAAGCATGAAGTCAGTACTCACACCTCCAATAACAGAATACTGCTATGGGAGCCTATCTAAGATAAGGAATATGTCGGAGGACACAATCCCTTTGAAGAACAAGTTACTTCTTACCTTGTAACGTTCTTTCGATGGGATGTTCCTCCGACGTATTCCTTATCGACCCTCCCATCCATCCCCGCAGTACTACTTCCCTTGTTGCAGCTTACGCTCCTTCAGGGTGATTAGTCTAGTCCAGACAAAATCTGTGGGCTACAAAAAGGAACTGAGCAACGGACGCTGCGCGCGGCCTTTATAGGCAGGATGACGTCGACGTTGATACGGCGGCTGTCGAGGGACATCGACTCGGAGGACGTCGACGCGCAGCGCCCTCTAGAGAAAAAGTTTCCGAGGCCAGCAAAGCTGGAAGGATATATCTAAGATAAGGAATACGTCGGAGGAACAACCCATCGAAAGAACGTTACAAGGTAAGAAGTAACTTGTTCTTTCTGGCTTTTTCACAGACAATAGCACAGTGTTATACTGACTACTAGTAGGGACAATAATCCCCTGAGCCAGGAGTGATAGAATAATAAGACTAATACCTAATTCAGCTTCGGGCTTCAAAGGGTACTGAGATATATGGGGCACTCTCTTGAACGGGTCTCCTTTTAATCCTAACGGGTTCAGCTGTCTGAATGCACCCCACCTCATGCGTGGACCATAAAGAAACTGGTATAGTGTTTATCAGCCCCTTTGAGGCATCGGACCATCACTCCTCCCCTCTCGCCAACTCTCCCCCCCCTATTCTTCCTGGAGATGGTGCCAAGAACAGCTTCAGTATTAGCAAAGGGCACACTCAAGAACACTGTCAGGGGTACATCAAACAACTCGGCAGAGCTCTTTAAAATCTGCAAGGAACTGACCAATCCTGCCGCAGTCTCTACCTCCCCTGCCCCATCCCAGTGCCTCTGTACGGCACTGGCTTCTCACTTCATCTCTAAAACTCAGGACATCCTGTCCTCTCTCTCCTCCTATCCCCCATCTCCCCCCACTCTCTGCTCCTCCCCTGGCCTCTCTGCAGCCACCTCACCTACTTTCCTCTCTGCCTTTCCCCTGTTCTCCGCAGACGAGGTTTCTAGACAAGTCTGATCTATGAAAGTGTCATTGAAACAGGTTCACCCCTGTTCCTCCAAAACTATCAAGGACCACATCGACTCCATGGCTCCTGCCCTGGCTGATTTCTGCAATCACTCCTTCACCACTGGAGTCTTCCCATCCCCCATGAAGCACTCCTTTGTGCACACTCTTCTTAAGAAACCCTCTGCCGACCCCTACTGCCCGGCTAACTATCGCCCAATCTCCATCACCTCCTTCCTGGGCAAGCTCCTGGAGAAACTGGCCATCTTCCAGCCCAATCTCCACACTGAATCTGTTGGTTGTCTTCATGACTATCAGTCTGGCTTCAGAGCTGCCAGAAGCACGGAAACTGCACTCCTGAACATCCGTGAAGACCTGATCTCCAACCTCGACTCTGACACCCTTTGTGTTCTCATATTACTTGATCTCTCCTCTGCCTTTGACACTGTTAACCATGTCATCCTGCTCAACCGTCTACGTGATAACCTTAGTATCACTGGTCAGGCTCTGGCGTGGCTGACTTCCTTCCTCTCTGACCGACCCTCCCAGGTCCAACTTGGGTCTTTCCTCTCTGATAACTTTGTCTCTACCTGTGGTGTCCCCCAGGGATCTACCTCTCTCCCTGGTTGTTCAACCAATACCTGGCACTCCTTGCCCACCGCATTGCCGCTCTCTGCCCCAACTTTCAGTGCTATGCGGATGATACTCAGCTCATTTTCAGGCTACCCTCGGCCTCCGCCTCTCCTTCCCTCATCTCAGACTGTCTGTACTGCCATCCAGGAGTGGTGCGTCTCCAATGACCTCTGCCTTAATGCCAGTAAGACTGAGATTCTGCTCATCGGCACACCCACTCCCTCCTTCCCTGCAGCTCTCTGGCCGGCCTCTCTTGGCCCTCTTCCCGCTCCCACCTGCATGGCTAAAAACCTTGGGGTCATCTTCGATTCCGCACTCTCCTTCTATCCTCACATCTTTGATGTCTCTAAAAAGTAACATTACCAGCTGCACCTCCTCAGAGGTATTCTTCCCTTCCTCTCCTTCCCCCAGAAGCTCACTGTCTCCAGAGCCCTGGTTCTCTCCAAGTTGGACTATTGTAACAGCCTCTATCTAAATCTGCCTGCTTCTACTCTCAGCCCTCTGCAACTTATCCAGAACAGGACTGCAAGACTTGTCCTTGGCCTCAAGCCCAGGGATCGTATCTGTCCAGGACTGAAATCTCTGCACCGACTCCCAGTGGCTGCGAGGATTACGTTCAAAACCCTCTGCATTGTCCACAAGGCCTTCTGGGGCCTGGGGCCTGGGGCCGAAATACCTTCAACTCTCTCTTCCTAAATATCTTCCTTCTCGACCTCTGTTCTTCCTGCTCCAACTCCCTCAGGGTCAGTCGCTTCTCCAAGCAACGAGTTGGTGGTAGATTTCTCTCTTCGGCAGGGGCCTCCCTCTGGAACAGCCTTCCTGCCTACTTGAAACTTGAGGAGAACCATCTCTGGTTCCGGAAGCACCTCAAAACCTTCCTCTTTGCTTCTGCTTTCACTCCCCCTCTTCCCTGCTGATTCTCCTGACAGTTACTGCACTGGATACCTGGCCTCCCTTCTGATGTTGGGCCCAGGCACGCCAGTTGCCCACCTGCACTGCCTCCTTGGCAACCCCTGCACTTGGGGACTGTTTTTCTGTATCCTTACAGCCCCCCTACCAGCACTTATGTTCTGCACTTACCATGCACTGCCACCTGCGGGCGTTTTTATTTATCTTATTTATTGTACTATCCCTTGTACTGCACTTCCCCCTTCTCCCTTCCTCCCGCACTTTTCCCCTTCCCCTTAACATGCACTTGCGCGATCTGAATGTCAGCTGGCCTAGTAGGATCGTCTTCCCTTTGTTCCCCCTCCCTTGCCTCGTCACGCCTTGAAACACTTGTGTATAGGTGCGTTATAAATGCCATATCATATCATATATAGCACACCCAAGTTTACATAAAAGATTGCTTCCTAACAGATTTACTGGTGCAGTAGAGCTTAAAAGAAATTCATGAATGTCGATAATGGGCCCCAGAGTGGTTGTGAGGGGTTCTGTGAATGGGTGTACGATTGGAGTGTTGGTTATACCAACAGCTTTCAGAGTCTCTCTGAATATGGGTACATCAGGAAAGGCATCCATTTGCAGGCTGATCTCTTAACCCCAGTATCACAAAACATGATGCAGGCATCCCCCCTGCCCACCTCCAACATTGTTCTGCTCGGATTAAGGGGCTTTCCAGAATCCCCTCTTCTGCAGCATTGGATCTTTCATGGATTCACATGTTTTGAATATTCCCCGTCGTCAGGCTGGGAACCTCAGTCTTTTTTAAAATAGCCATTTCCCTTGGAAAACTTGGACACTTTAGTGTCCTATCAACGTCCTTTTGGGGCGCTTACTGTTAGGCAGAAACCTGTGCAGTTCCCTTAGGGACCGCTGCAAAAAGTTTAGGACTACAGGAGTTAGCAGTAAACCCAATTGGTAGCAGTCTGCACCACCCAGATTTACCTGGTAGCTGTGTCTGAGCAGTCAGACCTCTCTCAAGAAGAGTTAGGCAGTATACAGAGCATACACAATAGGGCAGGTAAACACAGTAGAACAAGCAAACATGACCAGAGCTTTGGTGTAAAAGATATATAATTATTTATTTAAAAACACATCTAAGAAAACACACTGGCACTATCTCAAGCACGTTCAAAAACAGTCACTAACGTATATACACTCCCTTAAAAGAATATAAGACAAGTCTTAAGTAAAGCCCCACTTATTTTCAGACAGCGGTGAGCGCTTAACGCAGATGGCACTCTAATAATTCGGTTTAAAAGGGAGAGAAAGGCAGAGCATAAATTGAAACGGATCCCAACACTTTCAAAAGAACACAGCAAGAGAGGAAGGCAGAATCAAACTGTGAAGTTAGAGTTCAGAAAGCCGGATCCACTTTAAGAGGATCAGAACGAAATGTGTCCAAGGTCACAAAAAAGTCTCAAAGTGCACAAAAGTCTCAAAGGTTCAGAAAGAAGTTGGACCAAAAGAAAGGGACCAGTTAGATGGTCAAGAGCCCAGCCTAGTCCAGAAGGTTAAGGATTTACTGTCACCTTGTAGCAATCTATAGAAAGGGAGGCCAGGCGGACACAGTACCTTGAAATGGTGAGAACACTCCAGCGGGGGCAGTTGTTCCTGGCAGCGGTTGTGAGTCGGTGCTTCGTCCTGCAGAAGAGAAGATCGCGGCGGGGAGGAAAGCAGGAGGTCGTTGTGCTGCCAGGGAAGAAACCAGCTGTGGAGTTTCTCGATTTAAAAGGAGTGGTCCTTTCGCGGTTCAGTGGTAAGTGGCTATCCGGTTGCCGGGGTGCTTGGCACGGGCAATTCGACCACTAGACGTCCTGGTAGGCGAAAAAGGAAAGCGAACTGGTTGTCCCCACCAGCTCAAGGGTAAGAGACTCTCCGGCAAGAAGATCTCCTCTGTCGTCGGGAAGTGGTGAGATGGTTCAGCAGGGCTCCACCGGTGGTGTCGTCGTTGCAGGTCGGCTCAGCTTCTCCCTCTTTGGATTCTTAGGTCCTGTGGCGACTTCTGAAGTTCCAGTCCCAAAAGCCCTGCTTTTATGCAAGAAACCCCCATTCATTCAGCCTAGCTGTCAATCAAACATGCTAAGTGGTGAGCCGGCCGGCTCACCACTTGGGCCAATCACACAAGAGTGCGACTTGAGTTGCCAAGGCAACTCAGTCCAGGGTGCCTAAACCCCCTCCAACACCACCTGTGGTACCCAGACAGAGTGGCACCACTTTTGGAGGCTTCTGTGGAGAAGCCCGCCAAAAAGTGGATCAAAGGGCTTGACTTGGGTTGGAGTCACAGAAGAGAACACAAATGCCATTTTAGAATCGAGTTCTGGCAAAAAATACCAACCGGTGAATTAATATTAAATAAATAACCCGGCGGTATGTTCGAGGCTATAGGAATTAAATAATTAAAGTTGGTAGACTCGAACAATGGGAAAATCCCATAGAGAGATATTCGGGGTCGAATATAAAAAGTAGTATCCACTGCCACCAGCCAAAACTCGATCCGGGGGGACGGAGACGTGCCCCCTCGAATAACAGACCCCGGGGCAATCGAATTGCCCCGACCAGTACGTCCACAATATGATGGTTTGTACTGATTTCTGTTCATAATTTGGGACTAGTAAAGCCAATGGTGACTTTACATGCCCTGGGAGACAGTAGTCAGTCCCAGGGTATGGAGTTTATGGTGGGGTGTCACTATGACACCCCTGTGTCACTGCACTGAGGGTGCTGTGTAACACACATAGTAAAAACACATGAGGCTGTCATGATGCCTACCCCCGGGCATCCGGATCGAGTCCATCAGCCCCAGGAGCAGGCATCCAGATACTCATTAAAACCCCAACAGCCCCGGCTGGGGGCTGTTTCGATTCAGTCCTGGCGTCTTAGGCGCCAGGCTCATAGACTTTACCTACCTTATGCAGACCATGCTGCAAATGAGTCCAAGCCAACGTGAGGCCTGGATTGGGACTATTTTATTACAGGGACTATTTTTCACTTGGGTGTGGTTCTGGGGAACTTCTTACCTGGGACTACTTTGCAGGCTATTTAAACCACGCCCGAACAGCAGCCCATGCTTTGCGTTATTCTGCATCCAGCAGCGTGACGCTCACTGTGTCTGCAAGTCAGCATCCAGTCTTCTGCCACGCCCGTCTCGAATCCGGAGCTCCTAGACAAAAGGCAAGAAAGGAGAAGAGGTTAGATCACAGACATTATTTGATTCCTTACCTGATTCCGGACCCAGCACATCTCCAAGCCTGGAAAGGACATTATTTCAGCACGCGTCGCTTCGCCAGCAGCAGCGCCGCGTTATACTCGCCAGTCCACCGCATCTTTCGACTCGGCGCTGCCTCCATCATTTTCTTCGTCGAAACCCAGCACCTGGGGGGAAAACAAAAGGAATAACAAGGTGAGCCGAGAAAACCGACAAAGACGATCTCTTTGCCACCATAGGCTTACCTGCTTTACCACCAGAGGTGGTATTCTTTAATTCGCCGCATCTTCCTATGCCGCACCTATAAAGGGAGAGAAAACAGCAAGTTAAACTCATGCAACTTTTTCCGGACAGTGTTTGGTAATACAGACTCTTACCTGAACGCCATCAGCTGCCTCCAGGCAATATTCTTTTGGACCCAGCTGCAACCTAACGAGGGAATGGAACAAGAGTGAACATCGGACATATTGAACTCTTTGAACTTTATAGACAATGGAGTCGATATTCCTCCGGAACTCCTCCAGTACCTTCAACCCAGTGAAGTAACTGGTATCTACGCGCCCCTGCACGCCATGCAGGAGGGAGAGCTCATCATTTAAAAACATAAGGTGAGGTTACCAAAAGGGAATTTCGGAGGTGATTAGTGGGGAGAACGAGAACTGTTGGGGGGCCATAACTAAAGTCCACGGGTGGCTAAATCCCTTTCTCCACTTGCAGGAGAATACTTCTACGAGTCCAGCAGACAAGATTAGGCGGGCCAGTGCAGACTGTCATCTCTTCACTATGCATCACGTTGGTGGAGACCGCAGCTGTCCGGGTCCGATCGACGCCCCTGTGGGGAACTAGGTGAGCATAACAGAGACCCTATGGAGTAAAAGACCCCATAGCCCATAAAACAAATTAACAGTCAAAGGAACCCCCTCAAATCATGTCCAAGAGTGTGAGGAAAAGCGACTCACTCTTGGCAGGAGAAAAAAACAAATTCAAAAAATCCAGCAAAGCTGCTGGGGGACTCACTAGGTTAGGAAATTCAGCCTAAACAGAGAATTCTCCCTAACACTCGTGGCTGAACGATGGGGCCTACCCTCCATCGGAGATAGGATCGGTGCGCAGTCTAACATCGGAGAGACATTCTCCCGCAGTTCCTCGGTGGTCGGTGTTGGCTGAACCGCTGCCAAAGATGTCACGGCCTACAGAAAAGAATGGCTGCCCCTCCTCGGGGAAACACCTGACGAAAGGGGCTCCTTCATCTTCTAAACATGGTCAGTCTGACCAGTCCCGAAGGCCTGAGAAAGTGAAAAAGGACAAAAAGGACTCTTCAAAACGCTCCTCTTCAGGAGACCATCCTAGATCTTCCTCGAGTAGAGAATCTTTGAAGCACCTATCCAGAGAGTCATAAAAGGTGGTATCGCCTGACAAATCTGCGCCACAGCGTCCAGCGCCGTCGGCGGGAGTCCAGTCGTCGCTGGCTTCGCTGCCGACCACAGTATCTGTCTCCACAGTGGTGTCGTCGGCTCCAGTGGCGGCAATCGACGAGGGCCTGAGGTTTTCGTCGTCAACGTGCTACCAGATGGTGGATGTTGCAGCCTTCGGCATATGATGTCCTTCTGCCGGACACCTTATTTCAGCAGGAGTCTGTCATTTCAGTGTCGTCGATGGAGGAGGAGCGAGAGCCTGTGGTGAACCCAACAAGCCTTGGCTTGCAGTGCGTTGGCCCTTCGACGGCGGTAGTACAGAATGTTCCACCTGCATCTCCTCTGCTGAACCCGCAGTCAGTGCGGTCTCTACAGGTCTTATCTACACTGCGGTCCCTATTAAGTCAGCTGGATGCAAGATTGCCTCCCATGGGTACGCCTCCGGTAACACCTATCGTTGACACGTCAGGTGCCCTTTAGCGTCCACGGCTGAGTTGCCGGCTTCCCGGCCAATGAGCACAAAGCCTCCTCGTTCCCATCCAGAGGAGGGTGAGCTGCAGGACTCTGATTCCGACCAGAGTCCCAGGGACTCCCTCTCTGACATTTCGTCATCGCCGTCAAGAGACCCGACATGGGAGTCTGATATGGAAATGGAGGCTCATAGGAGTCCGGTGCAACCGTTGCCCCCGGATGACATTCGGGCATTTCATGCCATGATGGCAAAAGCCTGTATCGAGTTTGGTCTCACCCCAGAGGAAGAATGGAAAGAATGTTTCCTATTTGACCACATGGGAAAGAGAAGGAAGGTGGTTTTCTCAGTTCCAATCCTGAAACATGTTTGGCAAGAGGGCCTACGTACCATGCGCTACCCATTTCCAGAGCCTGCAGTTAAAGGCAAGTTGGAGAAAAATGTGAAGGCCCCAGACTCTACACCGAAGTGTTTGGTTGCACAACCTACCCCTGAATCAGTGGTGTCAGCGGCGGCTATCAGGAAAGCCAGAACACAGCACAAATGCACTACTCCTTCTGACAGCAACGCTAGAATGCAAGATGCCTTCAGGAAGAAGGTGTTAACAGTGGGGGTGACGACAGTTAAAGCCGCAAACTCGTTGGCGATTATGGCACGCTATGACCGCGAAATGTGGCATCGGCTGGCCCCTATATTAGAACATCTACCCGAGGAACACCGAAAGGCGGCCATGTTACTGGTTTGTGAAGGTGAGGAGGCGTCAAATCACAGCAATAACATTGCTGTAGATTTAGCAGATTCTGGGTTCAAGCAGATAAATAATGGGGTGGTACTAAGGAGGCAGGCCTGGCTAAAGTGCACAGACTTTAGGCTGGAGCTTCATTACAAGATACTGGACATGCCTTGTGAAGGGGAACAACTGTTTGGAGAAAAAAATAGATGAAGCCCTCAAGGTCATGAAAGAGGACTCCGATACAGCGAGGTCATTGGTAGCTTTGCAAAGCGGGCGGTCGTTTCGTCCCTTTCGCCCCTTCCGTGGAGCTTCAGGAAACACCCGGTTTGCTGCCTCCAGAGACCAGAACTACAATCGTCCTGGATACTCCTCACAAGTTTATAGACGAGCAGTACAGTCTACACGAAGAAGCCGTGATTTTCAGGCAGCCAGGAGGAGAGGAGGACAGCCCTCTTCCGCCAAAGGTAAACAAACAAAATCACAACAATGACGGTCTTTGAGGAAATGTGCTTGGGGGCAGAGTGGCCCCATACGTCGACGAATAGGACAAAATTGCATCAGACCGTTTGGTATTGGACACAGTGAGGTTGGGCCACTCTCTGTAATTCAAGGACCCACCGGTTCCCATTCGTCCTGTGTATTCTGTGCAACCTCATCTTCACATCTTACAGCAGGAGGTTGTACTTATGCTACAGAAAGGGGCTATAGAGTTGGTTCCAGTGGCCGAGAGAGGTCGGAGTTTACTCCCGTTACTTCGTGGTCAAGAAACCCAACGGCCAGTGGCGACCCATTCTGGACCTTCGAGCGTGGAACAAGACTCTGCAACGCCTGAAGTTCACGATGCTCACACTTCAAGATGTCATTCGGTCGGTACAGCCGGGAGATTTTCTGGCGTCGTTGGATTTGCAGGATGCATATTTCCACATACCTGTGCGTCGATGACAGAGAAAAGTCCTGCAATTTGTGGTGGGTCAAAATCATTACCAATTCCGAGTGCTCCCGTTCGGTCTAAAATCATCCAGTGACGGTGTGGCTCCGACAAGAAGTTCATCACGTCTACCCTTTCCTGGACGACTGGCTAATACGCGTCTCGTCTCGAAGGTAACGCGGGCAAGTCTCCATGTGGCTGTTACAATGACTAGGCTTCACTGTCAACTTCGAAAAGTCATATCTATCTTCATCCAGGAGCTTGGTGTTTTTGGGCGGAGAATTCCAAACTCAGTCAGGCCTGGTAAAGCCTTCCGTCAAGAGAATTCAAAAACTCAAGCAGAAAGCGGCAGAGTGGAGAGTCGGAACGAGAGTTTTGGTTAGAAAGTACAAGTCGCGGTTGGGAGCCATGGCATCAAGTATTCTGTTGTTGGACTGTCGTCTCTTCATGAGGCCGTGCAGGAGTTTCCGGCGGACTGGTGGTCTCAAAGTTGCAGGTTATGGTCCGACAAGGTGGTGGTCAACAGCGACTTACAGGAAGCTCTTCGATGGTGGCAGCTCTCGGACAATCTGGCTCAGAGTGCCGTTACTGGAGCCATAATTTCAAGCTACAATTGTGCCGGATGCCTCTGACAGGGTGGGGAGCGCATCTGGGGACCTTCCAGGTTCAAGGTCTGTGGTCTCCAGTCGAATCGAGTCTTCACATCAATGTGCTGGAACTGAGAGCGGTTCATTGGGCTCTAAAATCGTTTTTGCTGCGCATACGCGGCTCTGTCGTGAGAGTGTTGACGGACAATACAACCACAATGTTTTACCTCAGGAAGCAGGGGGCACGCATTCCAGGATACTCTCGAGAGAGGCTCAGGAACTATGGCATTGGGCCCTCGAACAAAACATCAATATTGTGGCGTTTCATCTGCCGGGGGTGATGAACGTGCAGGCAGACTCTCTCAGCAGGGAAATGAATCAACTGCACGAGTGGCAGCTGAAGGAACAGCAGGTGTCAAGCATTTTCCAGAAATGGGGTCGTCCTTCATTGGATCTCTTCGTCACCCGAGAGAACAGAAAGTGCAAGGAGTTTGCCAGCAGATGGCCTCAGCCAGATTCGCTGGGGGATGCGTTCTCGTTCCCATGGACGGGCAGGTTCGGGTACGCATTCCCTCAGTTTCCACTCATTCGGGAGACCCTCCAGTGGATTCAGAAATATCCATGCCGTGTGATTCTGGTGGCCCCTTGCTGGGCCAGGCAGCAATGGTTCTCAGACCTACTTCATCTATCTGTAGCAGAACCAGTGCGGTTATGAGTGATGCCGGACCTTTTGTTTCAAGACAAGGGTGCAGTTTGGCACCACGACCCGGGCGCTCTCAGCCTGACGGCGTGGCTCCTGACTTCTCCAAGTTTGGCCAACTGAACATTCCTAGTGACTGTCGTTGCATTTTGGAGGTGGCTAGAGCTCTGTCCACGAATGTCTCCTATGCATGCAAATGGAAGAGGTTTTGTGTGTGGTGTAAGGGTCAGCCTGGGATGGACCCTTTAAGCATGTCATCGGAGCAAATTCTGCCATACTTATTGCACTTGGCAAAGAAAGGTTTGGCGTTCTCCTCCATAAAAGTGCACCTGGCGGCCATTTCTAGATTCACTCCGAAGAGGCATGCTACCCCTCTGTTCAGTGATCGTCTGGTTGAACATTTTCTAAGAGGATTGTTTCGGACTTTTCCTCCTACCAAGAAATTCCCTCCTGTTTGGAGCCTCAATCTGGTGCTGTCGGGTCTGATGAAAGCCCTGTTTGAACCTATGTCGTTACTTCGGGAAGAAGAATATCGGATTTGCAAGCCCTAGTGATTGATCCTCCGTACTTGCGTTTCTTTAAAGACAAGGTGGTGTTAGCTACTAACCCGCACTTCATTCCAAAGGTGCCAACTACTTTTCATAAACTCTTCTATTGTGCTGCCATCATCATGCTCATCTGCAGAAAAGGAGCTGCATACGCTGGATTTCAAAAGAGCATTGAAGTTTTATGAGACGTTCAAGACAACTGTTTGTAGCTTATGGACCCTCAGTCAAGGGAAGAGCAATCTCCTAACGGGGACTATCTCGCTGAGTCTCATCGGCTATTTCCTTCTGTCACTCTAAGGCAGAAAAGCCTTTGGAGAGGCGCCCGAAGGCGCACTCGACGAAATCCACTGCATCATCAGCGGCATTATGGTCGGGGATTCCGCTGGTAGACATCTGCCAGGTGGCCTCCTGGTCGTTGCCGCATACATTTACTCGGCATTATTGCCTGGAGCAGCAGCATGGTGCAGATGTACAGATGGGATGTGCAGTCCTGCAACGCCTGTTTCAGTATGGTAAGCCCCCACAGCCTTGGGGTATCTGTTTTTAAGGTTACCACTGCTGTCTTCTTTGCTGGTCTTATGTGTTGCGTTCCTGATGTATTGGTTTGCATTACACGCCATAGCCTAACACGAAGAGGTTGAGGGAAAAGATGAGTCACCAGCAGACCCTCACATTGCATTACACACCACCATGCATGATGACTACTGCTATTTAATCTTTTCTAAGCATGTGAATCCATGAAAGATCCAATGCTGGAGAAGGGAGTCGTTTCTTACCTGTAACTCCATTTCTCCAGCGTTGGTATCTTTCATGGAGTCACATGCGTCGGCTGGCCTCACTTGCATGCAAACCAAGTTGGTGCCTCTACTTTGGGGGTTAAAATCTGAGGAGAAGCCACGGGGGCGGGTCTCTTTATACCCTACGTCCTATTGGGTGGTACGTAAGGACCCCAAATGGACGTCGATAGGACACTAAAGTGTCAAAGTTTTCCAAGGTAAAACATTATTTTAAAAAAGACTGAGGTTCACAGCCTGACTGGTAATATTCAAAGCATGTGATTCCTTGAAAGATACCAATGCTAGAGATATGGAGTTGCAGGTAAGAAACTACTCCCTTCTGGTAATCTGAAAGAATCTTTGGAAATGACTGTAGTGTTAGATGGTCCAGGGGTAAAGGTAGTGACATTCAGATTGTGGAAAGGAGCTGGCGTTCTTTGGGAACTGTCTGGAAAAGGAATCCTGCCTCCTGCTGTGGGAGCTTGGGTATCACTCTATCCTGTATTACCCTGAGGATATGATTTCTGTGGTCTGGAAGGACACTTGTTTTTCCAATGCCCCGTTTGCTTATAGTAGTTACAAACCAAGGGGTTCAGTGGGGTCCCTGTATTCCTTACAGATGTGGCCACTCCACTTGTCTCTGCTTGTCTAAGGGATGCTTCTGCCTCGGCTGAATTTGGGAGGAGGGGCACCCACTACCTCGACTGATATGGTGGGAACCAGAATGCTGTCTGATCACTTGCCTGGGGTGACCACTCATCTGCCCACATTGTGTGCTGTAGCCCAGTGGAGGACCTCCTTAACCCCTCTTCTGAATTTTGCCTCCCATTTAGGCAAGCGCCTGCAAATTCTGCACCTGTCCCTGTAAGGTATGCATCTGTAGGGTAATTAATGTTCTCAAAAATATCCTCCTTCTGTTCTGGCAAGTGATAGTGATTCGCAAACCACCACTAGTTCTACTAAAGGTTTAGTCTGCCACCCAATACACACGTTTTTAATTTGCATCTGAACTTTGGGTAATAGCTTGCCGACAAAAGAATTGGATATAGCTTCCTGTGCGGTCTCACCTGGTTTAGTAATGCCTGAATGCTCTTTTAACCTGCCCAAATAGTCAGCCGGGGATTCTCCTTTATTTTGCTTACAAATCCCTATCTTGGCCCAGTCACTATTCTGTGGACAGACCTCCGGGTTCACATGAATTATTCTTTCTCTGGCCTGAAACAACAGGTCCCCCGTCATTGGATCCTGAACTGGCCAATTGGCTTGTTGTACAACTCTAGGTTACTTCAGATGGCGTGATTACCCTCGTGAACTGGTTCATATCTGCCCAAGTGGAGTTACAACATTCAAGGGCCGGCTGCAGCTCCTCAACAAAATGCAGTGGTTCCTCTCTAGTTGTGAATTCCTTCGCCAGGTTCCGCTGATTACCCAGTGTGCAAGGAACATACACAGTAATGATGTTTTGCGGTTGTTGCCCTTCCTCTGTTACCTGCTGCCACCCGTCTAAGAGATGCTTGGAGGACTCGAGGCTCTCTCCTACATATGGTGTCCCTCCCCTTGTTACTGGGTAGGGAGGTGCACAGACCAATCCGCCTCCCTGCAACCCCTAACTGCTTGGGCCAGGTTGTTCAGGCAGAGGGGGCTCAAATGGCTGACGTGTTGGTAAATGAGCCTCCTCTGACACCTGTGCCACCTGCTGAGGTTGTCTGTCCTGCCCTTATGGCTGCTCGCATGCTAATAAAAAAGCATCAATATCCTCTGCTTTCTCTTTTATTTTCTGGGGGCACATGTACTTGCATATATTCTGATGCTCCCTTAGATCGTAGTTTGTTTTGTCCTTGCAGTCTGTCATTTATTTATTGTGCATTTGTAAGGTGCTTCTACATCAAGTAAATTGTGTTTGAAATTGCCCACAGGGCAACATGGAGGGAACATGGGAATGACAATCAAATATAACCATGAAAGATGGAGACAGACCTACTAGGCCTTGTGAGCATTCAAAGCAGGCAAGTGCAGAGAGAGAGAAGGGAAAAGGGGAAGTGGTGGGTTAAGTGCTGGGTGGTATCCGGTCTTTCCATTGAATACCTTTCCATCGGAAATTATTCATTTGAATTACCTTTCCTGGTTCATTTCGATGGTTAGGGTTTAGGGTTGGGGCTAGGGTTAGATTAAGGGTTAGATTAAGGGTTAGGGTTAGATTAAGGGTTAGGGTAAGATTAAGGGTTAGGGTTAGATTAAGGGTTAGATTAAGGGTTAGGGTTGGGGCTAGGGTTAGATTAAGGTTTAGATTAAGGCTTAGATTAAGGGTTAGGGTTAGATGAAGGGTTAGATTAAGTGTTAGATTAAGGTTAGGGGCTAGGGTTGGGGCTAGGGTTAGATTTGGGTTTAGATTTAGGATTAGATTTAGGTTTAGGGTTAAAGGGGGCTGGGGGCTGTGGGGGGCAAACCCCCACCCCCAATATACAAAAAACATTAAAACGTTACAAGGAGCTGGGCAGTGCTGAAATTTCAGCACTGCACAGCTCCATGTAACGTTTTAATGTAGAAAATAAAAAAAATCTTTTACATTTAAAAGTACATATCCATTTGATGGAAAAGTTTCAATGGATATGTACTTTTAATGTAAAACATAGAATTTCGATGCTTTTATTTTCGATGCATCTTTTTTTCGATAATTGTCATTCCGATGCATCTTTTTCAATGCAATGACAATAAACCGTGCTAGGTGTACCAAAGAGGGAAGTGCTAGGGAGTGAACAGCTGTTAAGTGACTAGGTGAGAGTAGTCAGTTGTCAATAAATAAGTGCAGGCCTGTAGTGGCATATGCCAGTGAGTGGCAAGGCAAGTGCTGGGAGCTGGCAGAGGCTGAAGGTGATTGGGTGTGGGAGGCCAGGACTTAGGAAGACACATAAGGGCCCTGGCCACCAATCTCGGCGAATGTGGGGATTGCAGAGGAGGGAGGGAGGAAGGGAAGGAAGAGGTGAAAAGGAAGGTCTTGAGGAGCTTCCAGAATTTGAGGAGATCTGGCTCAAGAGGAAGGGGAAGGCTGTTCCATAGGAGGGAACCTGATGTGTAAAGAGATCTGCCACAAGCTTGTTGTTTAGGGAAGCGCATAATACAGAGTTTGTGCCAGAGGAACGCAAAGATCTATAAGGAGAGTATTTAGTGAGAGCCACTTGTAGATAGCCTCGTCCCCGGCCCCAGACAGCCTTATGGATGATGCAAAGGAATTTGAATTTGATCCTTGCAGCAACCGGGAGCCAGTGGAGAGATTTTAGGGCTGGAGAGATGCAGTCACTGGGCTTGAGGACAAGGATAAGTCTAGCAGCTCTATTCTGGATTAGCTGTAGAGGTCATAGAGAGGAAGAGGGTAGATTAAGGAAAAGGCTATGGCAGTAGTCTAGCCTAGAGAGGACCAAAGAGACATTGAGTTTCTGGGGGAAAGCGAGGAAAGGAAGAATTCCTTTGAGAAGGTAGAGTTGAAGGTGCCCCTTCTTGGCAAGGTCCTGAATTTGAGGGAGGAAGGAAAAAGGAGTCAAAGATGACTCCCAAGTTTTCTGGCTTCAGATGAAAGAGAAGGGTGAGAGCCCATAGAAGATGGCCAGAGTGAGGGAAAGGAGGAGGGAGCAGGGAGCAGGAGTCCCAATAGGAAGGATTTCAGTCTTGCTGGCGTTGAGGCAGAGAGGACTTCCCTTAACCCCCTACTTTTGCAACTTTTGTCGTGCTGATAACTACTCTAGCCATGTCGCACATGCTCAACACTGCTTATCGGCAATCTTCCCTTTTTGTTGTATAATTTCCTGTTGGAGTGCTCTCAATTTTTTTAAATTAGAATTCCCTTCAATCAGAAAACGGGCTGTTTTTTCTGTCTTGTCTAATAATTCCAAGAGTCTAAGAAGTCACATGTAGCTCTATTAAAATGGGTAAACATATGCACTGGCGACCCCCGTGGGGGTGTCTCTGTCAATTTTGACTGTTCCTTGCCCATTTCTGTCACTGCTTTTGATCACTTGCCTGAGTATCAGTCGCCCAGTTAGCAGACTTGCCAGTACCATTCACTTTTTGACTCCTGATAGTCCAGTTACTGAGAAGGAAGGGGACTAGAGATACAGAAGAGTGGTGCTGACAAGGTTATGGGGCACATAACCTGCAATCATTCCCATATGCCCTATTTATTTGGACTCTGATACTTCAATTACCAGTTTCCACTTTCATTCCTTCCCTATTCTAAATCTGATAAATACAGATTTTACTTTTTATTTTGGTTTTCATAACAAGCACTTGTCGTACAGTCACCATCTGGATATATATACACAACAAGTGAAATCCTTTGTTCACGAGTCTTCCTTCTGGGTACAGCAACAATAAAACTAACCAGCCAACATTTCCCCATGTCTGTACAAGCGTAATTATCAACCTGTTAATCTCCCCCCCCCACCTCTCCTAATATCTTAGTCAATGTCGATATTATTGCCACCTCATGGTGGTCGTAGGTCTGGGTTCATCACCAATTTATCCCAGATCTCATGCCATACTGTATATCGTAACTCAGTTCCATCGCTTGGATACATTTGGACACTCAAATCCCTTTTGGCCCTCACCCATTTACAGAATGCCCAGCGCCAATTGTGCCCCCCCCCCCCTCCAATGCCTTCCAGGCCATAACAATTGCCATTTTAGCCAACAATAATCCCTGTGCTAGGGCTCTAACCACAACTTTTCCTTGTCTGCCCTTCCCATGAGGTAGAAGCCATAACAGGCAATGTTTGATTGTAAGTTGAACCCTTACCGCAACTACTTCCAGCAGTTCCAAACAAATAGCCTCCCAAAAACCTGCCACCTGATCACATCCCTACCACACGTGTATAAACGTCCCGATCTCTCTCCTACATCTCCCAACAAGTCTGGTCCGCTCTGAAAGCCATTTCATCAAACCCTCACCCAGGTGATGTATGCCCATCGCACTACTTTTTATTGTATCCACTGGAGTTTAACATTTCTTAAGACCCGCTTCACATGATCATGAATCCTAGTCCACTAGCTCTCTGAAGGCTTCTCACCCACATCAGTTTCCCATTAAAGTCCGACCCCAAGCGTTGTGCCATTGCATTCTTCCCTATCTGCGGCATACAATTCCGACGTACTCCCCCTGGCACCCACCCTTCCACTAATTGCAAAAGGGTTTGCATTCATCCCATGGATATGTGGTTTCTTGGGGAAGCCACTCCAGGCTTCTCACTCCTGCCATCAGCGTGGTGAATTCTAAAAAGGTCACCTGAACTGACGGATGAGCTGTCTTAAATTCTTTGTATGTAATGGCCGTATCCCCTACATGTAAGTTGTCAATGAACCCACCTGTCCCAATCGTCCATCCGCCTCCCCCTTCTTCCCGGCCACTACTCGTCTTTCTGCTACAGCCCAGGGACACAATTGGTAAGAAGTGAAACCTCTTTCCTGCCCGCACAGTGGTTTTTCACCACACTTGAATAATGGTCCCCAAAAGGAGTAAGGAGATACCCTAGTTCCCTCTCCCGCCTCCCCAACATTTCTAGAACTCGACTTCTGACTCCTTCATGATGCACATCACGTTGCGATCCTTGTGTGGTTGAGCAAACCATTCCACCTTGCGCTGCATAATTGACGGCCAAAAGTATCCTCAAGTCGGGTGGCACAGTTCCTCCTTTACCCGCCAGCAATTGTAAGGTACCCAAAGCAGTCTTCTGCGTCTTCCCCTTCTACAATAGCCTAGATAAGGTACTATGCAGTAATCAAAAGCAATCAGCCGTCCGAATCATTGGCTTGACCTGGAAGATATACAATAATCTAGGCAACATAATCATTTTCACCAGGGCCATCCGACCCTTCAAAGAGATGGGAAACCTAATCCAGAATTCTGTGAGTCTCTCAAATGCTGTTTTTAGTTATATAATATGGCATTTGGAACGCGCCTATACACAAGTGTTTCAAGGCGTGACGAGGCAAGGAAGCGGGAACAGAGGGAGGACAGGGACAACGATCTTGCTAGGCCAAGTGACATTGAGATTGCGCAAGTGCAGGGGAGGGGGAGAGAAAAAGTGCCAGGGGAAAGGGGAGGGGGCAGTGCTGTACATGGGATCAAAGCAAAAAACGAGAAGTGTGGCCAGCGGGTGGCAGGTGCCAGGATAAGTGCAGACAGCAGGTGTCCAAAAGTGCAAGTAGGGGGACTGTAGGGTTACAGATACAGACCCAAGTGCAAGGGTTGCCAGGAGGCAGTGCGGGAGTGCAACTGGGAGGGTAGGGACCTGGGCCCGAAATCAGAGGGTCGCCAGGTGACCAGTGCAGTATCGGGCTGGAAATAGCTGGCTGTTGTGGTGTTCCTGTTTTTTCTATTAGATGCCAAAGCTTTGTATACGCTGTCTTGCTATGGCCATACATGGAAGCGGTTCATGGTGTGGGGCAGTACCAAGATCATCACCCTCTGCAGATCACAGCTGCACAGCTCCTTCCATACCTCCTTTGGCAGCCAAGGCTGGGCTCGCTCACACCTCTCGATTATCAAGGTGCCCCTGGCAACCGTATCCAAGTACACACAGACGCCAGGAAGCCCTCCCCGTGTCTTACAGGTTCGTCAAGATGTTCCTCAAGGGCCTCTTCGGGACCTTTCGCTGGTGAAGGCGCCAGCTTCGGCTTGGGAACTCAACTTGTTTTGACTAAACTCATGGGGCCTCCATTCAAACTACTGCATCAGGCCCCTCTGAAGTTCCTCTCGTGGAAGACTGCTTTCCTAGTGGCTATCACCTTGGCCAGACGAGTCAGGGAGATTCAGGCACTCTCCTGCAAGCTACCATATGTCTTTACATGCTGCAAAAGTAGTGCTACGGACCCACCCAACCTTTTATGCTGAAGGTTCCTTCTGAATTCCATCTAAACTAACCTTTGGTTCTACCAGTCTTCTTCCTGAATTTTTCGTTGCCCGCTGAGAGAGCGTTGCATTCGCTGGCCGTTGCTCATGCCTTGAAGTTTTATGTGGCAGGCACAAATGATTTTCGGAAGATGTCTCAATTGTTTGCGAACTTTGGACCTGTGAATCGCGGGAAGGCCCTGTCTAAGGCTTCCATATCCAAGTGGCTCTCTGGCTGCATCATGTACTATCATCGTCTGGCAAACAGACTGCTAATAGGCCGGCCGAGAGCCAACTCCCCCAGGGCCATCGCAGCACTAATGGCGTTGTTCTCTGGTGTGCCCCTGCTCGACATCTGCAGAGCAGCTACCTGGATGTCCACGCACAGCTTCACAAGATTATACTGCGTCAACAGGGATTCCAGGGAGGAGTCCCGAGTTGGCCAAATGGTGCTACGCAACCGGTTTGTTTGATGGGAGTCTGTTCCAGGGGTAAGTGCATGGTTTCTGTTGAGCCTTGCCACCTCCCATGGTTGTGTATTTGTTCTGCTGTGTAATCGTGTTCATGAGCATGTGAATCCATGCCAAACCCCATGCTGGCGAAGGAACAAGTTACTTACCTGTAACTCCTGTTCTCCAGCATAGTCACCCGTAGGTGAACGTTCTGGGGGACTACTGCTTAGCTGACACCAGTTTTTTAAGCAGTTCATTGAGCACTCCATTGCGAAGCTGCAGGTATCCAAATCTATCCCTCTCATTCAAACTGTAATCTAACTTAAATTTCTCCAAGAACTTGATCTCCCCATTAATAAAGCGTTGATCAGTTATTTTTTTAAATGTTTATATTTATAAATCAGTGCACAGGTAAACATATTCATCAACATTCACTTGCTGCCCCCAGCGAAGCGCATAAATTGACATTTCCCTTGTCCCTCCCCTGTTATCCCCCGGATGGGCCTTGTCTCCCAGTCTCATTGGGCTGGGTCAAGCGATGGATGCACGCTGGTTAAGTACAGGGCTCTCGCGTTTAGTCGCGGCTTATAAGTCAGGGTCGGATAGTTCTGGTCATAGTCAAACAGCGGCGCTGACTTGTGATGGAGAAAGCCCGCCTTGGCCGCCGTGACCTTTTCGGCTATCAGTATGTCCCAAAGCTTAATCCACCAGAGGGTCATCAGGGGGCCTTCAGTGGATTTCCAGGTGCGTGCCACTGTTATTCTGGCCGCCAGCAGGAGTTGGGTTATAAGGGCTGCCCTCCTTCATGTTCTTGGTTAGGAGGCTTGGACTGGGATCTGTAGGGTATTTTGTGTAGATTTGGGGCCTAGCGGTATTTTCTTAACGCCAAAAATAAAGTAATTCAGCAATAATCACTCCTTGCATTCAGATTGGGTTTGGTGTTATAGTAATATAGTGGATATGCATTATTTCAGTACACAGATATATTTAGTTGGTATACATTTTGTTGGTGGTATTTTTGGTGAGCATAATTCCTTTGCTTTATTTATGGCCCCAATATCCAGAACCCCCTTTCTCCTTACTTAGTCAGTTCGTGTGATCAATAGAGAGACCTCAGGCCTACATCTTATGGATACCACAATTTTCACATACAGTATTCACAACCCCTGTGGTATTATCACTAATTTATTTACATCAGTGAAACTATTTCCAGAGGCCTCTCTTTCTGCTGACTCATATACGCCCAACAAACTATTTCATTATGTTCCACTCAGAAATCACACACACATATATATACACTGAGTGGAACCACGCACACAGCTATTTATAATTGCTCATAACATTACTTTATCTGCATAGAAACTTGGCGCTTTAAACATCATTCCCTCAATGGCATACTATTTTTTTTAGACACCAAATGAAACAGAAACAAGAATACTCTTAGGCAGGCTGTGTGTTATCACAATTTCATTTTAAAATGATACATTACCATTCGTGAGACAATCCTCTCTGAAATAAAAACATGAGAAAGACAAAATGCAAGAATACTAAGAATTTAATTTCATATTTGCACAAGAGAGCGAAAAATTACATCGTTTGTTTTGCCTTCAGCTGGTAACCTTAAAATGTGTCATTTAAACACAGTGAAAAGCTATCGCTATGCTGCCTGTCTAAAATAGGTCTCATGCACATACCGCACCCTCACTTTTATACAAGATAATTACCAGCAAATTGTAGCTGTTCAGCACGCGAACTCCCCGGACTGGTCGCTTTCTTTAAATGGCTTAAGGCTTTCCTTCAAAGCACCCCAGCAAGGACATACAGTTCAGATCTGCAGTCTCTCATGCCGGTGCTTATTGACTGGAATCTCCAGCCTGGGAAAGTCAGCAATGGACTGGGACGACACCTCTCAATCAGGAAACGCCATAGAAACTCCAGCCAAGTCTTCACCGGAGCTGTGCAAAATGTCCTCTGCCTTTCTTCCTCCCCGAGATGCACCAAGAGACCTCTGTTACAGCCCTTCATGTGACGTGCATCCAATAAAAATCTATCATGTCATACCCTCCTTCTTCAAACAATAGCTCACTTTTCATTAAGAAACTGTATCCACTAATTTCCTGCTTATTCGAGTTTTGTTTCTTTAGCAAGGACCGTGAAAAGCACAAAGAAAGAGAAAGGAAAAAAAAATTCTGAATGTCCGTTTAAAATGACTTTCAGCCTGCCTCATTCTGCAACAGAGGCATTTCAGGTGAAAAAAAATGGTGTGCATTTGCATTTTGAATGTGAAAAAAAATTGATGTGTTTTTGACTGAGTAGCCTGTCTTCATTGACATGTCCTGTTGCGCTGGCAACACATAGCTTGCTGTACCGCATTATAGCCATATATTAAACCCATGCAGTGGCGGTGCATTAAAAAAACATGCTAAATAATCCTACAGATCCCTAGGAGGACATTTTCGGGGCCATTGGGATAGCCACTTGGGTGATATCTTTTATTGCGGCGAGGTATTGGGACCAAAATTCTCTTACCTTAGGACACGTCCACCACATGTGGAAATAGGATCCTGGAAGACCGCAAAGGCGCCAGCAGTGCGGGTCCAGTGCCTGCTGGAAATGGTGGAGGCGTAAGGGGGGAGGGGTTAGGGGGGGAGTGTAGGAGCAGTTTGTGGGCGCATTCCCGATTGGTGATGCAGGGGGAGGCCGTGCGTGTTCTCGGCCGGATGTCCACCCAGGTTTGGTCCTCTATGGTATGTCCCAGGTCCGCCTCCCATTGGAACATGTAGGAGGGATTAATGAGGATGGGGTCATCCTGTAGTAGTTTATATAGGGCCAAGATCTTCCCTCGGGCTGGCAGGTCATTTACAGTGAGATCTAGCGGAGCGGGAGCTCGTTTCGCTGCAGTTTCGCATCTGGGGGTGGGAGCACCACTGCTGCAGTTGAGCATAAGTGAACCTGTCATTTCCGCAAGTTGGAAGGTTATCTTGTATTGTTCAAAAGTGCGCGGGGTGCCCTCCTCAAAGAGCTGTCCGAGCGATTCGGGGCCTCCGCCATCCAATTCCTAAAGTTTGTTGGGCAGAAGCTCGGGGAGAAGGCTGGGTTAAGGACAATTGGAGAAAATGAGCTCAGGCCCCCGAGATGCCTTTGTGTCTACGGGCCCAGTCCCAGGCTCTCACTGTATGTTTAGTGGAGGCCAGCATGTTCGGCCAAGTTCGGCGCAGTGAGGTAGGGATGAATGGGAGGTAGCGGAGGGGGAGGGAGAGACAGGACTGTTCGATCTCCACCCATTTCGGGCACCTGAGGCGATTCCCCATGCTTGGATGTGGGATAGCTGTGCTGCTATTTGATATCTACGGAGGTCCGGAACCCCCAATCCTCCGACTTTAGCACTGCCCATCATGGTTCTCCGAGGAATGCATGCTTTCTTGCTCCTCCAAATGAAGTTGATCATTTTACTTTGAATGCACTTCAGGGGGTTAGGGGGGTTGAAATGGGTAGGGAGGAGCAGGCGTAAAGGAACCGTGGGATGAGGTTCATTTTGCAGGCCGTAATGCGGCCGAGAAGGGAGATCTCTTGCTATAGCCACCGGTTGAGATCCTTTTCCACCCCCTCAAAGAGGGGGGGAAAGTTTGTCTGATACACTTTTGCTGGGTGAGTCGGGATCTGGACCCCCAGGTATTGGATAGGCTTGACACTTCACTGGATTGGGCTTTGTTTCTCTAGGGCTTCCCTTTCGCCTGGGCCCAGCCCCACCACCAGGGCCACCGATTTCTCGAAATTGATGGCGAAGCCTGCTACTCTCCTGAATCTCCGGATTTCGGCCAAGGCCTCCTTCATGGAGGCCTCAATGTCAGTGATGGTCAATAACGTATCGTTGGTGCAAAGAGCAATCTTATGTTGGGCAGGGCCTACTTGTGGGCCTTTGATCCAAGGGTTCCAGCGAATGCGTTTGGCCAAGGGCTCCATGGCCAAGGCAAAGAGCAGAGGAGACAGAGGGCATCCTTGTCTCGTTCCACATGTTACTGGGATCGGGTCTGACAGGAGGCCATTGACTCTCAGACAGGTATTGGGGGAATGATGGTTAGCTAGGACCATTTTTTGAAACGTCGGGCCAAAGCTGAAGGCCTCGAGGGCGAGGCGTAGGAAGGTCCAATCCACCTTGTCAAAGGCTTTGGTCGCATCCAGGGCCAGCAGGGCAAGTTGTTGCGCTTCTTGGTTGGCGACCTCTATTAGGTTTAAGGCTCTGCAAATGTTGTCTCTCGTTGACCTGTGGGTTATGGACCCAGTCTGGTCCGGGTCTATGATTCTAGGAAGGATGGGTGCTAGGTGGTTGGCCAGGATCTTGGAGTACATATAGGCGTCCAGATTTAATAATGAGATAGACCTATACGAGTTGTTGTCCCTGGGGTCTTTTCCGGGCTTGAGGATGAGGATCGTGATGGACTCCTGCATGGTAGGGGTGATACTTCAGTTGGCGGGAAATGAGTTAAAGAGCCAGGTTAAAGGGGCCACCAGTTGAGGATGGAAGAGTTTGTAAAACCGGGTGGAGTACCCATCTGGGTCCGGGGCTGTAGGTTTCAGGCTTTTTATGGCCACCTCAACTTCTTCGCTTGTGATGGGCGCTTCAAGTCCTTCACTCGCCGTGGGTGTAAGGTGTGGGAGAGCTGCCTCTCGCAGATAGGACTGTTGTTCGTTTTGGTCCCTTGGGACTGCTGTCATTATCTCCGATAGGTTGGCCACTGCCGGTCGTAGCTTCTCGGGTTCTGCAAATTGGACCGCGCCCTGTGAGTCGCTAAGGCCCAGGATGGTATTTCTTATCTTGGTTTTGGCCAGTTTGTTTACCAACAGCTTATTTGCTTTGTTACTGTCGACATAATACCACTGTTTAGTTCTGGTTAGTAGATGCGCCGTGGCTTCGGCGTAATGCACCTCCAGCCTCTTTCTTGCTGCCTGAAGAGCCCTGTAGGATTCCAGGGACCAACTCTTTCGCCTCCCGGACTTCAGATTCCAGGACGGTACGGGCCGCTTGTTTTCGCTTATAGAAGGCTGCGCCTTGGGCGATCTGTTCCTTTCTGAGCACCGCCTTCATGGCATCCCAGATGTTGGCTGGGGTGGGTCCTCGTTGTGATTTTCTGCAAAGAAGTTTTTTATTGATCTGGCAATGGAGTCCCTTACTGCCATGTCGTTTGATAGGGTCATATAGGTTCCATCGGCAGCGAGGGGGGGAGGTATCAGGATCGTGTGCTCGCAGGGTCAACGAGGCTGGGGCATGGTCGGAGAGAATCCAGGAGCCAATGGTGACGTCGTCCGTGAAGGCCAGGATCTGAGGGGAGGCCAGTAGTAGACCAATTTGAGAGAAGGTACGGTGCACATATGAATAGAAAGTGAAGTTTTCCTCCTCTGGAGATATCACCCTCCAGGTGTCAACGACATCCATCCAGGGTCCGAAAGAGATGAAGCAGGCCTTTTGCCAGTTTTAGGTCTCTAGATGATGGGGGGGGGGGTGTGATCTGTTTTTAAGTGGGTCAGGGGCTCCGTTAAAGTCTCCCCCGATGATGACTTGACAGGGCCATCTTAAGCACTTTCGGGGCCCCGAGCACGGACACCTTTGGGGGGGCCCCCCTCCATCAAGCTAAATGAATTAAGGTGTCCAGAATATCTGGTCATACCCCGTCATCGCGATCACGACACATAGCTTGGCATGTTAACTCGCAGCTATTAAAATAGCCAATGGTACTCCCTTTCAGTCCCCTTACCCTCTTCATTCTTGTTGTAATAAGAATGATAAAGTAGCATTTCAAGGCCAACATCAGCAGTCCACGTAAAGGCTACTTGCATTCTAGCATAGGTACAGGCCATTTATCATTAGCAGTAACGAGGAAGGTACACCAGTCATAGTATACATGATTCAGGACACAGATCATATGTTAAAGGCGCACATACTCCAGAATAGACAGACTCAGATTAGCTCCCTCACAGAATTCAAAAATGCTCAAGCATGGATACGGGAGATCAGTTGGAAGGAGGAGAAAGATACACCTACCATAGAATAGATAGTGGATGAATATTAGAAGCTACCAGGAAGGTACACAGATGCAGACAGATTGAGATTAGAAGAGGGACATGGTTTTCAGGTAGGGTTGCCATTACAGAGCAAAGTAACAACTGGCTGTGGTGTGCAATTTATGAATGGCCATTATTAGTATAGAGGAAGCAACACTATAGCCAGTTAAACCATGTGTGAAGCTGTTGTGAAGATCATACCCGGAGAACAAAATAATCACTCAGAAGGGTGACCATTGTGAATGGTTTAGGGACTGCCAATTTTGACATACTAGGCAGTGCAAGATTAAATGAGATGCCCAGCATTACACATTGGTTAAAAGATCAAGCTGGGATTTGCACCCACTCTGCAATTTCTGCACTTTACCACTTGCTTTTATTGTACGTGCAATGAACTAAAATCACATTTTAGAGATCTGACTTAGAAAGTAGACCAATCACATAACCTAAGATGACAATTTTAAAAACAAAATGTTATGATATGATATTTTATTTGTATCGCGCTCGTACACAAGTGTTTCAGAGCGCGACTAGGCAAGGGAGGGGAACAAGGGAGAACACAGCACAACATAAAAACGAGCTTACTAGGCCCAGTGACATTGAGAACTCGCAAGTGCATGTGAAAGGGGAAAAGGGAAAAAGTGCATGGAAGGGGGAGAGTGGAAAGTGCAGAAGCCGAGGAGCGCAGATAAATAAAATAAATAGAAAATTGAGGCATACTGTGGTAGTGCAGCCAGCAAGTGGCAAGTGCTGTGTTTAAGGCAGCAGACTGAATAAGTGCAGAAAAAGAAGAAACATGGGGGGAGGGGGATGGGGCTGTATGGGTACAGATACAGTCGAATTTTTTTTTCAATACGTTTTTTTTTCGAAATGGGGGTTCCCCCCAACCCCCCTTTTTTCATTTTTTTTATTTTACCCCTTTTTTTTAATAAATAATAAATTAGACCTTTTTTTTCGAGATTTTTGTTTCGAGATTGACATTAGAGATTTTTTTTTTTTACCTTTTGACTGAACACCGGGCCCAGGGGAAGCTCATTATGCAAAATGGGAATGATTCTAGCTTCGCTGTTTGGATCATCAAGGGAAGTATATAGGTGCCAACACACTATTTGATGTGATCCTAAAAGATTACATCTGGGTTTCTCTTTTGTATTTTAATGCTTTAAATTGGCCCAAAACACAAGCTTGTGAATTTGTTATTTATAAACATACACAAAAACCTTTCGATTGTACAAAATACAAACAGTTTTTTGTGCCAAATGAGCAGACCTTAAAATATGCTTACCACAGGCCTGCAATATCTGATCCGCTCTCTTCTGTCTAGGACCCCTTTCACTGAAATGACCAACATAAAAAGTCAGATCAGGTAATGAATGGGCTATAGAATACCCCCAGCATGTGAGAAGGCAACCTTTTCAAGGAAGACAGTACAGTAATGTCGGTGAAATAAGTTGATTTGTCCAGGATCACTGTATTGTCTGCTGGGGAAGCCAGGATAAAAGCATGAACGCTTTGGTTCGACAGTCTTGAATTTGCATACCTAATCACTTCTCTGACTAACACTTCATTGGGACTCATAAGTGTGCCTGTCCGGTAACAACGATGCCGGTAAGCCTACCAGCACCATTGTTACCGGCCCGGTACACTAAGAGTCTGTGAGTGAGTGCCGTCCCGCCTGCCAGTGTCAGACCTGGAGGGTGGAACAGCACCTGCTTGCAGGCTTTCACATGGTGCCAGTGCTTCCGTGTTCCCCATTCCCAATGGGAATGGTGATTTACATTTTCCGGCGCCTGACTTCACAGACTGCCGGGGCTGTAATGCCCTGTTGTTTCCCTGAAGTCAGGCGCTGGAAAAATGTGTAAAAGGCCAGTGGCAACCTGCTGGTTTTACCGGCACAGTTGCCGCAGGACTTGTAATGAGGCACATAGTCTTCATTTGAGGTAGCTGCCTAGGTTTTTCAAGCCTCCATCTGCAGAAACCAATTTCTAGACCTTCACAATACTGATGCTATATTCGTTTTCTTTTTTAATAGCAACCACAGTTACAGGTACACTGCTGAAAATAGCACCTGTTGCACTACAAAACAAAGTACACATACCTGCTGATTTATCAACTTCAAACATAGGAAAGGCTGAGTTGGCCTTGCTGAAATTGAGTATTATAATCTAGCATATGAACACAAATCTCTGCAATTAGTGCTTAACACAATGAGCTATCTTCTGAACCAAAGCGGAACTCACATTTATCAGTATGCATTTCAACTTTGGCTATTGCACATGATCAATATTATTCCCATAGAAAGGTGAGTTTGCTACAGGAGTTGTAGTGAACACACAAACTATGTGTGAGTCAGTGAACACAGAAAGCATTACAGGATGAATTGATGAGAGCAGAAAGTATTTGTTGCAACATGCAGGCAATAGTTTCAGAGCCTCAGCAACATGCCATACAATATCTTGACGTGTGCAATTTAAGTTTTGTAAACAATGGTCACTAACTTCTTTAGATTAGACACCCTTGTGGGGGGGGCCCTCAAATGTGGGGGCCCAGGGAAAGTGCCTCTTTTGCCCTCCCATAAAGACATCACTGGACTTGCCCCTCAATGAATGTTTTGGTAAAACCTTTCCTGATGCTTGTTCAGAGCGTAGGCTGAGCTAAAGGTGTAGAATTGGTCGAAAATGATGCATTTGATTGCAATGAAGCGACCCTCCTGACATCGTAGTGAGTCCAGGATTTGCGGTCTGAGCTCTTTTGCAAAGAGGATAGCAGTGCCTCCCTTCTTGGTGCCGTTGGAAGCCAATAGTTGTAGGGGGAAAAGTCTACTGCGAAGGCGGGAGAAGTCCGCCAGCATCAGGTGAGTATCTTGCAGGAAAGGCACTGAGGTTCCCTCGTCCTGTAGCCTTTGCAGGATGGATTTGCTTTTTGGAGGGGAGTTTAGGCCCCTGACATTTAGGGTGGTGAATTTCAGTTTTTAATGTGGGGGCTGGCCCTCTAAGCTCCTTTGCCGCAGGAGGGGGGGTTGGGAGGAGTCTAAGTCAGCCATGGTCGCAAGGAGCGAGCTGGTTTGGGTTCTCCTGTGGCTGAGGTTTTCCAAATAGCCTCCAACGGGAGAAACAAACTTCTAACATTGGCCTCCAACGGGGGGCCAAAACCCTAACTTGGGGGACGGATTTGGACTTATCAGTACATCCCCTAGCCAACCAGGCTGGTGTCAAACAAAACGGTTGAGTTTCACTCCAAGGGTAAAACGGTGGCATGCACCTTGGAGTTGGGTACGGACCGCATGGGGCCCGCAGCGGGATTTAGTAAGCAGGGTTCCGGTGCTATGTGTTCCTTGAACATTCCGCCGATCTTCATTTAGGTTTGCGGCTTCTCTCTACTCTTGTCCAGGGTGCAGGTCTCGGCTTGGGGGAAGCTGTGCCCGGTTCAGTTACCCTCTGGCCGGGGGAGGAGGACCCTGTGCCCTCTGGGGAGCCGGGACGTAGGATTGATGCTGCCTTGTCAAGATGGCTGATCGTTCGAGGGGTGCCATTGTGCGAGAATTGCAGTGCTGTTGGGAACAGCCACCGATAGCGGATCTGATGGTCTGGAAGAGCGTGAGAGGACGCAGATCCCTGCGCTTCTGCGGTATCAGGGGGGAGAAGTCTTGGAATATTTGGAGTGGGGAGCCTTGGAACGATAGTTCATCGCGTGAGCGACCTATTGCCGAGATGGCCTCTTTGGTGGTATAAAAATTGACTCTCGCAATACCATCCGGGGGGGATCCGAGTCAGTTCCTTGTCGCGGGCACAGTCTGTGGGTGCGATCAAGTAGGAGCTGAGCTTTGTCCAGGTTCGGTAGCAGCGACTGGAAGAAGTTGCCCATGTACTCGGGTAACTCCCTATCGGGGATTGAGGAGGGGACACCTCGAATATGCAGCTTATTGCAGCAGGCACGGTTTTCCAGGTCCTCTTGCTTGAATTCTAGGATATCGGTTCTGTCCATTAAGGTCTGGATCGTGTGTTGCACTTCCACCAGAGTGGTGTTCCACCAGAGTGGTGGAATGCTCTTGGGCTAGATCTTCAGATTCCCCCATCCTGTGTTCGATGTCACCGACCCTTTGCTCTGTTTGTTCTAGCTTTGAGGTGAGCTCCGACATGCAGGATCTGAACTCTGACTTGATATCGAACATGAAGGCTTGGAGGTCTTCTTTGGTTGGAGGGTCCCTTTATCTTCTGGTGCTTTTTGAGGCGTGAGTTTTGGGGGGTCCTCTTTCTTCCCTTTCTCCGCTGCGAGGAGCATGTTGGAAATATCCACAGATTTGGGAGGTTTCAGGGATTTAGCCATTGTTCCAGGGAGGGAGACGGCTCCCAGTGAGGTTTGTGCAATGTTACAGTTGTTGGCGGGTAGGTGAGTCGTTTATTGGCCAGTAGAAAGCCCCAAGGCACCAGCCGAGGGACCAAGCTATCTTACTTTGATGGCAATGGGGGAGTGAAGTGGGGCGGGGCGCCCAAGGAAGTAGCCGGTCAGGCTAGCGATCATAGGGTCCTTTGCTGCGGTGGAATAGTGGTCAAAGCACGGGTAAGGGGGAGAGAGGGGATCCAAAGCTGCAATGACAGTTGCTGATCTACTCACCAGTTGCTGAGAGCTCCCAGAGTGAAGGCAGGGGGATCAGGCCTCTCCATTCTGGTGGTGATGGGAGCTGGGCAGGGGCACCCCAGGAAGATGAAAGGGATGTTGTTGCTAGCCAGGACTTCTGTGGAGGTTCTGGAAAGTCCAGGATTCTGGGAGAAGCATGGATTGAGCTCTGGAGGGGGCTGGGGTGAGGTCTTGTGGGACTTGAGTCCAGTCCGCAACCCTCAGTGGCGGAATCTTCTGGGGGAGACTGGGCTGTAGCTGGGCGGCTCTTGGATGTGCTTGAAGGGCTCAGGGCTAGAGGTAGCTACCTCTTCAGGGCCGTGTTAGGACCCCCGTAGTTTGCCTCAACAACCCTGGCTGTGGGGTGCAAAGCTTGCTCAAAATAATGTGAGGGGGGAGCGGAGATAATGGTTACCGCCTCAAGGCTTCAAAATGGGTGGGGGAGAAGAAGCGGGTGGGCTGGGGGCCCCCCTCCAAGAGCAATGTTGCAGAGCTGTGACCCCTCCCCTCCCACATCCAGAGGAGGAGACCAGTCGCCCCGCTGGTGAGAACTATTGCAGAGCGGGGGAGAGGGAGGTGGCTCTGAGTGCTCGGCCCCGCTGAGGTGGGGAGTTGCCGCCGGTGCTTCCTGCGGGCCGGTCTCAAAGAGGAGGGAGTTTCCCGGGAGGTTGGCAGGTAACTTGGGAGTGCCTGGAGGGGCAGAGGCAGGCTGGAGGCGCTGGACTGGAAGCGCTGCCCCAGTCAGGTGTAACCCATGGGAATCGGGTCCGGGATGGGCTCCCAGCAGAGCTTCAGTCAGTGCCGCATCAGCGGCTGGGATACAGAATACTGGATGGGCGCCGTCGGGATCCGCAGGAGGGTGGGGGAGGATTCCGGAGGTCAGGGGCTTCCTGGTGTGGTCCCGGAGCCAACAAGGGTTGATGGATAGCCGCAAAGACGGGGCTAACGCGGCCCACCTGCCATTTTGGATTTGCTTGGCGATCGTCGCCGGCAAGTACACTCACTGCATTTATGATGTTTCCGCTCGCGTTACAAGCTTAGATTACTGCCAACAGGGCCTCTAGCGTTCCACAAACCAGATCAGGCATATACAATGTCGGGATATAGCCGGAACTTTAGATTTTCCAATTAATGCTGCAGACACCATTAGAGGAGCTGCCACATCGCTGGCACTCCAGGCCACGCTCCGCGTTGATCAGTTTTGCAGCAGCCCCGAGTAACCCACTTGGCAAAACTGAGGTTGCTCACCCATCGTTCTATCTATTAGGTATGATGGGAATGATATGCAACCATGGAATTTACCTACCCAATTTCAAGCATCCGTGGAAGCTTTCATAATAAAATTGCTGTATAAGCCAGAGGCTCTTAGATGTTTAAACAACCAAGGTTGTGTCCACAAGTACCTTTCCATATACTGATTGTTCCATGAATACCAATTTTCTTCTCAGTATATCTTTGCTCCCATTCTATGCTAAATTCAATCTGGGCCACCCAGTAATAGTGCAATCATTTCAGGAAGTCTGGACCCCTCTATTTCTTGCTGCAAATAATGTATGCCTACTCACCCCTGGAGCTTCCTATGTCAAATACATTAGAGTGATTTATTGTGCTCTTCTTTCATTTTTCTCTTGGGTTGAGGATTGACACCAACTGATAAAGTGGTAGTATGTTTTTTTTGGTTACCGCCATTCTACTGAACCACGAGATCAGGGAAGTAGTCCAGTGCACCAGGCCTTTATTAATCTTGCCTAGCTGTCTCAGATAATTAGCACTATTCAGGTGATCCAAGTTAGCTGTCACTCTAATTCCCAGGTACATTATACTTTCTTTTGCCCAAGTGAAGTAGAAATGGGATTTTAATATCTCCTTATCGCTAGTTAGAACATAATATTCTACATTTCTTTCTTAGTTTAGTTTATTTTAAACCCGGAGACCATACAGAATTATTGAATTTGAGTCCAAGTGTTCCAAATAGGAATGAGGTTTGGTGAGTGTTGCAATAATCTAATCGGCGAAGAGAGTCAATTTATGTACATTTTTCTCCAATCGTGATGCCCGAAATCCCTTGATTGGATCTAATCGGAGCCGCCAGATGTTCTAATCCTAAAGCGAATATGATGGGTGATAAAGACCACCCTAGAGTTTTGTTTTAATATGCTTTTTTAAATCCAGCATGTTTTTAAACTCCTGTGCTGAAACTTGCGTTACTTGGTATTGAAACTAATTTTACTTAGTGTTTCTAAACTATCATATTGTTATTTATTGTACTAACAATCATCTTACAAAGCACTTCTAGTTTTTTGACTTCCATTTATTATAAGTAATGTATATGGTTTTATTTTTATTTCTACAGGGCAAGATTAAAGAATTAGAACTTTTATGTTCCATAAAAGAAGTTCCTTATGATGGGTGTGATCCAGAGAACATGGTTTTATCTTTAAGGTTGGTATAACTGAAGTGTACTGATAGCTTACTTTGCCTTTAGATTTAAATATTCTTTGCCCTATTGACAAGGAACATAGCTTTCAGTTTTTGCTTTGGTTTGTGGTTCTGGGAGAGTTTAATTTCAAGTGAATCTGAAGGAAAATGAATTTGTCTTCTTTTTAGTAAGCACATGACATTTTTCTAAAGTTCAGAACGGGGAAGCAAGCCTCTTTAATTGCTGCTGCATGGCCATCTGCCAATAAGATTATGAACTAATTCTATGAAATCTCCACTACCTTGGTGGTAGTTGAGGTTTCCTTTCATTCAGGCCCTCCCACTTGCATCACCAGCACTGCATCATTCCTAACTTTGCAAAAAGATGTTCTTTTCTATCCCAAAACAGTTCGCACAGTTTAGCCTACCTCCTTATTGCCTTATCCCTTATTTATGCGTGGTGCCTTGTATCATAGGGGTGCGAGCCTGAGAGTCAAGTAACTAACTTGCTTGCCATTAAAATAAAAAGTTTTACTCTTAACCTGGTTATACATACACTGCCCCCTCACAAGGAATTCCTGTTATCCTCTGTGGCGATTTCTTACAAATAATTGTTGGACCACGATTTAACATTATTTATCTTAACATTTGTTAGGTGGTGGGGGTACGTAACTTCCCGGTTAGGTTGTGGGACTTGATGTGCAGTCTCCAGAAAATGTTTACACTTGACAGTCTTGATCAAGGCTGGGAACTTGTTCATCAATCTACAGGGTAATTTCAGTTGGTCTCCGTCTCCCTTTTCATAAATTGATCTGGGGACTTGAACTTCAATAACAAACAAACTGTTTCTGTTCCAATTTTCATTTGTAGAATATCAGGAAAGTTGAACGTCAATTACCCTTGCATAGACTTGTCCTTTCCTTTCTTTGAAGTCTCTGGTTACTTATATCCATCCAATTCTTGAACTGTTGCACTGTCCTTTTTAAAAAAAAATGTATTTATTTTTTTAATAACTTTGCATGTTGGAGGGTTCCAAGAACTGTTCGTGCAATATCGGTAGTGCAATGTTGATTGTTGCAAATGTTTTCTCAGAGTACCTGGGAACCGGAATTCTTATCTCCAGTAGACCAGGTTTTTCTACTTAATGCAACACCATCAGAGCCCTTTGACTATTGATACTAGTGGCTAGGGACGCAGGCTTGAAGCGCTGGTACAAGGCCGTGTTCCAAGCTGCCTGACGGCCGGCTCTTCCAGCCACCATTTTCACCCCGCCCCGACCCTCCGTCTCTGTTTTTTTTTTTTTTTAATCCACCCTCTGACCCCCACTTACCCTATTTCTGCTCCGCTTCCCACGTCTGCCATCGAATGGGAAGAGGGGCTCCGTACGGGCCACCATGGAAAGGGAAGAGGGGCTCCATACATAGCCCCACCTTCCCTTTCCATGGTGGCCATGTTGGTAAAGGATTTTCGAGGGGATTGGGTCCTCCGACGTATTCCATATCTATGACAGGTAATGTCCACAGCTGTGCTGCTTCGGAAAATCTTTGGCGTCTGCGTCCTGAGTCGATGACGTCGATGCACCGGCCCCGAGGACCTCCTCCGACGGATGACGTCACCCGATGTGATAAGTAGGACGCACGACGCCAATAGCCTCAGTTCCGTTTTTTCCACGAACGTGTTCGCTTCGTGAATCTCGGTACGCCTGTTCGGTTTGTTGTGAAGACCTGCTCGTGGTGATGTCTTTCTCATCTTCGACCCCGCGTCCGGGCTTCAAGAACTGCAGGGACTGTGGGTCCAAGATGTCGGTCACGGACTCGCACGACGCCTGCCTCTGGTGCCGCGGGGAGGCCCACGATACGGACGACTGTGTCGACTGCCAGTCGCTCACGGCAAAGGCCTTGCAGGAACGCAAGAAGAAGCTGTCGGTAGGCCGGGTGTCTAAGCCCCGGAAGTCGAGGTCTGCGGGGCTTTCGACGGATGACTCGAGGGGCGACTCTCCGCGTCATCGTCGGAAGTCCAATGGGTCTCCTTCCAGGAGTCGGTCTCGCCAATCCTCCGCCTCTTCGAGGCATTCCCGGGAGCGCTGGCATAGGTCGCCTTCCCCATCCTCTTCCGAGGACTCCGCCCATCGGCGGGTCACTTATCCCTCCATGCAAGCAACACTGGAGGAATGGGCTTCCTTCGGGATGCAGATGCTAGCGATTCTTGAATCGCAGGGCACTGGTCCGTCCGCGCCTCCGAGTGGGGTCGGTTGGCACCGGTCGAGAGACACCGCTCGTACGCCTTCGGGCTCGGGTGGTCGGCACGGCTCGCGGGAAGAGGTCCCGCTCGTACAAGGGTAGCAGTTCTCGCCATGCCTGTGCCAGGTCCCAGTCCTCGACGCGCTTGAGACTGTGTGATCCTGTGCCGTCTTCGAAGAAGACGTCGACGCCTGTGGCGCTGAGGTCGTCGACGATTTCTCTCGAGGCTCCGCCTCTGCGGGGGTCGTCGATGCCTTGGTTGTCGAGAGACACGCTCGGAGCTCCGGCTTCGAGGACTGTGTCGACGCCACCGATGCTGGCGGCGCTGCAGCTGACGTCGACGCCGATTCGCTCGCCGCCAGTTCTGTCGACGCTAGCACTGACTTGTTCGGCGCCCTCGTCGCCTTTTCTGTCGACGCCGACTTGTTCGACGCCTTTCGAGGCGCTGGTGTCGGAGGGGCCCCGTGGCACGGGGTTTGCCCCTAGAAAGGCTATGGCTAAGGTCCGCACTGCTTTGGTCCAGAGAGGTCTTCCTCTCCCCGCCTGGAGTACATTTCATAGGGTGATGAAGGCTCTGATGGCGGCCTGGTTCCGGTTCCAGATGACCTTATCTCGGGCCATAGCCAGTTTGATGACCTGAGACAGTCGCTGCATGATGCCAGTGGACTGGACACCTCTCTGGAGGTGTTTTGTCGGCCGGAGCCTGGCACTCATGCCGATTCTTCATATCGGCGCCTTATGTCTCGGGTTACCGAGTACTTGGGTTGGTCGGCTCCCCCAGGGGAGTTTGTTTAGGATGATCTCACGGACATCCTTGATCTCGGTCCCCCCACTGACCCGGTTTTGCCTTTTCATATGGCTCTGCAGAGAAGGGTGGTGGCGGCTTGGACTGCTCCAGAGAGTCTCCCGGCAGTGGGCAAGTCTTTGTCGTGAAAATTCCGTCCAGCCAGTAGCGACCCCTGCTACTTGTCTAGGCACCCCACCCCGGAGAGTTTGGTGGTGCAGGCGGCTACGGCCCGGGCAAAGCAGGCGTCGTATCCTACCATCCCTCCGGATAGGGACGACAAACATTTTGATGGCTGGGCGAAGAAAGTGTTTTCTTCGAGGGGTATGGCGCTTCAGGCGGCCTAGTCCATATGTGCCTTGTCTCGTTTCACACACACACTCTGTGGAACTGTGTTGCATTAGCGGCTGATCATATTCCCGAAGGGGACGAACGGGATGGTTTCCTTGCTATGGTTCAGGATGGCAAGGATGCTATGTGAGAGGCCGTTCAGTCGGGTTTGGACTTGGCGGATAGTGTCAGCCGGTCCATGGCTGCGAGCACCGTAATGCGCAGGTTTGCGTGGTTGCAGAAGTCTGGGTTCGCTCCTGATGTGCAGTTCCGGCTCCTCAACATGCCTTTTGACGGTGAACACCTTTTTGGCAGCAAGGCTGACGAGAGCCTTGAGAGGTTGCAGACCTCCAAAGCTGCAGCGAAGTCGTTGGGCGCTGCAGTTCGCCAACCTCTGCCTTTTCGTCCTAGGGGACAGCAATGGAGGGGAGGTTCCTTTCGCTATTACTCGTCCTTCAGTAAAGCGAGAGAAGCTAGCAGTCAAAGAGGCCATCGTAAGAGTGTCAGAGGTGGAAACAAAGGTACTCGAGGTGCCAAGGCCGCTCGGGCAGTTGCCTCTTTGCCCTCAGGCAACGCCGCAGCCGCTACCATTCAGTCATGAGGCCAGGTCCCATGGTTCGCCGGTTGGGGGAAGGCTGGCGCAGCATCTTGTAGAGTGGCAAGCCATTACTTCGGATGTGTGGGTTCTGGAGATCATAACCCACGGCTACCGTCTTCCTTTTCGGCAGAGGCCTCACGACAATCCACCAGCGAACCTGTCTTTGAAGAGTCTGGATCCGCTCCTTGCGCAGGAAATTCAAGCCCTGCTGGAGAAAGGCGCCATAGAACTGGTGCCTGTAGCGGAGATGAACAAGGGATGGTATTCCCCTTATTTTTTGATTTCGAAGAAAGACTGGGGATTGAGACCCATCATGGACTTGCGCGGTTTGAACAAGCTCCTCAGGAAGGACAAGATCAAGATGGTAACTCTTTCTCAAGTCCTCCAGGCCCTTCAACTCCAGGACTGGTTGGTGTCTCTCGACCTCAAGGATGCTTACTTCCATGTGCCGATCCATCCGAAGCACAAGAAGTACCTGAGGTTCGCGGTTGGCGACTCGCACTTTCAGTTTCGGGTCCTGCCGTTCGGATTGACCTCCGCCCCAAGGGTTTTCACCAAGCTCATGGTGGTGGTGGCAGCGCATCTCAGGAAAGGGGGGGGTTCACGTCTACCCCTACCTGGGCGATTGGTTGATCAGGGGGAGCTCTCCCGAGCAAGTCCTGGATCATCTGTCCGTCACCTGCCACTCCCTTCACAGGCTGGGCTTCTCCCTCAATTTGAAGAAGTCCCATTTGACACCAACGCAGCGGCTCCAGTACATCGGAGCAGTGCTCGACACGTCCCTGGGCCAGTGTTTTCCTCCTCAGGTGAGGGCTCTTCACATTCAGCAGATGGTGCACAAGTTCAGCTTGCCCAGAATCTCCCAGTGTCCGAATTCTTGAGACTGCTCGGCCTCATGGCATCCTGCATTCTTCTGGTGCCAGAGGCCAGGTTGCGGATGAGATCTTTGCAATGGGCACTCAAGCTCCAGTGGTCTCAGTCCTCCGGCAGGCTGTCGGACCCTGTTCAGGTGCCGCCCTCCGTAGCCCGGGACCTTCTGTGGTGGGCCGTCGAGGGCAATCTGATGAAGGGGGCCCCATTTTGGCTGCCCTGGCCGGAGGTGACGATCATGACGGATGCATCCCTCACGGGATGGGGAACTCATGCCAACGAGTTGACAGTCAGCGGTCGTTGGTCTCCGTCAGAGTCCAGACTCCATATCAATCTGTTGGAGCTGAGGGCCGTCTGGCTAGCCGTGAAGGCTCTTTTGCCGACTGTGCACGGAAAGAGTGTTCTGATTCTAACGGACAACACAGTGGCCATGCACTACCTCAACAAAAAGGGGGGGGTGGCAGGGTCACTTCCGCTGTGCAGGGAGGCGATGCAGCTCGAGTTCTCGGGCCATTCAGCAGGGAGTTTCGATCTAGGCGGTTCATCTGGCCGGAGACAACTACGAGACGGCGGACGCTCTGAGCAGGCAGAGCACAATCTCTCACGAGTGGGAGCTGGCTTAGGAGATTCTCCTGGAGATCTTCGCCCTTTGGGGGACCCCTCAAGTTGATCTCTTCGTCTCCAGTGTCAACCGGAAGTACGAAAGGTTTTGCTCGCGGGAATTTCCTCCAAAAGGAGTCTTAGGAGACGCGTTTGTGGTGGAGTGGTCATTCCCACTGCTGTATGCGTTTCCTCCAGTCCCCGTCATCCCGCAAGTGCTGCGGAGGTTACGGAGGTCCGGAGGACGTGGTACCAGGACCTTCTAGACTTGTCCATCTGCCCTCCACGTCGTCTTCCCTACCGAGACGATCTGCTCTCACGGGAGGGGGGGTCAGGTTCTCCATCCAGAGGTCAGATCCCTCAATCTTCACGCTTGGCTTCTGAAAGGTTGAGGTATAAGGATTGGGACCTCCCTGAAGACGTGATGGAGGTGTTGCTCTCGGCCAGGCGGCCGGCAACCAAGTCTCTGTACCGTTGCCGTTGGAGAAAGTTCTGCGACTGGTGCAGAGTTCAGAATGTGGATCCTTTTGAATGTGACATTCCCATGGTTTTGTCTTTCTTGCTTTCTTTGGCCCAAAGGGGCCTGCAAGTGGGGACCATTAAAGGTTACCTAGCGGCGCTGTCCATATTTAAGCGCTCGTCTGAAGAGTGTTCCTATTTTAAGATTCCTTTAATTTCGCAGTTTTTGAAAGGGCTCACTAATGTGTTTCTTCCGTCACCTTTTTTGGTGCCAGGTTGGGATTTGAACCTTGTTCTTAAGTTTCTTATGGGTGCTCCGTTTGAGCCTTTACACTCTTGCCCTTTGAGGCTGTTGACTCTGAAAACTGTGTTTTTGGTTGCGGTTACTTCCGCTCGCAGAGTGAGTGAGTTAGAGGCACTTTCAGTTAAGCAACCCTTCACTGTGTTTCATGAGGACAGGGTTGTCCTTAGTGTTCGTCCTTCTTTTCTTCCGAAGGTGGTTTCGGAATTTCATTTGAGCCAGAAGGTTGTTCTTCCGGCGTTCTATCCTCCTCCACATCCTGGTAAGGAAGAGGAGAGGCTCCATAGGCTTGATCCTCGGAGAGCGTTGAGATTTTATATTTCGCGCATGTCCCGGGTCAGAGTGGACGATCAACTTTTCATTGGATACGCTGGAAAGCCTTTGGGACAAGCTGTGACGAAACAGACTTTGTCTCGTTGTATTATTTTAGCTATCTCCGAGTGTTACCGCTTGGCGGGTAAGGACCCTCCGGCTGGCTTGCGGGCCCATTCTACCAGAGGAGTGGCTCTGTCTACTGCTCCGCAGAGGGGAGTTCCTATTCCTCACATCTGTGATGCAGCCACCTGGGCTTCAGTACATACTTTTGTACGTCACTATTCCCTCGATTCCATCAGAGGGCAAGATCTGGCCTTTGGCAAGGTGGTTCTCTATTCCGCAATTTGATTGGGCATGCTAAATTTGTATTCTAAATTCTTTCCCACCTCCCTGCTTGGTACTGCTTTGGGAGTCTGTCATAGATATGGAATACGTCGGAGGACCCAATACCCTTGAAGAACAAGTTACTTTCTTACCTGGTAACGTTCTTTCGATGGGATGGTCCTACGACGTATTCCATATCGCTCCCTCCCTGCCTTCCCCGCTGCAGAATTTCTTTTGCGATTGCAGCTTGCGTTCCGCAAGGCCTTGTGTGTCTGACTGGCAGAAAACTGGTGGCACACGTTCTGGGAAAAAACTATAACTGAGGCTATGGGTGTCGTGCGTCCTACTTATCACATCGGGTGACGTCTGCCGTCGGAGGAGGTCCTCGGGGACGGCGCATCGACGTCATCGACGCAGGACGCAGACGCCAAAGATTTATCCGAAGCAGCACAGCTGTGGACATTACCTGTCATTGATATGGAATACGTCGTCGGACCATCCCATCGAAAGAACGTTACCAGGTAAGAAAGTAACTTGTTCTTCTTTCCTACAACGGGGCACGCGCAGCGTCCCATTGTAGAAAGGAAAATACCTTTTTTGGTGCTAATGGCCTTATGTACCTGTTCCACGGGCAACACCGGGGGGGGGGGGGTAACGGCCCTGGGACAATGTTAATGGTCCTTGCTTCGCTCAGGCCGTTAACTGGGGTACATAACGTCACCGTGGCAGATTGATCCTGGACAGGAGGACCTCCTTTTTATATAAATAAATACTTACATTTGAAACTTAACTGGATTCTTGGAACTCCATTATTTCAGAATAGCGATGAACTGAACTCTCTGTAGGCCCTGCTGCTCTTTTTTTTTTACTGGCTTCTGGATCCTGCTCCTCTGTGCCTGCCTCTTCAGTGCATCCCTGCCTGCCGTTGTTTGCCGACACTTCCTTGTCAGTGCATTGTTTCTGTTGCTGCTTATTCCCGGCTTGGGGAGCCTTCACCTCGCTTCTCCTCGCCATAGGCAATCCGGAATCCTTGATGAAACAGTTTCTTATGGTGCGGCATGTGGTGTGAGTTGGTCTGTATGCGAGGTAGGACCATTACATAGGATGGATAAAAAGCCACACTCTATAGTACTAATTGATGTAGTGGAAGTACAAATTCTGATAGATTGAGGATCTGACCATACCATCATAAATAGAGATACCTGGCAAAATAAATTCTCAAACATCAGTTTGAAACCCTCTCGCATCAGGTATTACATTTGTTTGAAAAGATAATGTTATTGCAGACCTTCTTTCCATAAATGCAATCTACAATAATGATGAAGACATAGAAGAACCAATCCAAGATGTGTTTTGGGTATATGCGGCGATTCCATCTCACAAGACAACTGGGGCACCGCCTTAAGGGAGGACCCGAAACTCATTAAAGTCAAATAATTAGTATTAAGTGATTGGTCAGGATGGTCACCTGACATGGGTTTTGGCTCCTTCCACAGAATAAGGTATGAACTAGGCATAGAAGACGATCACTTGTTGAGAGCTGGTAGAATTGTGCCTCCTGTGGGTGTAAGGAAGAAATTGCTAGATTTAGCTCACACTGGTCACATGGGCATATCCAAAACAAAAGGTAGGCTGCTGGTTTATTATTGGTGGCCAGGGTTAGATTCAGATGTGGAAGAAATTATTTACTTCAGCATTATTTTGTCTCCTAATGATTTTCCTCCTTGAAAGATCTGTTTATAATATTGTACCTTTTCAGCTCTTGGTCTCTCTCTTAATTCTCTCCCTTCTTGGTTAATGGCTGGGTAACTTTTACCCAACTTCCCTTCTCTGTTCATGTGACCCTTGTCTGCACAAACTGCTTCCGGTACCGACCGTCTCCTCTTTGCCACTTCCCGGTTACAAGCAGTTCTCTCCACAACAGGTCTCCTGCTCTTGCCTCTTATGTAGAGCGCCTCCATTATAAATTTGTTTTTGTCTTGGCAGCTTTCTCTCTAGTTCCTTACCATACCACTGCCCACCCGCTTAGTTTCCCACACGTACCAGTCTGTTCCTTCTCTGCAGCATGACTTCCTGCTACAGGTTTCAGACTCATTCGAGACAGGATCTCCACCTGCTGCTGATGCCGACTCACTACTTCATGGAGATTTTGAATTTTCCTAACATGCCAATGTTGGTATTGACATGGTATAACGATTATGTGATGCTGGAAATGCCACTGGAGTAACAGGGCTCCTAATGCTTTTCCTACCACTTCTCTGTGTATGTTTTCTCTGTTTTCTGCCACTGAGGTCCAACCTGGACCTCTGGCAGTGCAGCTCTTCATGTTTTCCTTTTGGTGAACAACATCCATGGGATACCCTTATGGCACCCATGGGTGGGGCTGCATCCTTGTGCCCCTGATGTATGTTTTTGGGCACCTGTCTTTTGCCCACAGAGCAGGGTATTGGCTGGTATAAGCTACATGCTGACTTGGCAGTGGCTCTGAGTGTTCTCCATTTTTGGGACACCCAGGCCCTGCCATATGGATCAATGGATTCCTGAAGAAAGGCAAGATGGCCACTTTGACCTCTTGATTTCTATTGCCTTTTAACTTGTTTCCCAAAGTCCTGGGAAGCTCTGACTCTGTCCCTTCCTCCCGAGTGGCTGTTGGGTGGAAATATCATATATGGCTCTGGGGCTGCCTCCTGTCAGACTGCAGCCTTCACAGGGGCTGTATTATGGGTACACCCTAGGGGTGGGACCTGTGTGAATGGAGTCTGAAGTGAACTCACATTCGAATGGATTGTCCTACCACGTATTCCTCATCTCTAATATTCTATCTCCCCAGCTTGATGCTTAGCAAGAATGTTTCTCTCGACAGAGGGTGCTGTATAATAATAATAATTAATAATAATAATTTGGCATTTATATAACGCTACGAACCCTCAGGTATCTGAGCGCTGCTTATTATTACCCACGGTGTGTGGTGCTCATTTATCGACCTCGGAACGATGAAAGGCTGAGTTTGGCCCCGCCGGGATTCGAACCTGCATTAGCAGACTCTGCACCGATGTCAAAGCGAGCGCTCTTCTCGCTGTGCCACTTGACCGGCGACCGGCTGTATGCGATGTCATCGCGTCGATGTCCCTCCAGGGCCTCTGTCGAGCATCAACGTCATTGTCAACATAAATAGCGCATGCAGCGCCCGTTGGCTTCAGTTCTGTTTTTCTAAAAGCTTACGCTTCAGTTATTAACGGCGCGCTTCTGTTTTTTGCAAGAAAAATGTCTTCTTCATCGACACCTTTTGACACCTAAATCAGGTTTTAAAAAATGCCATGACTGCCGATCGATAATGTCAATTACGGATCCTCACTGCGTCTGCCTGTGGTGTCTGGGCTCCGGGCACCGTACCGATGACTGTGGGTCCTGTCAGGCCATGACAGTGAAAGCTCTCAGGGAGCACAGAGGTAAACTGGCGATGGGGAGGGTGGCTACGAAGTCTTCTTCAAAGAGAGAAAAAAGTCTGGCTAGTTTAGAGACTCCTCCCGGTGCAAAAAGTCGAAGAGGTCCCGATCGAGGAGTCGATCAAAGCAGTCTTTGTCGTCTTCCTCAAAGAAGGCGAAGAAGAGCTGTCATAGGTCTCCCTTTTCATCATCGAATTCCTCTACTGAGGTAATCAGATGCCAGACAAAATCCGATTCCCCAAGAAAGTGGTATGCATTTAGGTCGGAGATGTGTATTTACGAGAATGCAGCCTAGACCCCCTGGGAAGAATCGAACAAGAACCATGCCCCAGTCACTCCTTCGGACGACAAAGGGAAGTCAAAGGCTACTACTTCGAAGCCAAGCATGAAGCCGGTAATACATAGAGTAAGTTCTCGACCCAACGAGAAGTCGTCGAGAATATCGACTCGGGAACAGTCCTTCCTTGGTACCACTGAAGAAGCACAAAGCGTTGAAGATCTCGACTTAGTTGACTCCATCGGAGTCAGACCTCTTGATGCCAAAGTCAAAGGTAATGCTGAGTAAACCGGCGCCATTTTCAAAGCAGTCTTCAACACCATTGACAGCCACTTCGACTTTGTCAAGGCCTTTCGGTATACAAGACAAGGTTTACAAACCTGTCGCGAAGAAATAATTCTTTAAGTCTGTCTTCAATCTATGTTGATTCTCTCTAGTCGGCTAGTGGTCTTGACACCTAGCTTGAACTGGAATTTGGCAGGCCGGACCCTTCTGAGTATGCAGATTCGTCCTATAGAACTCATGACTAGGGTCACAGAGTATGTGGGTTGGAGCAGAGCTTCTCCTACATATGAACAGGACGACATGACTGACATCCTGGACCAGGTCCCTCAGAAGGACCCAATTCTGCCCTTCCACAAGGACCTTCAGAAGAAAGTCACTGCAAATTGGAAGGCCCCGGAATCTGGACCTTCAGTTAATGGAAACTTTGCAAGGAAGTACAATCCATAATGCCGACCAAGCACCCCACATCTGAGTGCTTGGTAGTTAAGGCTGCCACATCAACCAGGCAATCGGCTTATCACTCTATCCCCCTAGATAGAGATGACCAGAGGGTAGAGGCCTGGGCACGTAAGGTTTTCACAGCAGGCAGCATGGCCTTGAAATCGGCCAGCGTCACTTGTACTCTTTCCAGATTCACTCATACCATGTGGGACTGTGTTGCCATGGCGGCTGATCACATTCCGGAAGGCGAAGAAAGAGATGGCTTCCTGGCTATAGTTAAAGATGGTAAGGAGGCAGTGGGTGAATGTCTCAAGTCAGGTTTGGATACTGCTGACAGCATCAGCAGATCCATGGCTGGTAGCACTGTACTACGCAGATTTGCGTGGTTGAGAAAGTTGTGGTTTGCTCCGGACGTGCAGGCTAGACTTCTCAATATGCCCTTTGACGGCTCAAGGTTGTTGGGCAGCAAGGCGGATAAGAGTCAGGAGAAACTGCAGACCTCCAAGGCGGCTGCTAAATCCCTTAGCGCCTCCATTCGACAAACCTCAGCAACCTTTTTCAGGCTTATCTTCCTGAAGGGATCGCTCGTTTTGTTTTTTGTCCTCAATTGGAAAAGGAAGAGGACAGGCCGGACAAAGGCAGCAAAGAAGATCCCCTCGTTTTGGATGAGGAAGGGTGGTAAATCAGCCCCAGCTGCGGCAACTTTACCGTCAGCCGCTGCTGCAGCCGCCTCTAAGCCACTCTGAGGCCTTGACCCACAAGACCCCGGTGGGAGGCAGAATTTTACAGCATCTGAACGAATGGCTGGGCATTACTTCAGATGCTTGGGCACTGGAAACAGTAGCCCAGGGTTACTGCCTTCCTTTCCAAAAAAGGCATCAAGATCATCCACCGGGATACAACTGTCAAAATTCCGGGTCTGCTCCTTTTGCAGGAAAATGTAATCCTGCTAGAGAAAGGTGTAATAGAACATGTTCCTGTAGCGGAGAGGAACAAGGGTTGGTATTCTCCCCTACTTTCTGATTCCAAAGGACGACGCAGGATTAAGACCCATCTTGGACTGGAGAAACTTGAACAAGTTCCTCAGGAAGGACACGTTCTAGATAGTTACCCTTTCTCAGATCTTTCAGGCTCTCCAACTCCACGACTTCTTGGTATCATTGGACCTTCAGGATGCTTACTTTCTGTGCTTGAGATAAATTGGCACATGAAAGTGCCTAAGGTATGTGATTGGCAGTTCTCACTTTAAATTTTGAGTTCTGCCATTCGGGCTGACCTCCGCCCCAAAGGTTTTCACCAAGTTAATGGCGTTAGTGGCAGCGAGTCTCAAGAGAGGGGGGGTATTCACGTTTACCCCTACCTTGACAATTGCCTGGTCAGGACTTGTTCACCCGAGCAAGCCCTGGAACATCTCAGTATCACCTGCCACTCTCTTCACAAAATGGACTTCTCCCTCAATTTCGAGAAGTCCCATATGATACCGTTCCAAAGACTCCAATTCATTGGGGCAGCCCTCGATACTTCCTCAGGGAAAGCCTCGCCTCCCTAGGTGAGAGCTCATCACATTCAGCAGATGGTAACAACATTCCAAGATGCCCAGCATCTTCCTGCCTTCGATTTTCTGAGGTTGCTCAGTCTCATGGCAAGAAGGGAGGCAATATCTCTTAGTGGCCATGGTATCGCTCCCCTCTTCCGTAATGTTGGAATTGGACATTGCACTTCCCTGCCCTGGTGTCTTGTATTCAAATCGTCCAAGTTTGGACTTCCAGTCCATGGGTGGGGTGTGGCACGGTTCTATTCAGTCGGAGCGTGTCTCTAACACAGTTCCCCCTCCATTTGCCTCCCTAATGACGAGTCCCCACACCAAGGCGGGCACATGCCCCAAGCAAATGTCCTAGGGGCCCTCACCTCGACCAGGCTCACTTTGGGCTGCTGCAATCCCCCGGAAAGTTGGGGGTGGGTTGGCGTCCGGCTTGTTATTTATGGCGTTCCCTCCTTTCCGCCCCGTATGCTGTGTGCCCTCAGTTAATAGGTGTTGTTAGGCGGGTCCTCTGCAAAGCAGGCACATGCCCCTTGGAGGGCCCTGAGGGCCAACACCTTCGCCGACTCACCCCTAATGGCTCTGGGCCCTCAAAATCTCTGCTCTCCTTGTCCAGGGTTACTCCGGGCTGTTTACCTCTTTCCTTGCATTTACTACCAGGCCGCCCCTTCCCCCTCTGGGTAGTCCTCGGCTCCCCAACTACAGATAGGATGGGGACTCTCCTGGGTCCGGCTGGTCAAAACTCTCGGGTATCCCCTTTGGGCCCCTTCACGTTGTGGGGGGATCGGACCCTCTCCTGCAGCTGCTTATTAGGGTTCTCCCCCTGTGCGCAGGGTCATTTCCTGCACCTCCGTTATGTGACAGCGTTGGGTGCGGGGGCTCCCCTCTGCAACTGGCAGGCACCTCCTCTCTGTGTGTCAATGTATCTTTCGGTGTTCCTCTGTTCATCTGGCACCTTCAGTCTCCCAGCTCTCTCCCTTGTCCCCTTGTGAGTTTACACAGCCCCATTCTGTGCGGGCACCCACTTGACAGGAAAGCCAGATACATTATGAGTGGCCTCCTTCACTTGGCCCCCTACTGGTTTACAGTGTCCCCAGCGTTCACAAAGGCCTCACAGTGCCGCACGGGCCTCCAGCTATCGAGAAAGTTCAATGTGTCCCGTGGGGATGGCTTCCCCACACTCCCCCGCTGCCGTCTTGGATAAACAATGCAGCCTTCATAAGCATCCCATGGCCAGGACACTGCCTTTCGTTTCGACAACGGAGGAGGCCTCCCCACCCCCAGGCGACCCAGCTCCTTGCCCCTGGCCGGTCACCCTGCTGACGGATGGGGGACGGGAGGACTGCACTTCAGTCACCTGGCCGCCCGTTATATAGGGGAGGGGGGGGCAATGTCTTACCTCCCCTGCTCGCTGTGCCTTCTGTCTCTGGCTCTTGTCCAGCCGGGGTCTTTTGCTGTGCTGATGGCTTCATTTTTCAGGGTGTGTTCAAGGTCTACAATAAATATTGTATTTCTATACATGTCTGTCTAAATTGAATTGTGCATTATATTGTGTGGGCCCATTGAGGGCCCCCGACCCCACTCGCCCACCCCACTGACCCCAAGTCTTGACTGATTGAACAATGTATATAAAAGTGTGATAGGGTCAGGGGCCTGACACTTTAAAGGGGGGGTTCAGATTAGAACTCAACTCAATCCAACACACTAGGATAGTTTTAGGGAGGGATCCTTAACCCAGGTTCCACCACCAAGGGTATGAGTGTGTTGGGGCTAGGTTTTTACGCCCATGTAACCCAATGGGAGACTTAGGGACAAAAGCAGGTATGGTAACTTACCCTCCTCACTTCGATTCTACCAAAGACTGCTCGTGTCCCTGAATCCGTTTGGGACACAATCTTCTGCACTTGGTGTGGTTGAGGAAGGCACAGAGGTTGTGGGTGCATAGGTCACTTTTGGCATCTGGATTTAATTTGTAAGTCGTTCTGCACAGGAATCTGTTCCAGACATCTTCCAGTAGAATACCTAAACATGGAAAGATGAGGACTTCTGGACACCTCACTAGAGTGAAGGAGTGTTGCAACGCTTACCACATAAGTTACCACAGTCGGGCGACGAACACAGAAGTAGGCCTAGCACAGCTTTGCTTGGTGCAAGATGGCTGAAAATGGAGGAGTAGGCGGCTTATACACAGGCTGAAGTTCCAAGGCTCTGCTCAGTACGAAGGGCTGCAGTGAAGTAGCCCAGGAGAGAGCTGGTCACTCCATCAGTTGGTCCAGGGACATTTCCGAAGACTCTTCAGGCATGGATCCTCGAACAGGGGTCGAGACTGGTTGTTCCCCAAAGGTCCATGGTTCAAAGCACCAACTAAGGCATTCTTGAGATCAGGACTGAGGAGCAGGGCTTCACTGGGACAAACCTTGAGTTTATGCTGGTCAGCTGCAAGGGTCATCAGCAGGCTGCTTTTCTTTATAACAATCTTGGCTACAACAGTGATCTGATCAACAGTTGCAGGAGCCCTCCTTTTATCCAATAATTAGGGTGATAACAAGCCCAGACCCACCAAAGGTAAGAGTCTGCCCCACTCAAACAGCCAGAGTCTATCCAATCGTGGATAGCCACTGGTCACCACATCCGCCCAGCAACAGACTTTCAGGCGCCAGAGATGTGGATTGCGACTAGATAGTATGGGCAACGAACAAGCAAAAAACCTTGTGGCTCAGCCGTCTTAGGGTGCTAGCTATCTTGAGTAGCCATTTGCAGTAAATGCTAAAGTGCACAAGTAAAATTAATCACAGTTGCCACCAGCTTGTCTTAAACACATTGTAAAAGTAACCAAAAGGCCATTACATAAAAAGATATACGGATACAAAGTATCCTAACTGCACTGCTGTCATGACCCACAGGGCGTGCCCCTTTTGGTCTTCCTGGTCCTTATCGCAACGTGCCTTGCATTCCCTGACACTCCCAACATGGCCGTCCAGCGTGACACGCCTTCCGCGGTCTATACGTTGGACGTAACATATTCTACTAATAGACCGCACCCCCGCGGCTCCGCGCGTCTCAATGCTATTGCCAAGTAGTGATCAGACGTGTGCTCTGTAGTTCGCTTATTGCTTTCCTGGTTCCTAGCTTTCCTACTTCCATTCCTTGCCCCTTTCCCTGTTCCTCTTGCTTCCTGGACTCGTGCGCCATCAGCGCGTCTTCTTCGTTTCACGGATCCCCGGATTGCTGCATCCCGGAATCTTAAACGCACGCTGGAGTCGGAAGAGACTCGTTCAGCCTTATTCAAGTCCAGGTCTGTCCGCAAGAAGACACTGCCCACGAAGTCCAGCAAGGATCGGTCTCAGGTGAGAAGGGGGGAACTCTGTGACAATTTCACTGTAAGGTGGTGCGTGCAATTGGCACAATACAAGAGTTCATAAAGAGAGACATAGTCCCTCAGGATTGATAGCCTTATCTCCTGCATCTTTTGCCAGGATATCCATTTTTTTTTCCTGGACCCTGCAGACTTTAAAACTTGCCTGCGTCACGCTCCTGACAAGTGCTTGAGAAAATGCAAAGCCGTTTGGTGGTGAGACGGAGCTGGTGTATGATTTGTGATTATGGTGTCCAGAAGGGTCTTGTTCATCTACCTTTCGTCACTTTATGACTGGCAAATATAAAGGCTATTTGCTCAGAAGCAAAAGGGGTTGTAATCCCAACCCGTTGTTTGAAATACCACCCAAGAGGGAATGCAATAAGAAGGCAGCTAAAGTGATTATATCGCCAGCACCTGCTCCCATGAACTCTGAGGCTGTTGCTACTAAGTACTCGGCAAATGGCAAGATCACAAACTATTTCCCTACAGCACTGCTAACTATGGGGGGCTCTTGTGTAGGTCTGACTATATGCAATTCTACTGGGCAGGACCCAATCAGCCTTTCTATGACTGGAAACTATGAATCCGTCTGTTATTATGCAGGGAGATAATTTCTCTGTGGACCCAGTAGATAACTCTAATCTTTGCTACAGGGTTTGCCGTGATTCTATCGGCATTGGCATGCTTAACCAATCAACTGATCAGTGTAACATGGCCAGTAATGTAATTGGTTTTAATCTATCTAATTTGCCAGATTTGGTGAACATTTCAGATGTGCATTATGTACATGCAGAAAGTAATCTGTCCTTTCATTCGGCTTCTGAGGTTGATGAAGATGACCACAGAGAAATCTAAACGATTGTGAAAGCTCTCATCACCTTATGTGTGACGATGTCACAAAAACAAAAAGAAATGTGTAATATGGTGGCAGAAATCATTGACATTATTCTTGTTAATATCGTCCCAATTGAAGCATCTCAGGTGGGCTGTGATAACGAAGAAAGAGAGTTAAGTGTCTTTAACAATGCTGACTTGAATGGTGACATTGAGGCTGTTATAGACCCTGCCCTCCTCCTGAAGAGAGTTTAGTTGCCCCTGCCCCTTTAAATCCAGAGCTAGAGGTGGTGAAGGGAAATCATTGGAGATGTTCTAGTCCTCTCGTACAGAGAAAAGGGAGTATAAACCAACAAATTGAACGAAAACAGAAAGGGAACCTATTGCAAACTAATTGCTCCCTGTTAGGGCGAAGTCTATTAAGGCCAATGAGTCTACCTTGGCTCTGTTGGATTCGGATAATATTGAATGTGTTGCTACTTCCACATGCTTTGATTTGATAACTCATGCTCACCTTGTCACTCTTCTAGATTAAATATACAGCATGCACCGTCTTTTCAGGACCATAGTGGGCAGTGAGGTAAGACAGATCTCTAACCTGATTATTTCCATCGTGACACTAGGTCCCAGTTCAAGCATTCTCCTCCAGAACCTGCCCTCAATTATTTTTATCCAGGTCATATAGGATAGAAAGACAAAAGCTTTGTTTATATAAAGCTAAAATTGTGTATGTGTATGCTGTAGCCTAAGGCTTCTTTTATACACTTCGATATCAAGTGTCAAGGCAATTGCTTTACGCTTTTTCTCAACCATTACAGCTTAGTAATCTCCTCCAGTTGTCAATTCACAGCCCAAATACTTATACTGGTCAACATATTCAATATGTCTTCCTACAATCTCCATTCTGGAGTTTGGTATGGGCTTATTTACATAGTGCAGTATTTTTAGCCCATGGTCCTCTACATAACTCTGCAGTGCATTCAATGATCTTTTTAGGCCTGAAAAGGTATGATCGCTGCATATGACAGACTACCTTTTCTCCAGCACGTTTTGGGGAACAGAGATTGACACTTTTCAAATGTTCCGGCAAGTCAGTCAGGTAAATATTGAAGTAGACAGCCCTGTTTCACTCCCCTCCAAGTTTCAATTGGGCCGGTAATGGCCCCCCTACTGTCCATCCGGACCTGAACAGTGGTGCTCTCATGCAAACCCCGCACATCAGCCAGCAGGTCTTTAGGGCAGCCAAAACGTTCCATTTTAGCCCACAGTTTCTTCCTAGCAATGGTATTGAATGATGCCTGAAAATCTATCATAGCAACCTATGACAACGGGTTACCAGTAGTTCTTGCTGACCTGATAAGTGTCCATTAACCACAAACAGTGGTTTGTACCAGATGCCTTCCTAAATCCCATCTGGAATTTGCCTAGTAAATGTATCTTACTCGCCCACTTTTCCAAGGCACCTAATACAAGAGAGGCAAAGATCTTCCCCCAAGACATCTAGCATTGCTAGTAGCCTGAAATTCTCAGACAAATATTTCTTTACCCCTCTTGTAAATAGGTACCAGGGTGGGGCTTTGCCAGGAGGAGGGGTTTACCGCCAGGAGGAGGTGTTTACCCCCTTGTCACATACTTTGGTGTAAAGTATTTGCAGAAGTTCTTCCCAAAAACAGGGGCACCTTCCAGGGCAGCATTTGAAAGGCCGTTAGGGCCAGGAACTCTGGATTCCTTTAGGCTAAAGATTTTTGCTGCAATATCATCCAGATCAAATTCTAGATCTAGATTCTGATCTAGATGATGAAGTTGTTATTTGAGTCCTCTAGATCTACATGAGCTAAGAAATGAAGTGATGTTGTGTAATTTAGCTCTGCTGACTTGACATCTGGAAAGTTTGTATTGTTCTATGGGGGCCAGTTTATTTTTTTAAACAATCCTTTAGGCCGTAAAATAATACAGGAATCTGACTGTTTTGCAATCCATGAGACATCGTTCTATTGACCTATTTTTATTGATGTATTCTCAGTTATACACAAATGTGTTACCAAAGGAGAAATGGGTAGACCTTTGGGAGCTCTCCTCTTTGGGGTGAAGCCCAATTTTACCATAATGGAATATGCAGGTTTCTGTTATCATATGTATTGGCTACCACCATTGATTTGGGCTTGGATGGCTGTTTTTCTAGAATCCTGATTATCAATATTTATGATTCTACTTCAGGGGATAACACCTCCTTGCTCATTAAACAGGTAGGTGCTATTTTGGATCATTTAAGGTAAACTGTGATAAGGCTCTTAGCACTGATGGCTCTTATAGCTTGTTCAGATTTAGTATGGGCAGGGAATGGACTTTGGTGTTGGGCTACCATGGGTTGAGCTATTTAAATGACCATACAAGCAACAAGGATAATGCTGGATGTACCTGGACTAATGGCATGGCTATTTCTAAGATGGATTATATATTTGTTACGCCACTATTGTCTCATTTGACTGAGGGTTTTCTGTATGTTTATAGCAATGCCAGTGTTGATGATCATTTTAAGATTTATAAGGGTACTAGGAACATTTTTCTTGGTAAAGATGTTATTTGTAACATCAAGGGTAATAGATTGATGTGGAATTCTATTAATGTGAGGACATTTAATGAAACTCTGATCAATATGTTAGTGACTGAGTTTACCACTGGAAATATGTTTCACTTGCCTTGGAGATAAAGTAATACAATTCAGGCTTCTATTAAGCATACCTATTGCAATATGTTACGAATTAGGAAATCTGCAGTTGTGTATAGGGAGAAGCCAGGTAAAGTGTATGATGCCATTGCTGCAACAACAATAAAAAGCTTTTGCAGAAAAATATTAGATCTATACAAAATAGGCCTGTGGACCTTGAGATGAAAAAGTTCCTCCTAATCAAATTGAGAACTAATTACAAAAATTGGATACAGGCCCATAATATTTGTTTGAACAGTGCTCATTGGCATATTGCTTTCCTTGCAATGCAAAGATGGTCGGAAATTCTGGTATTACTACCGCAAGCATATGTTTAATAGTGATGTTGGAGAGGTCAATCAGATTTCGGAGGACAGATGGGTAAAAATACATTGTTGCTAATTTCTCTGGCAAGGATGCCCACAGCTGTGAGATTAGAGTTCGGGGTGATTTCCCCAAACTGGATACAGAACAATATGTTGCACAGTATACTTTCTCTGAATCATATATTGAAGATATTATGGCCAATCTGAAACAATCTAGGTTCCAACAGTTTAGCTAATGTTACAATGAATTTTGCCAGCAGCTGTCATTTTTTTATTCACTGATTTGACAATGTGCCATAAATCAAGTGTTTGGAAACTGCTCTTGCATGACCTTGGCTATTGAAACATGTCTGTCAGTGGCTATGAGGTCTTTTTGCATTGCCCTTGATTGAAGATGTTCGAGGGATTTTATGAAACCATGGTTCTCCATGGCCACAGAGGAAGTACAGTCGGACACCTGCACGATCTCTGAACTCACCATTTCTTTAGTTTCCATATCTTGAAAGTGGTATGTGAAGTACTTTGCTGAAAATTCGGGGCTGTCACACTGTCGGTCGCCAGCTAGCCTGAACCGTTTGCCAGAGAATGGGCTTTCAATTGACATCTGTTCTACGCTTGACTAATAGCGGGGAATAAGAATTCCCTTCAATATTTGTAGTACAGGGTTTTAGCAAGGAACTGAACTCCCACAAGTTGACAGAAACTGGACATCTTACTGAATGTCGAGCCACTGAAAAGTAAAGCTGCCGAGCATAGATTTCCAGCTGGCACTTTGCCCAGCATCGGTTGAGCAGACCATGAAAATATATGACGAAGGTGACCACAGCTGCTTGGATTTTCAGGTTAGTACCTTATAATACACAAGACACATGCACCAATGGCTGCCCGCATATTTTCCCCCTCAATCTATAGACACATTTCAGCATCAGTATAATGTCCACCGGGCAGCTGTCGAATACAATTTATTTTTGCTCCTTGCATGAATGTGGTTTGTGACTCAACTGTGGTGGACAAATCAGCCAAACTAGCCAAACTGAAGTTGTGATCTTTGGCAAGTTCATCGGTCAATTACGTTGAAGCTTCAGTTTCTTGTTAGTTCAGCTTGTGTTATTTGCACACAAATGGGTGAAACCATCAAATTCAAATGTTTATTGGGTGGACCTTTTTTGCAGGTGTAGATTGTGTCAAGTGGTCTGCGAGGAATTCCAATGCATCTTCATTATATTCAGTTTCCTCTTGTCAAGTTCTCACATTGTAGCAATGGTCCAAGAACACTTTGCTGGCTTCGCCAGGCACATTCTATTCAGTTTCAGGGCATTGGGCATAAGCATCACGAGTCAGCTTATTGACTGGACCACCCTGCGCCTCAAGTAGTAGTTGCTCCATGATGAAATCTGTTTGGCAAGCGACATCATTGGTTTCATTTGTTGTCAGTGTCTTTGTACTTCTTTCCCTTCTGGGCCTCTAGGAGATGTGTTGTAAAACATGTTCAATGTATAGCACACATACAGCAGATAGCACTTTAAATACAAAAACATGTTATGAAGAAAACACCAGCCAAAAACGCTTATAGAAAACAAAATTGGTTGTTTGTTGCCCTTGTTCTCTTGATTTTCTGTGAAACTGTGGTCTTCTTTGCAACGACCGCACCAGCAAGCTGATCCACCACCTCTGATCCATGGGCCTCCACTTCTAATTCCACACCTTGTGTACATTCCTTCAATAGAATATTCATAAACAAATTAGCAAAAGTCAATCGTATTGGAAATTCAAATCTTTCATCGCACACATCGCTTACACACATATCCTCGCAAACAGTGTATGTCATTTAGTCAAAATATACATTTCAAATTTCACCTGATTGATGGCAAGTGTACTTGATCAGAGATCACCGTGCAAAACATACTGATTGTAATGTTGCCCTCAAACATTGTGCAATGTATTCTGCATTAGGGAGAAAGTGTAACATTAGAACTGAAATCATACAAGTTTGAAACAGTGCACGTTTATATGAATGTCACTGTCTAATAGTATCCTATGTAGGATGTACTTTTTCATTCAAAGGAACTGTCAGTACGCATCCCTCATATTCTGGAGCAGCTGCAAAGGACGATGTAATTGTTGCCGAAGTACCAGCATCCCCCCTGTAACACAGTACTTGCTTTTTTATGGATGAAAACAGCAAAATGGAACAGACAATGGGATGCAGACAAGGTACATATATAGAGAAACACATAGTGTAAACAACCGACGGATACATAAACAATTTCATATTATTTGAAATTCCCAGCATAATACATTCTTGTAATTGAAAAGTGAAATAAAATTCCCTGATAGGTGCTTGAATTTGGTGTTTACTAATAATATTTTTCAGTTTCAGTGCATTATCATAAAGTGTAAAAGGGAAAATTAGATTTGCATTAGATATGTGGGAAGATCCAACTGTTGGGAATACAAATTTCTGCAAGTCTGTAAGACTCACCATTGGTATACTGGACGTGTCGGTGGTTTCCTCGCTTGCGAGGGTCTGTGTTTCCTTCAGTATGCTTTCCTAAAGAAATTGACATGTCAAGCAACCAATTACGAAAACATTATGCTTTTTTTGAAGGGCATTATGGCATTGTTTTCCATGGTCATAATTACTTCATTTGAGGCTCCATAAACCAGGGACTGATGTATAGTAAAATATGGTATAGTTAAAATATAATACAATCTGATAAAATGCGAACTTTAGTAAGATATATTTACACCGAAAGCACCAATCCGTACATGAAGTTACCTTTTCAGTACCTCACTGCCTATAGCTAATTCATCATCCGAGAATCGCGCGATGCAGCGTGTGCATCAATAGAGTTGGAATTGCGTTTGGAAGCAATTTACGAAACATTCTGCGTTGATGCTTTTTTGTGTACTAAAATTGGTTGTACATATCCTCGGTAAACTGCAGGCTGCAGATGCAGAATTGTTTGGCCCTGAAGTCTCCCAAGACAGCCTGGGCTCTACTTTCAATCTCGTCCACCACAAAACCACAATATCAAACCCATCTTCTTATTAAATCAATATCCTTCCGGAATGTATGCAGGATTGTACCCTGACTTTTGACATGGCACCTAGAACGACAACCCTAAACCATACAAGCAGGCATTCTTGAAAAATCTATAAGATCTGTATAAAAAGATATAAATAATTACAAAAGAATTTTGTACTGTATGCATGAGATTGATGGAGTTATATCACAGCTGTCTATGCAATGTTTGTTTTGGTCAAAGAAGCAAAACCTGTGTAGGTTAGTCGAATCTACACTGGGATAACTTTCATACAGAATTGATTGATATGACGCAAACCGTAACGTGTTACTCGTCCGTTGAATGTACTTTCATGCATCAAAAGGAAACATTCTTATAGACATGATCAAAGAAAGATGCGATTAAATTACAAGAGACACTGATGAAATGTGCTATATATCGAGATCAGAATACTTGAAACATTAGTCAATCATAAAGTCATTGAGATGAATTAACATTACACTACTGGGTACATTCGTTCAAAATAGATAGAAAATTTGAGATCAGAAAGAGATGAATATAGAGATGTTAATAGGTGACCTGCCCTTACCTTGACTAACAAACAATTCGATTCAGCAAGCAGCGGAGCTAGTAGCAGGAGAACAGGTAGCACGTTCAAGAGTTGACTTCCAGTGCTCCGAGATGTTCTCTGGATAAATATCAAGGGGTTTATAAAGGATTAGAAAAGTTGGCGTGTATGTGAATGTGTGACATGTGTCTGGCAAGGTCTGCTTCAGGGGAGCCTGGAGACACTGGTTCTGGGGAGGCCATGTGAAGAATGGTCTCTGTGCATTTTGAAGTGTACATGGTGTTTGGCACCTTGGCCCTTCCCACCCTGCCAGCCCCCTTGGGATCACACGACCACAGGTGCGAACTGGCATTGATAGTGGAGGGTGGATGGATGGATGGATGGATGGATGGATGGATGGATGGATGGATGGATGGATGGATGGTCAAGAGGCGTGCAGAAAAGGGCCGGAACACTGCTTTAGGGAGACACACCTATGTGGATTGCAGGGGCACGGTCTACTTCAGGGGACCCTGGAGACCCTGGGTCTGGGGAGGCCATGTGAACAATGGTCCCTGTGAGCAAGATACCTTTTAAGTGTATATGGTATTTGGCATCTTGGCCATTTATAATGGAGGGGGGGGGATGGATTGTTGCAGAGGAGGTGAGCGTAAAAGGGCACCAACCATTCTTTCATGTGCCTCATGGACAAGTGAGCGTCTCCTTGATTCACAAAAAAATTGAAACTATTCATGAAAGCTCTTTTGTTGCTGATGTTGATGGCACAAATATACTACAAATTGTATACTTCGGGTTGCAGCACAGTGTGGGAAAACCCCCTGTACTGTCCGGTGTCACTGGGGAATTTGTCCCGAATGTTTGCAAGGACATAGGCGGGTATTACTCGTTGAATTCGGAATCCAAGCCTCTCATAAAGCCACTGTGTAAATGAACGGTAGGCCACCAGCCTCTACCACCTGTGGAAGAGAAACACACGTACTGTATTTAAATGAACCTGATAAGCGTACAAACCTTACTTGAAAATGCACCCTGTATGCCATGGCATAGTTGCATGTACAAATGTTACTTCATGGATCAATCAACTTGGGCTTCGAAGTGTAGACATATTACAAAAGCAAACACTCATGCAATCCATAACGTTTGGGGCACAACGAAATATTGTTTTTTAGTTGAACGTGAAAGACACACAAGATGAACACTCTGATTTCCCCAAAGCGCGAGAAATGTATTCAATTGGCAGACTACCTTCATTTGGCAGTGATAGATCAAAGTTATGACAATATAGGAGACAAACATGTAATGTTAGTGGCCTCAGTGGTCAAAATGACATCCCATCTAGAGTACACTTATTCGTTACTTGAATTGCGAGGGCGAACTGTTGCGTGAAGTTCGTGCATAAGCACCATTCTAATCCTCAACACAACCTTGTGAGGCAGACTGCCCTGAAGTCATGCAGCCCGATAATGCATAGCGGTGGTGCGTCTTCTTCCGATAATGTAGGCCAAGCATCCAACGTTTTCTCGGCAGCAGCAGTTCTCCTCCTCGGTTGGCATGGCCTTGCACCGATTGCAGGTACGCCAGGTGGAAACGTCTTCCATGCAACTAGGTCCTAGCTCAGGATGCAGTGATTCGTCTTCCCAACTGGCCGATGCCACATCGTTTCTGCATCTTTCTCTATCAACTAATTCCGCCTCGTACTGGTAGGGCTGAATTGTTGCCATTATACAACAAAATTAAAATCAATAGTAATGCTAGTATAAGTATCTGTTTGCATGGGCTCTGTGCAACGGATATAGATGAACAGAGCAGAAATGAGTCACAGACACAAACAGTGAAACGATTGAAAAAGCAACTCTGATGTTGTCTGATGAGAAACGGTCTGTTTATTCTTATTGAGGAAAGAGGCATCCTGCCATTTCTGTGGAGACACGCCATTAGCTGGCGCACAGAAAACGTTGACACGAGACGTGCATTCACGTTGTGAAATGGGCCTTACGCATCTAGTAATGTCAGCTTCAGGGGCACGTGATATGATTTAGTGCCGCAGGGGCTCTTTTAGGGCGATCGATCCACGGATAAGATTAGCACAAGATGGCCGCGCCCCCCTCGTTGATTTTGCATGTGTAAAAGTGCGGAGAACTAAGGTAAGGTGCATAGGAAATGTTTTTACGATCGATCAGTTTGCTGAAAACCACATGCCCGAACGCTCGGGACAATAACATTTTTGAGCGCACTATTCCTTTAAGATCGGTAGCTGTCTGGGTTATGATGTCTTGTATAAAAATATGTTTCCTAACATCCTTGCAAAATATTACCTTATCAAAGCTTCTGTATCTACCAAATGTGGATTCTCCCTGGAGGGAATATTGAAATAGTATACTACAAATATTATTTCATTCGATTTTGTACGGGATGGAAACCTTCCTTGAGAAGTAAGTTATTTGGATGAAAGGTCTTGCCGATAACCGTTGGCCTTCCACTTTGGGACTATCTCGCTCTCTGTGTTGGGGCTTTGTGGTGCGAATTAGTGCTTATTTCGAATCTTACCTTATGGAGGACAGCTAGAAGCATCATGGATTTAAAATCATTTACCATGAAGGATGACGAAACCTCCTTGCTAGCTTTATGGTTGAAACTACTTATTAAGGAGATTGAACGTTTCCATCGTTATATTGGTTTAAATATATTGCCTCCCTTTAATTTTGCTCTTAATGCTAAAGAAATGAAAAGCAAATCTACTGTCTGGGATAGAAGTGAATTGATCAAATATCTCAATGGAAAATCTAAATACCAAGATGTTCGGCAAAAAGTCTATTTTCCTAAACCATTTGACTACTTGCTAAGAAAAACAATTGTCAATTAGCTGCTTTTATGTTCAGACTTCTCCCACAGATTCCTCATCGGATAGATATCCTCATCCAACTCTGCTACTCTGAAAATTCTTCGACAAGGGGCATAGTTGGCCTCGACTCGGCCATTGACCGTTGATCCGTCTTGCTCGGTGCTCGATCGTCTGCTCCGGACGTGACGTCAGACGTCTTATACATACTATGTCACTACACCCTTACCTCAGTTCCTTTTTTCCACTTGCTCGACACACTGCTCTTGAGGAACAAAGCCATTTACTCATCGAGTCCTCGATTCCGTTTGACGATTTCTCATCAGACCTGGTGTTTTTTCTTGTCCATGTGATGTCTGCAGCTCAAATTTCGGGGTTCAAGCGCTGCACTGACTATGGCTCCAAGATGCCACTGATCGACACACACATCTGTGTGTGGTGCCTTGGCATGGGTGTGGGAAAATGAACCTGAAGTCTCTTCGGGAGCGGGCATCCAAGCTTGTGGTGCGCCGACTGCCGTCAAAATCGCCTGCGTGGATGACCGTTCGGTCCTCAGAGGCCAAAATGAAAGGACCTACCCATGAGGAGGAGAGTAAACATTGGTGCAAGACGAAGAAGCGATTCCACTGCAGAGCCATTCGTCTTCGTCCTCTCATAAAAAGAATAGGCATCACTGACACCAACGCGGCTCTGGTTCCTGGTCGGAAGGAGGTAAGTTGTCGGCGGGGCCGACAACTCGTCAAGAGTGGGAGGATTTCAAGGCGCAGATGCTTGCAATGTTTGAAAAGGCAGCTGTAGGTGCGCCCCTGAAGCAGGTGGCTTCAGTGGCACTCGGTGACCCCGAACCCATGCAAGTACCGATACCGACGCCATTGGCGCCAGGGGAGACTTTGGGCTTGGTGCCAAAGAAGGCGGGTAAGATTTTGAAGCTGGAACCTTCCTGTGAGCCTCAGGGCTGCATCCTTCTTGATGTGCCCTCTGTGCCAAACGTTCGGCCAACGCAGACAGCACCCCTTCATCATCGAAGGATAAGCACTCTGTGCCGACTAGCGACGATCAATTCTTCGTCCCACTTTACCAGTCTGATTTCTTCAGCTCCATGGTGCACATTCTTGGTGCCGTTGGTGGGGACGATAAGGGCGATGTTGACCCTATATATGCAGGGGCTGGTGGAGTAGTTTATTTTGATGACAGGCAGACTCCTGCCTTCGGCACAGGGGCTGCATGATGCCAATGGACTAGATACATCCCCAGATGTTGAGTTGCAGCAGACTCAGCCATACACAGATGCCCATGCCGAATTTAGAGCACTAGTAGACAGAGTGGTTGACACTCTGGGGCTGAATGCTTTTGCAGTGCCAGCTCAGGACATTCGAACTAACTGATAACTTGGACGAAGGTCCCACTATGGAGAGGCACATGTCACTAAATCCGGCTATAGCCGACCCAGTCGCCTCCTTGTGGCAATGGCTTGCTCTAGTCCCCCAGTCAACTCCATTTTCACTAACAAGTACAGGCTGGCAAGAGGGGATACGTCCTTTTTGTCCTGTCACTCTTCCCCCAAAAAAGGTGGGAACTGAGGTAAGGGGCGTAGTGATGCAGTATATATTCAAAGCCTGACATCATGTCCGGAGCCGACGATCGAGCACCAAGCAAGATGGGTCGACAGCCGAGTCGAGGTCCACTACGCCCCCTGTCGAAGAATTTTCCAAGCAGCAGAGCTGGATGAGGATATCTATCTGATGAGGAATCTGCAGGAGAAGAATCCATAGAAAGAATATTATGGGGAGTAATTTCTCTGTTTTAATGTTTTATGAACTATGAACTATGGAAGATCTCAGTGCTTGGGACAATATACTTTTATGCGTTGTGCAAATTTAGGTTATGTAACGATATAGAAACTTCACGACATATCCTGACGCAATGTTAAAAGCTGAGTTTGCATTATACAAGAGGATATGGAAAGTTTGAACATAATATTGAAAATATTGGAGAAGATCAATTTTGGGCTAAAATGCATTACTGATCTCCATTGATTGTTGTCTCAGCTTCCTTTTATATTTGAGAAATATTTGAAAAAATGGTTGCATGTTTTTAATTTTGGTTTTGGATGATGTCTTTTAGGAACTTGCTTTTTGCACTATATACATGGTTTTAAGGAATTATGTTTGGCTTATGTATAGTGACAGATGAATGTGGATGTTTTACATTGTATGTAATTGGGATTTGTTTTATAATTTATAGCTTTTCTTACTGTTTATGGTATTTTGTGTAAAGGTTTTATTGTTTAAACCATAGACACAAAAAAAATACAAAAAAATATATAGTCTTGGGGACTAGCCAGCTTCCCCGGAAGAATGAGCAAAACGGGCAAGGGAAGTAAAACAAGCGGCTTTACTTATATCCAAAAAGTCAGGACATGGTTCAAAAGAAACAAAAAGAAAGATGATCCCATAGAAATCTATGGACGGAAACTTCCAAAAAGTAAATCATTACTAACAGATCATTGTAGGACAAACAAAAGAGCAGGGCCCTGAACAGCTTCTCTTCAGTGAAGGAGGCTGCAACTGCAGCAGCAGACGTCTTGTTGTACAAGTAAAGATCAACCAAGATCGACGGATGCACTCGGGACAGCGATTGCTGCAGTTAGGTGACCAAGGAGAGAGCTCTGGTCTGTTCACCAGGTGGTCCTGGACACTTACAAAGGCTCAGGAGACACGGATCCTCATGCAGGGGTTGAGACAGGTTATTTCCACTTTCCAAAGGTCGAAGCACCAACGAGGCCCTTCTTGAGATCAGGCCAGAGCAGGGCTTCACTGGGACTTGGCTGGAGGCAATGCTGGTCTGCTGCAACAGTCATCCTCTGGTCTTCAGCTGGCTGCAGTTCTTCGTAGGGGTCTTAGCTAAAATGATCTTTTGAATGGCTGCAATAGTCAACATTTTCTCTTGGATTCGGACTGGAGTCAACACCAGGACCACCAAAGGTAACGATCTGCACAATTCAAACTGGCAGTGGCTGTCCAATCATGGACAAACCAAACCAATCATGGACAGCCACTGGCAAACATTCTGGCCAGCAACAGCCACTCTGTGACTCAAATGTGGACTGTAACCAGACAGTCCAAGCCTCCACATCCAGGCACACGCTTTGAGGCTTTGTCATAGAAAAGGCGTTCCTAGGTATGGCAATTCCATATCCAAGAGGGCAAGAAGAAGGACAATGTTTAAAATACCCAAAGGAGAGGCAAAAATCTCGTGGCAGGGCCATTTTAGAGTATACTGAAAAATTATCCACTGCCACTAGTCCATCCTGGAATGTTTAGAGAAACATTCTCCCTAAAGAACCAGAGAAAGGGCAGCTTGCATGACAGGGCCTGCAACTCGCTGACCTGTCTGGCTGATGTAATTGCTACTGAAAAAGCAGTCTTCAAAGTGAGCAGTCTAATGGAACAAGAATCCAAAAGCTCAAAGGGAGCCACCATGAGATAGGTAAGAACCAAATTAAGGTCCCAGTCTGGAACAACAAAGGGAACAGGCTGAAACATATTCACAAGGCCCTTCAGGAATTGGGCCATAACCAGTATCATAAAAACCCTTTATGTGGAGACCGTTTGATCACAATGCAAGCCGTCCGGTATCTTTTGACTCTGGTGACCTGAAGGTCCGACGAGGCCAATGACAGAAGGAACCCTCCATCACTGTAAGTGGTGGGGCAGGAGATTGGGTCTACATCATGCTCTCTGCACCACGCTGCAAATCTTCTCCACATGAATGCATACAGCAAACTTGTTGACGGTATACGTGCAGCCAGTAGTACCTCCAAAACTACTTCTGAGAGATCCGAGTTGTCATACCTCATCCTCTCAAAAGCCACTCATGTAGGTTGAGCCAGTTTCGGGTGGAGTACCCGACCTTCTGACCGGGACAGAAGATCCAGAAACCAAGGCAACCAAAGAGGTGGGCAGATGGGCAAGTCCAGGAGATCAGAGAACCAAGTTCTCCTTGCCTAATCCGGGGCATTCAAGATCAGGGTTGCTCGGAGTATCCTCAACCTCCTGAGGACCCAAGGGCTGACGGGAATCAGAGGGAAAGCGTAGTGGAGATGGCAGGTCCAGTCCACCAGAAACACATCACCCAGTGCACCTCTTAATGGAAATTCGCTTGAGCAAAACTGTCTACACTTCCTGTTGTACTCCATGGCAAACAGATCCACTGCCATGGTACCCCACTTAGAGAAGACCTCTTCCAGGACTTCTTGGCACATATCCCACTTGTGTGAGACTGTGCTCTGCCTGTTCAGAGCGTCTGCCAAACCATTGTCCCTGCCAGATGCATTGCTGAGACTGACAACAGATTCTCCATGAGCCAGAACCACAGATGCATTGCCTGCCTGCAAACGGGAGGGAGCGCACGTCACCCTGCTTGTTCAGGTAGTGCATGGCCACCGTATTGTCAGTCATAATTGGGGCAGGCTTCCCTTGTAGAGAGGGCGAGAACACTTTCAAAGCCAACCTGATTGCTCGCAGCTCAAGCCTGTTTGTGCCACTGTGCTTCCATCTTTGACCAAAGGCTGCTCACCTGCAAGTCCTTGCAGTGAGCACCCCAACCTTCCAGTTACGTGGCTGTGACCACCCTGCCCTGGGACCACAGAGGCCAGAAAAGTTCCCCTGCCAACATGTTCTCGCTGCAGGCCCACCATGAGAGATTGTTGGCCAATGACCTGGACACTTTTATAATGTCTCTCAAAGTGCTGAAATACTGGGACCATTGACCCCACAGGAGCCATTGCAGGGACCACATCTGCAGTCTGGCCTCTGGCACTAGGAAAATGTAGGAGGCCGTGAGACCTAATAAAAAAGCGGCTGGAAGCCGCTGTCATCAGAAGTAGCTTACCGCCACTGGGCCTAGTTCTCACCTATCTGACCTCCAACCGGTGAACCATGGGGGAGAAATCAAAGCAGTTTCGAGGGCCTAGCTGCTTCTGGAGCGTGGGAAACGCCTCTGCCCTTAGCTGGGCTGCGGAAGCTGAGCTTTCCTGCGAAAGGTGGTTTAACGCCTATAGCCTCTCCCTCTGGAGACAAAGGACAAGGCAGGTTTTGCCAGCTGTTGGACAGCTAGGCGTAGTGACTTGGCAGCTTGCGTAGAATCCTTAAACTTTTTTAAGGACTTTAAGTTGAACAGGTGGTTCTCGTCATCAAAGGCCACGCCCATTAGCTTGCTCTGGACGTCGGTCGAGAATTCTGATGTATGCAGGTACACCTGCCTCCTTAAACGGTAGCTGTCCTCATCGAACAAGCCACACAATTTGCGACATCCAGGCGCGTCTGCAGCAACTGCCAGGCCACCTCTGTGCCATTGTCCACGATCCTCTCAATGCCCTTGCGCATTTCCCTATTGGGAATGTACTGTGCTGCTTCCCCGATGGCTGTCCACAGGCCAAAAGAATACTTGGCAAACATGCATGGTGCGTTAAGAGTCTTAGGGGCCATACTGCCTGAGGAAAATAATTTTTTGGCATAGGCGTCGACCGTCTTTCCTTACCTATCCATAGGTAGTGTAGATATGGCTGCCTGCAGCACTAGCCCCTCTGGATTGGGATGGGTGGAGAGATAGACGGGGTCATCCCACGCTGTCCTGTACCTCTTGGTAAGGTCCGAGTTGACCACGGTAGTGGTGCACGGCCTCTGCCACAAGGTGGCGATGGGATCAACGATAGCCACATTGAAAGGCATGGCCTTCTCAGTAGAGAGGGACCCTCTTCCAATATATCAATACATTCGTAGCCTGACAAAGGTAAGTGAGGAGAGGTGTCCAGGCCACTCGCATCATGGACGCTCTCAGCTAATGTAATCAAATCTGCCTAATCAACAAAGAAATCCCTGCCTCCGAACCCAGCATAAGTAGGGACGAGACCAGTGTACATGCCGTTGCCTCCGTCATCAAAAATTGTCGACATAGTGTTGAAAAGCTGTGCTCTTGACTGTGGAGCGTAGGACCTCTGGGCGCCGATGTTGACGGAACTACCATCGGTGCAGAGGGACATATCACGCTCGAGACGCACTAGATATCAACAGTGCCAGTGACCGGCCAACCATACTCTGTGCCGAGGCCGAAGGCCTTGAAATCGACAACAGTGTTGTGGTAGGGGTCACCTTGGGGTCGCCGGGTGCCACTGGAGCCACCTTAGCCTGCTGCGCCAAGGTGTCACCAATGCTGGCAGCAGCTGTCTTAAACATTGCGAGCATCTGCTCCTTAAAAGCCTCCTACTCGCCCTGGATGTCACAACGACTTAGAGACCTCATTCGATGAGTCAGATCCGTGTCTACGCCGATGGTGCCTTTTCTTTTTGGGGGAGGAAGCGGAAGAAGAGTGGCTGTGGAAATGGGGCCTCTTCTTGGTCTTTTTACGATGCCTCTCCTCCTTTTGAGGCGTAGACCCCTCCGTATCAATTTCAGACAACCTGGTGGGCGAGCGTGCTGGAGATTAAGACAGGAGCAGGCCTGCCGCGGGCTTCGTAGCCCTGTCCCGCAGTGACTTCGGGGCAGACACTGAGGCACCACACGCAGACGTCATGTGGGTCCGTGATGGATATCTTGGAGCTGCAGCGCCTAAACCCATAGACTTTGGGATTAGACATACTTTGAAACTTGCTTCAAACAATCGACAAACGTCGGTGACAAAAAAAGAATCTCGTGAGAGAACGTTCCTCTAATAGCGTGCTGTGCACGCAGAAAAAAAGAACTAAGGTACAGGGGAATAGTGACATGGTATATGTACGACGACCAATGTAATGTCCGGAGTCCACGACAACCGCATCGAAGCAAGAGTAGTCGACGCTGAGTCATGGTGCACTACGCCCCCTGTCGAAAGGTTTCCCGAGCAGCTGGCGCTGCAATAGATATCTATCTGATGAGGAATCTGCGGCAAAAAAATAATCCATTTAATATGCACTTCACTTCAAGGTGATGTGTGCAGCTTTAAAAATACAGGAAATCCTCTAAGGGAGACCTAGTGCCTGTACTGTCTAAGGAGACTGACCAGGTTCTCCTTAAGGGTTAACAAAAATACTAGAGACATAATGCTGACGGATTTACTTTTCTCCAAAAAGTCAGGGCAGAGGCAAACAATTGCAAAAAGAAAGCCTGTTCCATAGGAAGTCTATGGGAGGAAAGCAGCAAAAAGAAAATCCTTCCTAGCAGTTATACTTGCCAATTTGTTCTGCTAATGTGGTATTTCTGATTGTAGGCCTGAATTTGGGTTCATGGGTTGTAGGATGAAGCAGGGGGAGGGAGTGAGTCTCATGAAAATCATGTTTTTGAATAAATAAGACATGTGTTTTATGTTCTTGCAGAGAGAAGTTCTTTCAAGAAGTGAATTCACTTACTCCGAAATCATCACATCTCATGACCAAAACAAAAACGTTGGTTAAGAGTTTGATGAACAGAGCGGAACTGCTATTGCATGTGACCATAGCAGCACAGTCTGGTATCACAAGAAGTATATCTGGCACACCAACAGAGACACCAGGTAAGTTTATATAAATCCAGTCTGTTTTACTCTTGTGTTGTGTATATCTGTCTTTTTATAACTGACACAGAATTAAGGATGTCTACCTCAGGAGTATAACGTGTCTCTATCCATCATTTTGTGAATTGTACCAAGCTGTAAAATGTAGCTTTCCATACACCATAATTGGTTTTGCTTTGAGCATTACTTCCTTCTACTCTTAGATATATTTATCTATTAATACGGCCTCAAGCTTTGCACATGCTTTATTCTGAATGGATGATCAGTCTATGGCGAGCAGCCCATGCTGATGATATTTTCATTTACAATATATTTTTGAGGAAAGGGTGGTAATACCAGAAAATCAGTCATTCATGGCCACTATCTTGAGGAGTTTAATGTCAAGACCCTTAAAAAAAAATGTGCGTTTATTCTAACTGCTGATAATCATTTCTATTGTCTAGTGCGTTGTGACACTGCATATCAGTATCAAAGAAATACTTGAAAAAATGTTTTTCATTTGGTGCTACGTGGGAATGATGCACATTTTAAACCACAATATACTTTGCAGAAAGCGTTGTTATGGGGACCTTTAGTTCTCCCAACACAGTTCCTAGCTACTGAATGTATATGGTGTGTAGTTTTGCAATATCGCAAAACAGGAGAGTCAGGAAAGCAAAGCATGCTATGAATGTACAAAAAAAGAAAAAGGAACAAGATAACAGATATGGAGCCTCATCAGGGGTTAGGCGGTGCCCCTTAAATCCGGTGGTAACGGAATTAGCGCCACCAATACCGCTCCGCCGGATTACCAGTCGGCGCAAGTACCGGCGGACACAAAACGTACCAGGGCTATTACAGCCGGCGCCAATAGCGCTGATAATCCAAACCGCAATTAGCCGTATCACAAGTGCATGTAAGGCAGTATTAGCGCCGAAAAGCAGCGCTAATACAGCTGGGAATTATTTCCAGCTGGAGGTAAATTAACCCAGGCGCCAGAAATGAAGCCACAGGTGCACGCAATGCACACCAGAGGGCTACATAAGACACACCCATGCCCCAAACACTGTTTTCAACTCCATACTGCCATTAATTGCTGCAAGCTCGGACATGCAGCTGCTCATGCTACGCGTGGACCTTGAGATGCTGCACAACCTAGCCAGGGCACAGAGTATGGGGGTAGGGGCGAGGAGGAGGAGAACTGTCCAAGCAAGGCGATCACCCATCCTCAGGCCATCACCCTGGGCCCTCAGCAACACCCAGTTTGTCACTGTGTACGCCTCAACGGGGAGACCATCACCGAGCTGCTAACCACAATCCAGGAAGACATAGTTGGCAGGATCAATATCTGGAAAGCTGTGTCCCCACTAGTGAAGTTGGTGGCAGTCCTGCAGTTCCTGGGGACAGGCACCTTCCAGCTATCTGTGGTCATGATGCACCCTGTGCCCGCTATTCAGGTTCCACCCACGATTCCATGGTCCTACGCAACAGCACACTGCCAGGATACATGGAGAGGCACTGAGGACAATGGACGTGACTAGTTGGTGAGTACAATCTCCGCCACATATGCACAGTGAAGCACCAGACCAAAATGGTGTTGGGGGTTTGTTGACACTGACAAGAAGCATGTCATAACAAGTGGATGCACTAGCAGCACCCAGCCAGCACCTGCACCTTCGACAGGGAGCATGCACACATCTGACACATCTGACACACCTGGACACACAGTGATGTACACACAACGCTGCCATTACAACAACAAACATGACCACATGTACCACAATGCATCAGCAGTGCGGTACAGCACAGATCCCCACAGCAGCACCCAACAGCAGGCCTGCCAGTGCCACAGCCATGTGCCCACGTGCAGCCATCTGGAACACGCCACTGAACAACCGACACTGGGTGCATGTGCAGCAAAGGTATGCATGTCGCCATTCACAAAAGCTGCACAGACACCATACATACACATTGGATGGGTGGGGATATACACATGACGGCCAATGCCCCGGTACAGTGTGAGAGCATACCCATGTATTAGAGAAGTGACTGTGTGTATGCCACACCATGCAGGTGACTGTATATCCACAGCTGGTGTGGCTGATGACACCACCTGTGCGTGACACAAGTACACTGAGCGAGACCGCCTACAACCATGCCCACCGCCGGACCCGTGTGTGCATTGAGTGCACTGGCAGAGCTCTAATGTACGCCCCTGACAAAATTGGCAAAATTGTGCTGGTGTGCGCAATGCTACAGAACATTTGCCCGAGGAGAAATGTGCCACTAACCCCTGACGCGGACATTCCAGACCCAGACGAAGACGCAGATGAGCAGCATGAGGCAGGAGCCAGAGCAGCCACTCCAGGGATGACGTGAGGGAAGGGAGACTGGCCCGGCAGGCACTAATTGACAATTTATTCTAGTACAATACCCTGCCTCAGTCCACTTCCAGCACTGTGAATAAACTGCACATGAGCACAATCGGGAATTCCCATGCATGAATGATTTTCAACAAACTTTAATCTTACTTGTGTACCAACTATCCCTCTTGCCCCTGCCCACCACCAACTCCCCAGCACACTATCCACCCTCCCACCTCCTCGACCCCGTACCCGCCACAAACTCCCCAGCACACTATTCCCGCCCATCAAGTCCACGGCATGGCCACTCAGGCCAATTGTTGTCATGTCTATTACTATGGGCGTGGCTTCTTCCCCCTGACGCCCAGTGATCTGGCGCAGGGGCTGGGACATAGGTGTGCTCTGCTGGGATTCCCCTGTTGGCGTTGTCGACAGAGAAGGGATGGAGTTGGTTCCTTGGAGCTGTTGGCATTGAAGCTCATTGGTTTGCCTGATGGCCTCTACAAGAGCAGAAATGCCCTCTATCATTTTCCGCACTTTTTGCCCAAATACCATCAGTACGACAGGTACTTGCAGTTGTGACCCTCCAGATCCTTGCATTGTCCCTCGCAATCCTATGTGTTGCCCCATGTATGCTATTGCAATCGTCTGCAAATGCCTTGACTGGATGTGGCCGATGGACTTTATCTCCCTTTGTCTTTGGTCCATGTCCCCCAGCCTCTGCATCAGAATGCCAATTGTAGCTATAGGCTGTTGTGGTGAGGGTATGTGCTGAGGGGGTGCACATTAGGCGTGGACCTATCGACAGGGGAGCCAAGTGAGGTGGTGTCAGTGTCTGGCTCTGGTTTATGCATGCGCCAGCAGCGTGGTGGGCTCTCAGGTGTGGTGGTCTGCTGGCGGAGACTGCGCCCAGGTGTTGGTGGCACTGCTGCATGATCTGCATCAGGGCTGCTGTCTCCCTGTGCCTCTAGGGCCACTGGACTGGGGGCGTGTCCTCCATGGTTGTGACCACAGCTGCAGACTTGTGCTTGGCTGGGATTGGCGTGCTCCTGTGATGCTGAGTGTCTTGTTGTGACTTCCACTTTTGTATGGCGTGTCTGCCACTTTGCGGGGGTTGTGGGGTATGTGTGCCGGGACGTCACACTCAGACGTGCCAGCTGCCTCTTTGTCCTCTGATGCCTCTAGCATTGCTTGTGCGCCTATAGGAGACATAGGAGATGGAGTCAGGTCTCATTCCCCCACTTGTTTTGGCATTCATGGCATTCAATACATGGTGATGAGTAGGTCCCCGGGCAATTGGGCTGATGGACATGGTTGGTCAGGGGCAAGTGGATACACAATGATGGTGACTGGTGCAGATATGGGGCGGTGGGTGTCACATCAGGTGTTTGCATTTGGCCTGTGTGTGGGATGGCAAGTTGTTGCTGCTGGGGCAGATGTTCTTTGGCATGCATGCTTCTGATCCCCATGCACACACGCCGCCTCCGCAGGTGCCATTTAGTTTGGGGGGTGCTTGCGGGGGTACATGGCACTGGCCAGGTCTCAATAAAGGGCACTGTTGTGCTCCCACCATGGGTGTGTGGTGCATTGTACTAGGATGGGTCCCTTGGCTGCCCTCACCACTGCTCTGACTCACAGGGGTGGTCTTGGTGCACTGGCACATGGATACTGCGGTAGGCGGCAGATGTGGCACCCACTCACAGCTCCATGTCGCATTCCCGGCACTTGGGTCTGTCCACTGGGGCATCCTCTGCTAGGCTGTCATTGTTGCATGCACATGTGTTGAGGGAGAGAGGGAGGGGTTGAATCACCTTCTGCCTCCTGGTTGCCTGCACACGCCTCCGCACCTCCAACTCCCTTGATGGCCTCCATGTCTAGCACAGAGCTACACTTCTCCTCCCATGCGGTTAGTGCAATTGGCGCCACAGTCCCTCCGCCAGTGTCCATGCTCTCGTGCCGGTGCTGGGGCAGCAGTTCCCAGAACCTGACCCGGAGGTCATTCCAGCATTTCTTGCTCATAATGTGCCAGATGGTTGTCCGGCATTGTGCAGATGTTTTTCGCTCACTGGACCCATAGAGCTCATTGTGGTGTGCTACCACCTCATCAGTGAGCACCAGCAGCACCCCATCACTGAATTTGCGCTTGCGGATTCGAGCTTGGCAGCCTTTCCTCTGACCCTCTCCTGCAACATTCTATCTGGTTTGCTGGTCTGGATGTCTACAGGAAGCTCTGATATTTAATGGATTGTTATTTTCAAAATGGCTGGCAATGGACAACGGTGCTATTTGCACTGAGTTTTTCTGCACTATCCACATAGGATGGCAAGAGACAATGCCGTGTTTCGGCACTATTTCCGCCAGGCACAAATAGCGTAACCGCCGGAGCTTGATGTGTGTGCCCGAAATGTTGTGATGCAGCGCTATTTGCACCACGGGTCACAGCGGTAACCCTAACGTTTTTTGATTATGATGCTAGTGTGTTGTACATTTTTTTTTCTTTTCATTAAGTTAAAACAACCTTTCACAACAGTTCATCACTTCCATCAGAGATCATTATTATATTAATTATTGCACCACAATTTCTAAAACCAATTCCACAGCATAAAACTACTTCCCACAGCTAGGAGAAAAGAAAAAAAAGAATATCAAAAGAAAAAAGAAGGAACAAAAAAAAGAAGGCGCTAATCATGGAGCCTTGATTATTTATTATTTTTTTTAATTGTTGGTGCATTTGGAAGTACCTTGTCAACCTTTCACACTAGATATGATTAATACAATAAAAACAGAAAAGGAATACAATAATTTTCTTGTCGTAACACTAATATTATTTGATCATTCAACTACTTCCTAGGCTCAGTGATTTTATAACATAAAATATGAACATTGTCTACCTTCACACTACATATTATTCATAATACAATAACACAGAAAAACAAAACAATTATTCACTTATCAGAATACTAAAAGTTGATCATTGAATTTTATAACTCCGTTAATTCCTGGACTGTTCCTCACCTAGGGCCTGATTTACAAAAAATGTTACCACAGTATTAGAGTTGGCACAGATTGCACTAGAATTACTTGCTTTCAAAATAGCATTATGCACATCCTCCCGCTCAAATTCAAGGGACCAGCTAGCATCTTTCCAATACTGTAGATTGTCTTCTTTAACAGTACTATCGGCATACAATTTCTGGAGGTGGCCTTCTGGATTTGATTTATTTGCCTTGCTATCTGTGGTAACTCTAGGCTTTGTCAATTATTTGTAGAACATTGGACTGGTTTGTTATTATTTTATTTGTTATGATATGGCTTAACCAAGCTAACCTTACATAAAAAGAAATAAGAATGCAATAAGAGAATTTAGTCAAAATACAAACGATTTTTCTGTCAGACACAACTATTCTAAGATCAGCTTATAAAAACTGCTCGTTTTTGTTAAAATACACAATATATAATTAAATAGGCAAAGCAAACTTTAGCATTTTTGTACTATTTCTTTTATCTGCACCACATCAGCAAATCCTAAACATTTTAACACTGCACTGATTGGAGAGGTTTTGTGACCACTGACCGCCCTGTGCCAAAATTCGTCAGTAGTTAACATGATATCGTTATGAACAAAACAGCTAAACAATCAGCATATTGCGTCCTCTGGTGAGATTTCATTAACATAACATTAACTCTCGAGACTGTGTGGTATCCATCTCTTTAGACAACGCACACATTTTTAGTTCCAAAGTTTTTCCTGATCTTACATATAGAAATTGGCCGGTGAGGACAACATTTAGCCTAAATCAAATTTAGCCTACATCTCTGCCTATCCCCTGATCTTCCCAGATGAGGTTTCCATCACTCCTTTCCTGGGGTAACACTTGGAAAAGCTGGTCATCTCCCAGCTTAATCTTCACACTGAATCTATTGGTTGCTTCCATGAACATCAGTCTGGCTTCAGAGGCGCCAGAAGCACAGAAACTGCTCTCCTGAACATCTGTGAAGACCTGCTCTCCTACCTTGATTGTAATACCTCCTGTGTCCTCATCTTACTTGATCTCTCTTCTGCCTTTGACACAGTCAACCATGCTATCCTACTCAACCGTCTCCGTGATAACCTGGGTATCACCGATCAGGCCCTGTCCTGGCTGACCTCTTTCCTCTCCGATCGACCCTCCCAGGTCCAACCTGGGTCCTTCCTCTCCTCTGTCTCACTCTCTACCTGTGGTGTTCCCCAGGGGTCTAACCTCTCTCCCTGGCTGTTCAACCAATACCTGGCCCACTGCATTGCCGCTCTCTGACCCAACTTTCAGTGCTATGCGGATGACACTCAGCTAATTTTCAGGGTCCCCTCTGCCACCTCCTCTCCTTCCCTCATCTCGGACTGTCTGTCTGCTATCCAGGAGTGGTATGCTGCCAATGATCTCGGCCTTAATGCCAGTAAGACTGAGATTCTCCTCATCGGCACACCTGCTCCCTCCTTTCCTGTCACTCTCTGGCCGGCCTCTCTTGGCCCTCTTCCTGCTCCCACCCGTGAGGCTAAAAACCTCTGGGTCATCTTCGACTCCACACTCTCCTTCTCGCCTCACATCCCCGACGTCTCTAAGAAGACCCACTACCAACTGTACTCAGAGGTATTCCTCCTTTCCTCTCCTTCCCCCAGAAGCTCACTGTCTCCCAAGTACTGGTTCTCTCTAGGCTGGACTACTGCAACAGCCTCTTTCTAAATCTGCCTGCTTCTACTCTCCTCCCTCTGCAACTCATCCAAAACAGGACTGCGAGACTTGTCCTTGGTCTCAAGCCCAGGGATCGTATCTCTCCAGAACCGAAATCTCTTCACTGGCTCCCAGTGGATGCGAGGATTAAGTTCAAAACCCTCTACTTTGTCCACATGGCCTTCCGGGTGCTCACCCCCTTCGCTTCTCCGCCTCCCATTCCCTCAGGGTCAGCCGCTTCTCCAAGCAACGAGTTAGTGGTAGATATCTTTCCTTGGCTGGGGCCTCCCTCTGGAGCAGCATCCCTGCATCTCTGAAACTTGAGGAGAACAATCTCTGGTTCCGGAAGCACCTCAAGACCTTCCTCTTTGCTTCTGCTTTCTCTCTTCCTCTCCCCTGCTGAACTCCCGGTTGAAATTGAAACTGCACTGGTCACCTGGGTACCCTCTGACCTCGGGCCCAGGTCCCCTCCCCGCCAGTTGCACTTCTGCACTGGTTGCCCCCCTGGAAACCCTTGCACTCGCGGTCTGTTTCTGTATCCTTACAGTCCCCTACCAGCACTTGACACTTGATATCTACACTTACCCTTGCCACCACCTGGCCTCCCTTTTTATTTTTTATTTGTTGTACTGTGTGATTCCCATATACTGCACTGCCCCCTCCTTTTTCCACCTCACACTTTTCCCCCCCACGCATTTGTGAGATCTCAATGTCACCTGGCCTAGTAAGATCGTTGTCTGGCTTCCCTCTGTTCCCCTTCCCTTTCCTCATTGCGCCTTGAAACACTTGTGTGTAGGCGCGTTATAAATGCCATATCATATCATATATCATATAACTGTGTTCTTGTCATGATCTCTGCTTCCAAAAGGTCAGGGTTTTCCCAACTCCCTTGGAAGCAGATCCATAACCCAGGTTCCGAGTGCCAACCAGTCCCAATTGGGACCTTTTGGACCCAGTCCTGGCACCAGTGGCACCAGGCTCATAAATATGCCCAGTCCCAGCGCTGGAAGCGCCGGGCTCATAATGCTTGGGTGGACTTACCTGCAGCAGACCATGCTGCTTACTTGCCTGCCAGTTGAGCCTCTGATCCTCTTCTGTTTAGAACTACTTTTCCTGTTGGGTGGGGCTGGAGCCACTCCCTAGATTCAGAACACTGGAACTCTTCTGGAAAGCAGGAACTCTTTTCTTACCTAGGCGTGGCTGTGGAAGGAGACACCTAAGCACTACAGGAGGCTATTTAAACCACACCCGATGGATGAATCTTGCTTTGCGTTATTCTGCATCCTCTGCAGCAGAACGCTCATCGTGTCTTCTGCATCTGATCCTGGGCCTAAGGAAAAAGGCTTACCATCCTGAATCCAGTCTTCAGCAACACCTATAAAGACAAGAAAGAACAGGTTAGCATTACGGTCTTCAGTGACAGCTCTTCACTTACCTGGTCCATCGGCTGTCACCAACGCCTCGCGCTGCATTCCGGCATCTGAAAGACAAAGGCTTACCTACTCTTCGTGCGCTCCGGAGGTCTTCACACTGCATTCCGGCATCTGAAAGACAAAAGCTTACCAACTCTTCGCACGCTCCGGAGGCCTTCGGCGCTGCATCCTGCATCTGAAAGACAAAACAAGGTGCGTTTAAAAACATTTGGGAACTTTAATACTCACGTGCCATTACTCCTTTCCACATCTAACCAAGTGGGTATTCCGGCACCCTGCAGCCGCTCCGAACTTGTACCTGCAAAATAAAAAGACAGAGCGCATCGTGAAGCAGGCAATAAGCGCTTACTTACGTGCTTCCCGGCGCTTCTATTCATCACCTTGGCTCCATCTTCAACTCACTTCAGCCCGTCATCCGCCATCGCCGGAACTCTGCAAAACAAGAAACATCATTACTAAAGACTTTAAAGACATTAGATTTACTCGAAACTTACCGTTCGTGCAGTAAACGACGGACAGCAGTTCTCTGAAGTCAAGAGGCCTGCTCCCCTTATCCAGTGAAGAAACTGGTTACAGCACCCTGCCCCGAGGCAGATGGAGAGCACAGCGTTCACTTACCTAAGGTGAGAGCGTTAACCTTTGGGGTTCTACAGGAGAAGAGAAAGGGAAGAAGAGAGAGACATTCAATAACCCAGTTCCTTAATCCCATATTTTCTATCTGCAGACATTTTACCCTTCGAGTCAGACATACAGTGCACAGAGGTCCAGCCCAAAGAGCCAGCCGTGTGTTACACATCACCTTTGAAGATACGGTATACGCCCAGTCAAGACCGGCGCCTCTACGGGAATCAGGTGAGCGTTACAGTTCTTCAATAGGGGTTCAGAGACTTTACCAGGTTTTTGGCCCTAAAGGTTTGTATGCCTGGCTAAGGCTCGAATACAGAGTAGATCATCTCATTTTAGTTATGGTTTTTGACCAATCTGCAGCAAAAAATAATTTCTTAGCTTTTGATGGTTCATACAATAGGAGCTGCTTCATGAAAATATATTTTGCCATTTTATTATCTGCGAAAATACGGAAGCTCTCTACTTTTTCTGAGACTTAGTCCCCTCTCAGCTCATTAAGTGGTGAGGATCCAAGATGGCCTTATACATAGTTAACGCTTTACAGTGATACCATCCCCTAATGGAAACCAGTGGCAGTTCAAAGCGTATCACTGATATGGGGGGACACTGTTCGGCAAAGCCAAGACTTGTTTCGATATTAACGACTCAATAGAGTCCCAGTCAAAATCTGAGTAAAGGCTTCAGTTCAAGACCATGGAGAATTGCTGGAACAATCTTCAGTCTATAATAGTCTACCAGGGGACAAACTGTATATCTACAGTATCTTGTTTAAGCTACTTTAATTGGGCCAGACTCTGCCTAGCCTTTGATCTAATTCTGTCAGTGAGTACCTACTTCTTTAGACAAGAGACGATAATAAGACACAGGAGAGATTTGTACACCACCTGCCATCCAAATGAAGCCATACGGTTTCCTTTGATCTTTCGTGAGACAAATTATGTTTGTATTTTTGCAGTTACTGCTCAAACGATTGTCTTCTGCGTATTTTGCAGTCGCTTCGACTAAACACTGGAGTCCTATCTACGTTATATCTATGAGGATGAAATGGTCCACATACGATAGCCAGCTTGTCTCTACATTTACAATCCTTGGTGGTGAAAAAGCCACTGCGTTCAAGGCTATATCCAGATCCGATAAGTAGAGGTTGAAGAGCCAGGGGGCGATGACACAACCCTGCCAGTCTTTCGTACATTGTCAATTCTCTAGTGCGCGCCCTCTGCCTATTCAACCAGATCTGCACCTTAACACCAGCATGAATCTCGATAAGAATGTCAAGCAGATTCTCTGGGTTACACCAATTTTGTTTGCTTTTTTTAAGTCTCTGTATCGAACACCTCTGTGAAATCAATGGCCGCAAGGTATATTGTTGAACCCGGTTCACAAAGTACCTTCTGTTGTAAGGACCAAGAATCCATTAATTGCAGTATTCATGCCTCTTCTTGCACAATATTAATTCAATGGATTGCTTTTCTCCTGCAGATTCCTCGTCATGATAGATGTGCATCTCCAGCTTCGCTGCTCGGAAAACCTTCCCCCTGGGGGGCGTAGTGGACCTAGATTCGACCGCCGATCTTTCTTGTCTGGCTCTGGATCATCTGCTCCGGACATGACGTCAGGCGTTGTATATATATCATGTCACTACGCTCCACACCTCAATTTACTTGATGTTGTTATTGTACTTTCATATGTTTTTTCTTCAAAACTCTACACAATGTCATCCCACATGGTTTCGGGCTTCAAGTGATGCTGCGATTGCGAGTCCAAAATGTCTGACCGACCCCCCATGATGTCTCAGTGGTGTCTGGGTGCTATTCACGACATGGAGGACTGCGCATCATGCACATAGAAGCAGCTGAAATCCCTGTGTAAGAAGACCCGGAACCTGGCTTTGGGACGACCTGTCGCCAAGTCTCCGGCGCAGTGGCTTGTCTGGTCCTCGGAGGTCGAGACTGAGGAGCCCACCCATTTCAAGGGTAAAGACCGACATCGTAAGAAGACCAAGGAGCGGTCCCATTCCAGGAGCCATTCCTCGTCTTCCTTGCGGAAGAAGCGTTGCCACCTCCATCGACGCGAGTCCAGCTCATCGTCGGAACGAGGTAAGCCCTCGGCTGGGCCAGCCACTCTGCAAGAGTGGGAGAGTTTTAAGAACTCTGTTGGAAATTTTTAAGATGCAAGCTGCTGTAGGGGCGACTCTGGCCGCCGACCAGCAGGCTTTGGCAGTTAAAGCAGCGCTCCTGAACCCAAGCCAGCTACTCCGTCGGCATCAAACGTGTCTTTGGGTGTTACTCCCATCAGGCATAAGTCGCCGGAAGGCCGTAGGGTTGAGGCCCCTGTTGACTTTCGGTTGCCCGTGCGTCCCTCAGTACCAAAAGTACCCTCAGCATCAATAGCTTCAGCTTCGAAGTCTGTCCTAAAGCCTTTGGCGCCGACAGTCAGCGATGGTTCCTTTCTGCCACTGTCGAGATCGGTGTCTTCGATTCCATGCATTCCATTTGAGGAACATGATAACCTTGAGGATTTGGTCGACAACGTTTACACGGACGCCGGCGCTGTCGACTGTTTCAATGACCAGGCATATTTATTGTCTTTAGCTCAGGGTTTAAATGATGCCAGTGGTCTGGATACTTGTCTAGAAAACAGCCCAATACCAACACCAGTGTAAAGTTGATCGAGCTGGTTCACAGGGTAGTTGGCACCTTTGGGGTTAAAGGTGTCCTTTGTCCTTCAGCGGTATAATCTTACCAACATTTTGGACAAAGTCCCACAGTCGAGAACAATATGCCTTTGAACCCTGCCATTGCAGACCCCTTAGCCTCCTTCTGGCAGCACCCTTGTACTATTCCGGCTGTGAATGCCAATTTCACAGGGAAGTATAGGCCGGCAAGAGGCGATCCTTCTTTCCTCGCCACACATCCTTCCCCGGAAGGGTTGGTACACAGTGAAAGGAAAAAATTGGACGCTTTGGCCAGAAAGGTGTTAACTTCTGTTAGCATGACGGTCAAAGCTACTAATGTGGTGTGTGGTTTTGCCAAATATTTGTTTAGTTTATGGAAAGCAGTAGAACAGACTGCTGAGTACATTCCTGAGGGTGCCATGTGGGACGGCTTTTTACAGCTGGTGGAGAATGGGAAGGAGGTAGCCAAACAGTGGTTGCAGACGGCCCTGGACGTAATACTGTGTTGGCAAAGCAATGGTTTCAGCAGTTTTGATGAGATGCCAAGCTTATCTTAAAACTTCTGGTTTCTCCCTGAATGTCCAAAACAGATTGCTGGACATGCCTTTTGAAGGTGATATGCTCTTCAGACAGAAATCAGACGTATCCTTGGAGAAGTTCAAGGAGATGAAATTGTCTGCTAAATCTTTGGGCCTAGCGGTGCAGCCGGCCAAACCTGCCTTCAGCTTTACCTCCAGGGGCAGGGGATACTGTTGTTATGTGCACTATGGCAGGAAGGCGCAGCTCTCGCACGCCAGGCAAGGGCAGAGGCGCTTCTCGCATCCGGGAGCGGGCTGAGGGGCCTCTAGAGGACAACAAGCAGCAGCAGTGGCAGGGTCACCCGTGCCCTCTAAGCCACTTTGATTTCCCCTCACACGATGCACCAGTGGGTGGACAGTTGGCAGAGCATTGGCCCCAGTGGCAGGAAATAACTTCTGACGCCTGGGCCCTGCAGTTGATTCGGTGGGGTTATTATCTGCCTTTCCTAAAGACCTCCACCTCCCCCGATCCAACTGGGAAAGGAGCTCCAGGAAGAACTGAGAGCCCTGTTGTCAAAGGGTGTTGTGGAAGAGGTGTCTCCCGATCAGAGAGGGTCGAGCTGGTATTCTAGTTACTTCCTGGTGTCCAAGAAGGGAGGGGGTCTCTGTCCCATCCTAGACCTCAGTTTGGCCTGAGGGGTAGGGAGGGTGAGGTGGGAGGAGAGGAGAAAGTGATCACTCCAGGAGAGAGGAATGGAGAGGGGGCCAGAGAGGGGAAGCTCTGAGGAGATCAGAACATCCAGAGTGTGCCCTGCAGAGTGAGTTGGGCCATAGGGGAGAATAATGAATGAGAGAGAGAGTTGCAGAGGTCGTGAAAGAGTCCAGAGGGAGGACAGGAGGAATCCAGGTGGATGTTGAAGCCTCCAAGAAGTAGTTGAGTGATTGAGGCCAGGAGTGAGGAGGAGAGGTCCGCCTACTCAGAGAGGAAGGAGGAGATGTGACCAAGAGGCCGATAGATAGTAGCCACAGTAAGGGAATGGCTAGGGGAGAGAGAGCCTGCAGAAGAAGCATTCAAAGGAGTAGGCGGCCTGCGTGGGAGTGACAGAGGCAGCAATCCACTTGGTGAAGATCAGGGCTACACCCCCTCCAGAGCGGTTGGACCTGGGCGCACAGAGGATCTTGTAGCAGTCAGGTAGGAGCGTGTCAAAGCTGGTGACAGAGCTGGCCGTGCACCATGTCTCGGTGAGACCGAGGACATAGAGGTCAAGTTCTTCCAGGAGGTGGCAGATATCAGAGGAGTGTTTAACAGCAGAGCGAGAGTTTACAGTGGCAATATGGAGAAGGTTGCCATCCTTGAAGAACTTCCAGGGAGGGGTACAGATCAGAGGTATGCCATTAGGATTTGTAGAAGGAGCCCGAGAGGGGGCAGAGAGGGAAGGTGAAGGCAAGGTAGCCAAGGAGGAGGCAGAAGGGGGAGGCGAGGTAGCCACGGAGAGGGGGGAGGGGACAGCAGGAGAAGAAAGGAAATTGATGAGGCGCAGGAAGCGTCTATCCAAAGAGGTGAAGGTCGGCCTGAGGGCCTTGGACCAAGATGGTCCCATTCAAGTAAACATTAATGATGACCTTAGAGGAATGGAAGGAGGCCAGAGCGCGTCCCAACGGGTGCCACCATTAATGGGAAAAGAGGAGAAAGGAGAGAGCACAGAGACCATATGAAGGGTCCATTGTTCTGGCGAAGGAACAACAAAGAGGATGTTGGTGAGAGTTTCCTTGGAGGATGCACTGGTGTAGGTGTTAGCGGTAGGGAGACCTGGGTTGGAGACCAGGATGTCCTTTTTAAACTTCTTCCTACCAGATTTAGTGAGGAGAGCAGCATAGTCAATAGAGAAGATAGGAGAGACTGAGAGCACCATAGAGTAGGTGGGAGAGGAGAGAGGTGGAAGGGAGAAACTGGACAAGGACACTTGAGTAGGCAGAAGACAGCTAGAGGCAAGCAAGTTGAACAATAGGACAGGATGACTACACTCAGGTTTAAGAGCGTACAAAAATGCACATTTTAAGACACACCTAAATTTGAGAATCCTGAATAGAGGGAGAAAGGCCTAGGTTTCACAATGCAATTTTAAATACATAGACAGTGCATATTATAACAGGAAAAACAGGAGAAAACGCACCTAAATTTGATAATCCTGAATAGGTTTCACAATTCAATTTGAAATACTATGAAAGTGCAAATTTTAAAGATTGAAGTGATGCAATTTTAAATAGACAGGAGAAAAAGAGAAAACCTACTTACGTTTGTGAGTCTGCTTGGTGAAGAGGGGTAGGCAGGGAGACCTGCATCATTGACCAGGGTGTTGACTGGCAAATGGCGTCCCCTGCGGACACCTGCAGCCGCCTTGGGGAAGCCGCCCTTAGCCTGGGGGCCCTTTGATGCAGGGGCCCCCAGGCGTTTGGCTACCCTAGGATGATAGTAAAGACCTGAGAATGAACCAATCAGGGGAGGGTTTGGGAGGCGAGAGAAGGGACAGGGAGGGAATTACATGAGGAAGTGGTCAGGGAGAGAACAGCAACTAACGCTGCCCTGGGGGACCCTCAAGAATAAAAAAGTGCAAGGACATGGCCCAGGATGGTCAGGACAGCACACTACTAACCTGGGTCACCACAGGTTAGTAGTGAGAGCCTTGAGAAGTTGCAGACCTCGAAGGCAGTTGCCAAGTCTTTGGGCGCTGCTGTTAGGCAACCTTAGACCTTAGACTTTTCGTCCTAGGGGACAACAGTGGAGGGCTTGATCCTTTTATTTCTACTCATTTGGAAGGGCGAGAGGAATGGCCAGTCGAAGGGGTCAATGTAAGTTTCCTCGTGGTGGACGAGGTAGGGGTGCCAAAGTCGCTCAAGCTGCAGCCGCTTTGCCATCAGACACTGCAGCAGCCACTTCAAAACCGCTCTGAGGCCTTGAATCACTTTTTAGCGGTAGGGGGCAAGCTGTCTCAGCATCCAGAAGGGTGGCGAGCCATAACTTTGGATGTGTGGGCTCTGGAAACAATTGCCCACGGCTACTGCCTACCTTTTCTTCGCCAGACTCGCGGCAATCCACATGGGAAGCACTCTTTGAAGATTCTGGATCTGCTCATTGTGCAGGAAATATTGTGTCTGTTAGAGAAGGGCGCTATAGAACCAGTGCCTGTGGCGGAGAGGAATAAGGGTTGGTATTCCCTGTATTTTTTGATTCCCAAAAAAAGACGGAGGACTGAGACCCATCTTGAACTTACGGTGCTTGAACAAGTTCCTCAGGAAGGACAAGTTCAAGATGGTCACTCTTTCTCAGATCCTTCAGGCCCTCCAGCTTCCGGATTGGTTGGCTTTCATTGGACCTGCAGGATGCTTATTTTCATGTGCCGATCCATCTCAAGCACAGGAAATGCCTGCGGTTCGCAGTTGGCGGCTCGCACTATCAGTTTCGGGTCCTGCCATTCGGGTTGACCTCCGCCCTGATGTTCTTCACCAAGCTCAGGGTGGTGGTAGCGCATCTCAGGAGAGGGTGGATTCACGTCTACCCCTACCTGGATGATTGGCTGATCAGGGCGCGTTCTCCCAAACATGCCTTGGATCATCTCAGCGTCACCTGCCACACCCTTTACAAACTGGGCTTCTCCCTCAAATTCAAGAAGTCACATATGACAACTTCCCAACAGCTCCAGTACACCTGAGCTGTGTTGGACACTTCCTTGGGGAAGTGCTTGTCACCCAAGGTGAGGGCTCAACACATTCTCCAGATGGTCACCAAATTTCAACATGCCCAGAGTCTCCCGGCTTACGAATTTTTAAGTTGCTCGGCCTCATGGCGTCCTGCATTTTTCTGGTGCCAGAGCCCCGACTGAGAATGAGATCCCTTCAATGGGCTCTCAGGATGCAATGGTCTCAGTTCTCAGGCAAGATGTTGGATCTCATTCGGATTCCGTTCCATGTCTCACAGGATCTTCTGTGGTGGGCCTGCAAAGGAAATCTCATGAAAGGAGAACCTTTTTGGCAACCGTGGCCAGAGGTGACCATAGTGACGGGTGCTTCCCTCACCGGGTGGGAGACTTAAGCCAATGATCTGGCCATCAGCAGTTCAGCAGTCGTTGGTCTCCATCGGAGTCCAAACTACATACACATCAATCATTTGGAGCTGAGAGCAATCAGGCTAGCACTGACTGCTTTCCTGCCGTCTGTACAGGGGAAGAATTTTCTGATAATGACGGAAAGCGTTAAGCTTCCATCTTTCCAGATTGTCCAAGGTCAGAGTGGACAACCAGCCCTTTGTGGCGTGCACTGGTCACAGGTTGGGCCAGGCTGTTTCTAAACCGACCTTGTCTCAGTGGATCATCCTCACTATTTGAGTGCTATAGACTTGCGGGCAAAAACCCGCCTGAAGGCTCATTCCACCAGGGGCCTTGCTACATAGACAGCCCTTCAGAGGGGTGTTCCTGTAAAGAACATCTGTGATGCTGTAACGTGGTCTTCCATCCACACGTTTGTTAAGCTTTATTCCCTGGATACTTCACATGTTCAGGATGTGGTCTTTGGGATGGCTGTGCTTTATTCTGCCATTTAATTGGGTATATCTAAATTCTGCTCCCTCCTCCACCTTTGGTTACTGCTTTGGGAGTCTGTCAAAGATGAGGAATACAGTGGAGGACACAATCCTTTCGAAGGACAAGTTACTTACCAACTGGTATCGTTCTTTCGACTGGTTGTTCCTCCAACGTATTCCTCATCGCCCTCCCAGCCTACCCCTCTGAAGAATTTCCTGTGCTGTTGCAGCTTACGTTTCGACACGGCTGGAGGCAGTCTACCCTGGTTGAGCTCACATGGCCTACACAATGAGAGATGGGGGGAAAACATGAACTGAGGCTACAGGTGCCGTGCGTGCTACTTATAGCAAACGATGACGTCACCCTTGACAGAGGCCTTCGAGGGACATCGACCCAACGCCAGGGCGCCCTCTGCCAAAATATTTCCTAAGTAGCAGAGCTGTGAACATTACATGTCAAAGATGAAGAATACATTGGATGAGCATCCAGTCAAAAGAATGTTACCAGTAGGTAAGTAATTGTTCTATTTGCCTCAGTATTTAAATTATCATTATCACCCGTTAATGTCAGCACAGGTGAACCCGCTGTGAACACAGAACCTCAGTGAGAGTTGATTTCCTCACTGAGTTTTGTGTGATAGTGAGGAACAACTGCCCATTTCCTCGTACTCAGATTTGACGTCCAGTATGAATGTACTTCCCTCTCAGAGTCAATCGCCAAAATGCTATCATCTGTAATGTAATTATTATATGGCTAGTTTCCACTTCAATAAATGAAGTTTTGGATTTGAGCCGACTTTTATAGTGCGGTCTGCATTGAGCGAAAGGCTAGTATTTTGCTCTGAAATTTCACTGCAAATAAATCTCCTTTTACCCTCGCGGCGGTGCCTTCCCATGCATCTGGCAGATTTTTCAAACAAGCCATTTGAGACTCAGCCATCGCACCCATTGTCGGCAAAAATATTCAAGTTTTAACTGCATTGTTGCTGGGGCGATTCTCAGGAGCCACCTCTGGGCAGTTGCTATCCTTGTTTCCATCCGTTAGGGCAGCAATCATATTGCCAATGGGGGGGGGGGATCCATCATTTCCTCTCTGCACTTCCCTATCTAATTCAGGTATTGATGATGGTACTTCAGAGATTAAATTAGCCGTTAAAGCTGGGGCCCCCGCAACTACCATGTCAGCGCTCAATTCAATGTCTGCCACACCAAGCCCAGGGCTCTGCTGAAATAGAGCTTTTCACTGAAGGCGTAAGAACTATATCTAGCTCATTGAGAAATACATCAGGACTCGGCATAGCGTCCAGATCCTCAATGCGAGTCAAATGAACAGCCGACAAAGTTTTATCTGAATGAGGAAAAAGCCTTGGGGGGCGACATGTGTCCAAACGTCATGCTCCAGAAGTTACTGGCAGAGATGCCAAGAAAACAGGAAGCGAAGTAGTCAAAATAACGCCTCCTCACAGCCCTGCAGAATGCCGACTGCACTTGCTGTGCAATTTCGTGCATGCTTTCTCTGTAGTTGATCCTTTTAAAGGCACAGGAACAGTATTTTCACCTGAGGTCCAAGCAGTGTGTTGAAAGGTTATCTCCTTTTGGTATGCCAATATGCTGCATCCTGCAAAGCCGACTGCACTTTCTTTGCACTTTTAAAAACGTTTTATTATGCCTTCATTTTCCAGGCAAGCGCAGTAGGACTAAGGTCTCTGCAGGACAAATATATCATTTTACTTTATGAATTTACTGTATGCCTGTAAGAGGTGGCAGTTTGCTTTTAGCATGCAAGGCCTTTCTTAGGAGGGCAGGAGCTGTGGCAGGGCTTGGAATAGCCAATCTAGGGATTGCATTGTCATTTACAACCCCAGTTGAGCTCGGCCAATCTCTTAAGTAATGCTCCTGATGCAGCAAGGCTGAACCAAGGCTGAAAAAGGAGGTAGGGGGCACGTCTGTGTAGTACAAGTAACACTTGACACCAGTGCACACTTAAAAAATTCAAAGACAACAAGAAATATCTAGATTCCTATATATTTCTCACATTTGGGTAAGCCGTTATGGGTTACACACTACGTTAGTATCACTAGCAGTTAAGAAAATAAATGCTATCAACAAAGTAAGGAAAAACGATGTTCTACATACATCACAATATGCACCTCATAATTATAAAGTACTCAGCACCATATACTGTATCGTCATAATTCCAGCCATTGCCTATACACAGACTCTGGAAGTCTTTAAGAGTCATTCAAAGGTTCCTCAGAGTGGAGGTGAGTCCAGGAGGGCCCACTCAGCTAGTGTAGGTAAAGTACTGAATGTTAGTAAATCAAAGGTTCTGGTTATGAACCGTTTGAGGAAAGCTAGTGTGAGGTATTCTGCTAATTGGTTCATTAAGTGTCAATAATTGGAGACTGTTAGTGAATTTAAATATTTGGGAGTTTCTGTACACACCACCAAAGTGAAACACATCTTGAATCTGTCGGCAAAAACTGTGATTTTGGCTGCTACCACTCAACTGACCCAGCTGGACAAAAAATGTGGTTGTTTTTCTCTATTACTGTCCTGAATTATTTTCATAAAATATTTTTGCCAAAATTACTTAATGATGCAGAGACAGTTGATGACAATTTGGAATGGTCAAAATTGGAGGCCAAACTAGGGAAGAGGGTTATGTCCATACCTCAAGGGGTCCCACTGCCTGCTATTCAACATGAATTAGGGCTTGTCTCATTGTGGGTGCATATTGATTGGAGGCTTTTGCAGTTATACAGAGGTTTTCTTTTGACCCCGATAAGTAGTTTGTTTGTGAATCTGAGGGTTGCGATGTTAAGACATTCCTGTAAGATCTTAAACCATTTACTACGATGCCTGTGTATCTCCCTTAATGGCTATTAACTCATCTGAAGAGGTATTGTCCTCATTTCCATATAAAACTAAGAAAATGCTTTTTGAAACGGATTCAATTAAAAATAGGGAGCTGTTGTCTATCTTGTGTTTGACCATTTTCAATATATTAAATGTTATAATAAAATGTTTATACATGCCAAAGTACCCTTTATGTCTTTGTAGGAATAGTATATCAAGAATGAAATTGAACCTGTTGTCTACAAAAGATTTTTGGGAGTTACAAATAATGTTCCTAAAAATGTGTTTGTCGGTATTGTAAGGTGGTAGTTGAATCACTTCAGCATTTATTTATAGACTATCATAGGGCCTCATTACAACCTGGCAGCTTCGGATCGCGGTGATTCCGTGACGGCGGTAATAAAGTTTCCGTGTCCGCAAGGTTGCGGAAAGACCGTCCGTTTACGTGCTGTCGGTCACGCGCACCATACGGACGCGGAAACGTTGTTACCGCCGTCACAGAAAAAGCCACGGAAATGAACATAGTGCTGCCACAAGTAGCGCAAAACCCGTGTCCGTCGCCACGGAACCGGAAATACCATGATCGCCAAAAACCGGAAACAGAGAGGCGGCCATCAAATAAAGCACAATCCATTGCCATCGAGAGTCAGCACAAGCACAATCCATACTGTGAGAAGGCAAAAGGGACCACCCGCATGTCTGCCAGGATTCCAGCGCAGAGGCAGCGCAAACAGCGCTTCAGTGAGGCGGAGCTAACTGTGCTCGTGGAGCACATAGTGGAGCATGCAGAGATGCTGTTCAGTGCTGATCAACGGCGTGCCACACAGCAGCGGAGGAAGGAAGTGTGGGCACAAGCAGCACGCAAGTGCACCGCTGTGGGCGTGACAGTGAGGAGTGTCAAGGACTGCCACAAGCGGTGGGACGACCTCAGGCTGAGGGTTCGTAACCTCATCTCCACATACCGCCAACGCAGCAGTGGGACAGGTGGAGGACCACCTTCCCCACTGAGGCTGCAAGCATGGGAGGAGCGTTGTAGCAGTGTCCTCCAACTTGAGGGCATTCATGGGATCGGGGAGGCTGAGGCAGGAGTGAGCCCACCTGCAGATGCTGGTAAGTGGTCAAACATGAATGCCATAAAAGAATATGTTGATGGCATTACAGTGCCAAAGGACCCATTAATACCCCCCCCACCCCAGGCAGTGCATGACTGGCCCAATGGACCCATTAATAACCCCCCCCCCCCCAGGCAGTGCATGACTGGCCCAAAGGACCCATTAATAACCCACCCACCCCTCCAGGCAGTGCATGACTGGCCCAAAGGACCCATTAATAACCCCCCCCCAGGCAGTGCATGACTGGCCCAAAGGGCCCATTAATAATCCCCCCCCCCGGCAGTGCATGACTGGCCCAAAGGACCCATTAAGATCTGTATGGCACCCAATATCACAACAATGCATACCCCAAGCAATCAGATGCATGTAACGAACACTATACAAGGACCAACCTGTATGATGCATGTGATGCACCCATCAGCCACCACCACAACACTAATTGCATGTCCTCTGTGTCCCCACAGCCGTATCCAGTGACACTGACACTGCACAACAGGCCAGGCAATCAGCACCGGCACGTGCCCAAGCCACCGCCCCACACAAGAGGATGCTGCCAGCAGTTCGGCATCTCAGCCCCCACTACCAACTGCAACTGTGCCGGCCACCACCACTGACATCCCCACTGTCTCCACGCTGCCTGAGGCAAGACAGGTGCCACGGGAACCCACCATGCCCACCCAAACCAACACAGAAGGCAGCTGCACTGCAGAGGAAGCGGCCTGTAGTGACAACAGTGCCCCGGTAGAGCACTCTGATACTGGGCCACAGGGGGAGACGCCCACATTTGATGACCTGGGTTCCTTCCATCAGCTGGAGTTTAGCCCCACTTCACTTAGAAGTCCCATGAAGTCACCCAACCCATCCATGGCAGAGCTGAATTCCCGCAGGCAGCGGATGGAGGAGCAGCAGGCAACCCTCACCCAGCTGGTGGAGAGGCAGCTTGAAGAATCTAGGCTGTAGAGGGAGTGCTATAGCACGTCAGTGCGTCGCCTCTCAAGGTCTATTGGACGCTTTGCAAGCACAATAGTCACCCTGGCACGCCATGTGCGGGAGGGTAACGACAACACCTCCAGGCTCATTGAGGCCATGTTGATTGGCCAACAGGCAAATCTTGCACAGATGCCATCCATACCGGATTCTGTGCCATCAAATAACACCACCCCATCAAGCCCCACTACTGCCAGTCCAAGGAGGCGCTCAAGTCGGCTAACGGGGCTCTCGGGCAAGGATGCACAGGCACAGAAGCGCACACGGAAGTGATGATGTGTGTGGGGCACTGCAGGACACACGTGGACTTGAAGGGTGTGAGGGGTGGGTACGTTTGGGTGGTGGGTAGGCTCGGGTGTACAGCTTCCCTAACCATTTCACCTCCTTCCCTGTTGTGAATTCATCAATATATCATCATTTGAAAGCAAAACATACATGTGTGAACATCTATCATTTCATTTGCAGTACAACAAATCATTTATTGTCATCACTCTATGCATTGCTGTGAATGTGCTGTGTCACAAAAGTAAATGCGAATCAGCTCATCCCGTGGTCTTTGGCCATCAAGTGCACCCCCAGGGGGAGGTGGTGCCATCCCATCCCCATCCCCATCTTCTCCATCTGCGTCTGGGGGCATTGGGATGTTCCTGCGCAGGCACAGATTGTGCAGCATGGCACATACGAGCGTGATTTTACCCGTCTTCACTGGGCTGTACAGCAGTGATCCCCCAGATCTGCTCAGACAGCAGAAACGGGCCTTCAGCAGTCCGAATGTCCTCTCAATCATTCCACGTGTGCGGACATGTGCCCTATTGTATGCCTCTTCATGCCTGTTCCTTGGTCTCCGTACAGGTGTCATCATCCATGGCGTGAGTGCATATCCAGTATCACCTACATGGGATGAAGATGGGGGGACATGTCAGTGTTTGTGGTAGCATGTCTTGATCTGATGCTGTGCTAGCTTGTATCATTGTTCATTCATGCATATGTGCCATGCAGTGGTTTGAAGTGTTCATTGGGCATCACAGTGGATGTCCCCAACTGGATATTGGCCTACACATTTATGTGCATGTGTACTGTGCCCTGCGGGTGACATTGGATTGTGAGTATGTCATAGTGCAGTGATGTGCACACATGGCAGAGTGACTCCACTGTACTGAAGTAGTCAATGCACAATGTCTCATTTATAGGCATCTCGTGCATTGTGAGGGCAGTGTTCCATTTGTGGGTGGGTGTCTGCAGTGGCACAAGGTGTATGGGACAGTGACATGATGGGCTGTGGCAGGGTGTGTACAGGCACACTGTGGTGACCTGTCATGTCTTCCTTTGTGATGTTTGGTATCCGCTGTCTATTTGGTAGATGGGAGGGGGGGTGATGCATGTGCGGTCCAGCGGCACACTCACATTGCTCATTGGCCTGGACACATACATAACGCTTCAACAGGGTCAGAGCATTGTCAGCTGTACTCACCCAATAGCCATGTGCTTTGTCCGACATAGTGTTCCATGTACCGTGGCAACGTGGAATTCCGCAGTACCATTGAGTCATGGGTTGAGCCTGGGAAATGTGCGCAGCAGTGTGTAATCAGTAGCGTGGCATCACATACCATCTGTACATTCAGTGAGTGATACTGTTTCCTATTGTGGAACACCATCTCAATTGCATGTGGTACTGTCAGCTCAATTTGGGTGCAGTCAAGTGCACCTACGCAATTTGGCATGCCTGCTATGACATGGAAGGCCAACTTTGTGGCAATGACCTCGGGGAGGGTACAGGGTAGGGCTATGTGTTCCGACACATGGTGCAAAAGGGCATCCAGTACCTGTACCAGGATTTTCGAGAAACAGGATTGTGATCTGCCGTGCAGCTCAGCGACCGTGTGTTGATAGGTGCCAGTGCCAAGGAAATGCAGCACAGACACAACCTTCAAGGGGGGGGGTGGCAGTGGGGGTGTCTATGTGGCTGCTGATGTCCTTAATCATGGCAGTGATGTACAGGATTGTTGGGCGGTCCAGCCGGTATAGTGTGTGGATCTGTCCTGGGGTAAGGTTCCAGGGTGAGGCCCTGATGCGTGGTATTGCAGACTGCCTGTGGGGTAGTGGCAACTGCACAATGTGGTTTGCCATAGGTGCAGGGTTGACTGGTTGGCGCCTGCTCCTCCTCCGCCTCCTCCTCTGCACCATTACTGCCATCATGTGCAGTGCTGCCTGTTGGTTAAGTAGGCCCAGTGCAAGTGCTACTAGAGCTGCTGCCTGCATGGTTCTGTGTTGTGTTGGGCTGGGTGTGTCCCTTTTGTGGGCTCCCAGTGTGCTGCTGGGTCCAGCTGGGCTGATTTGGTGCACCTGTGCCCTGATTCTGTTCAGCAGGCACTGTTTAACGTCATGTTCGCTGTGGCGGCGGTACCGGTTTTAACGCCACTTTTCTGGCGGTGTTTCCATGTCCGCGCTAGTTGTGTTGCTCGCGGTGTTTCGTGTTGCCAGTAACGGAGGGGTTTCCGTGCAGGTGGACTTTACGGGACCCTTAACTCCGTGGTGGCGGTTTGAGGAGGTGCTATTTCCGGGGCTGCGGGTCATGATTGGGCGGACGTGGAAACGGTGCCGGTATGGTTTTACCGCCGGCGTTAACTCCGGACAGGTGTACTTGTAATGTGGCCCATACTGTCAATTGTTGGGAAATTTGTGTTGAATTTGGATTATCAATAGAAGGGTTTTGACATGGAGTCTGTGTGTTTCAGAGACCATCCATGTGTATTGCCGCTATGAGATTTTTAAATTCGGTTTTTAACAATGTTTTTTAACTGAATTGACTTTTTGATGAAGAATTAAAGGATAGTTCCGGGACTTTTTTTTTTATTGTCCCTACGGTTCGGCCATGTGTTTTTAAGCATAAATCGGTAGATCGTAGAAAACTTTCCTATGGACCTTACCCGACTTTTCGTCCATTAACGCACTCAAAATCAGCCGCCATTTTGTGATAATCCTATCATTTCCCCCCATCGACCTGGCTCACCTGCGTTTGCGGCACTAAATCAAATCCCCCTGCCCCTGAAACAGACTTTATCAAAACATTCATATTCCCCGCCTCTCTCCGTGACGTTACTGTGCTGCGTAGGCAAACGCGCCCAGGCGTCTTCTACGCGACTCCACACAGAACCCGGAAACCAACACAGATCAGCTCACAACACAGCGCGCCACAATTCGCAATATGAAACTGTACTTTTAAATCAAACAGCAACATGGTACATTTGGTAAAGTACATTTATTGGACATCAAATGTTTAGAGAATATTCTGCGATTTGCATTTTTCTTTGCTCTCGATCCAAAATAGTTCGTCTTGAGGCAAGCGATGTTCGTGTGCAGTACACAGGGTGTTGGTTTACGATAAAATAAGCTCTTCGGTCGCACTGATAATCGCATGGCTGTTCCAACAACGAGGCACTAGGCCACCACAACGGTCTGTATGTTGCATCTAGCCGTTAGTACCGCGTAAGGGCATACTTGTACTTGGCGATCGTCCCATAAAATGGTCAGGGTGGTAACGTTGTTCACGCGGAGAAGCAACTGGCGGTTATAAAAGCCATCCGCCGGTGTCTGGTACTCGTGACACATACAATAATGAAGGATGTACCTGTTTTAAAAACATAAAAATTAAATTAGTCTCACCATCAGATCTTTATTAAAATTATTCATTTTATATATTAGGTCGGGAAATTATTTCATAGCTAGGACAGTGCAACTGGGTATTATACGCCAAGGGGGGGCTGTAGGATACTGAGACAGTCCCCCAGTGCAGGGGTTGACAGGGAGGCAGTGCAGGTGGAGAGTGGAAGGGCCCAGGACCGAGGTCGCAGACAGTGGACCAGTTGTAGCAGGGGAGAGGGAGAGAGAAAGCAGAAGCAAAGAGGAAGGTTTTGAGGTGCTTCCGTAAAAGGAGATGGTTCTCCTCAAGATAGTGCGCGGTACAAAACAATATGCCACATAGAACGAACAAGTACAACTTAACCCGTCTTTAAAGCTAAAGTATAATAATTAAATTGCGGTATAAACTCATCTAAAGAGTTACTTACATTATATTTGCATTTTCCATTGTGTCTGTGCGTAGGGCAGCCCCGAAATACCACTCCTTCTATGCCGACGTTATTTCTTCTAATGAACGAACATTAAATGGCTATCGTTTCTGAAATTTTATTCATTATCGTTCTTACGTTATTGCACCACACCCCCAAAAAGAAGTCTTTCGGGATGGTCCCGGCCTGTCAAGGTCAAATAACAATAGAACCTTATACTGAGTCGTGGGCCATTCCGGCACCCGAGCAAAAAATCAAAGCAGCTGACCTTCACTTTGAACGAGCACACATTCCTAGTTAGCTACATTCAGTGTAAGGCCATCTCACAGGACTTGAAATTTACACTCCATCTTTGCATTTTGTCTGCGTGCTTTGCAGCCCCAGAGAACCATAAATACGGAGACATTCTATGTGTTTTGAAAAATGATTTATATTACTGTTTGGTTTAATTTAATGAACAAGGTTGGATAGACACATTGCATGTACACTGAGCAATCACTTTTATTTACACAATACATAGCTACACATATTCAATGGGCCTGCGACATGAGGAGACTCCAGAGCAAAGTCACAGGTGACACCCGGGTGGTTCGCACAACTGCACGGTGAAGGGAGGGGCAAGGGTGGAGAGACACATTGCATGTACACTGAGCAATCACTTTTATTTACACATTACATAGATACACATATTCAATGGGCCTGCAACATGAGGAGACTCGAGAGAACAGACAATCAAATTACAATCATTTAAACCGTGATGTGTATTTCTCAATGAGCTCTGCTTTAGGTGGACATGGAACAGAGGCAATGTTGGGTGGCAATGCAGTTGTCCCCTGCACAGGTTCGTTCACAACTCCATGTATGTGCCTATCTAGGACATCAACAATAAATCTCTCAATAAACTCATATTGCATATCCTCAAACACTGGTTTGATCACCCATTGTTTACTTCTTTTAGTGAAGGCCTTATTGTAGCGAAGCGTCCCTAAAGTTCCGGTCATCCTACTTTGTTGACGGCCAACATTATGGTTATGTGCCAAGACCGCTAGAAGAGTCCGATTTATCATGCCCTCCATGCCAAAATGCAATCGTTTTGGCCTGTACTTTAGGCACATATTGTGGAACACCTCCAAATCTCCTGTTTGGCAGAATTCCGTGAGTCCCCTCAAATCTCTTGTTATAGTTTTATCAAATACAATCTTTTCAATGGCTTTGTGAGTGGGTGATGAAGGAATCAACCACTTCTTCTTCCGTGCCTCCTCTGTGGACAAATGGCCATGTTCACAATTGTGGAAATGTTGGTTCGTGGTCCAGCGGTGAACGTTGCTACAGTGCAGCATTACTGACCGCCATTTTTCCAGTAGAATTTCCAACGAACCTTCACATGTTTTTGAGCTCCACCAAAGATGGTTGCTGATTGACTTGGACCACTGTGAAATACCTTGCATATCTTTTTTTTTACCTGCAGCCGACATTTTTTTATTGATTGTTTTTGCAAGATGCCATACGTCAAATTGGTGATTTATATTTTTGTACTCTTCTCTCATTGTCTTGGCAATTGAAACGTGTCTGTCCGTGGCTATCAGGTCGATCACCATTCCCCGCGATTGTAGTTCTTGCAATGATGCTACAAAGCCAACTTTCTCCATGGCCACTGAGGATGTACTTTGTGACACCTGCACGACCACCGAACTCCCAATTTTCTTACTTTCCATGTCCTGAAAGTGGTAGGTGCAGTACTTGGCTGAAAATCCTGGGCTGTCGCACTGTCCATCACCGGCTAGCCTGAACCGTTTGCCCGCGAATGTACTATCAATAGACATTTTTTCCATTCTCCAAGCTTCGCTAATGGCTGGAAATAGATAATCGATTTGGTATTTGTAGAACTGAGTTTTCGCAATGAAATGGATTCCCACAAACTGAAAGAAATACTCTAACTTTTTAAAACTTGAACCACTAAAAAGTGCGGCCGCTGCACAAAGTAGATTGCCTGCTGGCAGTTGCCCCAGCATGGGTTGTGCAGACCATGAGAAAGGATGATATTTTGTACAGGTGGCATGTAATTTAAGGTTAGCGCCTCGAATTGCACGAGTCACATTAATCAATGGCTCCCCACATACTTCACCACCAACCGAATGCCCACATTTCATCCTAATAATAATATCAATCAAACAACTATCGAATACAATGAATTTGGCCTCTTTCCTTATACTGTCACTCTGCATCCCAGATGGTTCGGCCTGTAACGTTGAGGACATGTCACTCACATGAAAGGTAGGATCTCTGATATCGTCTTCCGCTATGTTCAGTGATATTGATGGTGTTTCATTGTTGTCCACTTCATTCTCTTCCATTGCAACATCTGTTCCTTCTCCGGCGATGGGAGAATAAAACAATTTCTTCAACTTTCTCGCGGTCTTAGTTTTTGGGGGTGTGGATTCTGTGAATTGATCTCCGACTGCATCCGAACTACCATTCACTATCAATGGCTGGTGGTGGTATAGCTCCGTTGTCAATCACTTCATATTCTTCCCATTGGCACGATGCATCTCCAGTCTCAAGTCCCTGCCAAAAGGTTTGACAAGCAACATCTCTCGTTCGCTTCACTGTCTGTGTAGATGTAGTTTGTACACCCACTCGCAACTAGAGGACAGATTGGAAAAGGGATGTTCAGTTTAAACACAACTTACAGTATTGAACTATTAACAGTGAAAAACAACATAATATAGTGACCAGGACACTAACCTTCTTTTGCTTTCTTTTCTTTGAAACTTTCTTGCCTCGAACTTCAACATCTGGACGCTGTTGCTCCGACTCGTGTGTGCATGTCTCCACTTCCTCTTGCGCTGCAACGACTATATTTTCATGATAAGCACATCCATCACGCACTGACGCTCCATCGACTCCCTGAAACATAGAACTTTCATTAGTATGTATAATAATATTGAAAACACAAAATGTACTTGGGGACCAATACCCACATACATCTCAATAGCAAAACACGAATGAACGCATTGTGTAGAACATTCAAACGACAATTATTCACACATTGTTGATCTAGTTAGATGGAACTGTCAAGATCCATACCTCGGGCTCTGCATAGACTTCCATTGATGATATTATTGAAGATGACGCTTCAGCAACTCCCTGAAACACAGTAATTGCATTAGTATGTTTTTCTATTTTGTTAAAAAGAACATAAACTTTGTGCAGGCGTCAACGGCTCATCTAAATAGACTTGCACAAATGATCAGTTGTCTAAAATAAATAATGGATATCTAAATATGATTCGATTTGCTCGATCGTAGGAAGTGTCACCACCCAGAGATCTGACTCCCTGAACCAAAGGACTTTCATTAGTAATGAACACAATATTGAAAAAAGAAGACACATAGGAGGGCGACGACAGAAGGACATATCAATGGCTAAAAACGAAAGAAACATTGTGTGTAACAATCACGCTACAAGAATGCAAGATCTGATGATCTCCATTGATGGAACTGTCCGGAAACGTACCTCGAGCATCTGAGTGACATCAACGGTTGTCGTCAATGCGTTGGACTCCTCAGCATCTCCCTGAAAGACAGTACTTGCATTATTTTGGATAACAATAATTATAACTGAAAACAAAGACTAGAGGACGAGTACTAGGGTGTACCATTAGGTAAAATAATTACACGATCAATTAAAACTATTGATTTACATGCCTAAAACAAGTCAGTGGCAGAATAGCTAAGTAAGATTACCCGATAGGCGCTTGAAGTGGCTGATGACTGCAATAACGACACGGATGGAGAATCTTCCGCCTTCATATTGAGTGGATGCATAAATGGGGAAATTATTGTTAGCTAATGCTACACACTACCGCAAGGCCGAGAGCTAAATCCGTAAACTTGACTCACCAGTGGAGGGATGTGGACGAATAGAGTGGGAATAGCGGTTGAGAGCAATTTTCGCCTCGCTCGCGGTGTTTTCTTCTTTATTAGCAATGATGTGGAGTACATGTCTGAGCTAAAGTGCCTGCTGCAGATGCGGTATCGATCACCCCTCTTGTCCGCAAAGACTTTTAGGACTCTACTTTCAAGCTCAGACGGTGGATATCCGCAATATCGGACCCATTCTCTTATCTGATCTATTGTCTTAGGGAAAACATGCATTATAGTACCTTCAGATTTATTATGGGTCTTCGAAGGGCAACCGCCAATGGAACAGGCAGGCATTGTGGAAAGTTCTGAAAAGTAAAGATCAGCAATTCTCAATGAATACCAATGTGTTAAAAAATTAAATGACACATAAAAGGTCCAATGCAAGGTTCGTTTTGGTTCTTGGAACTATACACGTTATTCACATGCGGATAAGTATTTGAATAACTTAAAAAAAATAGAAAAATAATTTGACTAAACTCAGAACATGTGACTAGTTCCTTGCATGTACTGTCTTGAACGAAAAGAAAACATGGATGCAATTTGATGACTACTAGCAAATAGATATAAATTAAAAAATTGGACGCAAAATGATTATGGTACATGGCCTTACCTTGACGAACAAACAGTTAGATGCAGGGATCAGAGTAGTTTCTTGTCGTAGAATAGGGAGCAGTTCACAGGTTGCAAACTGACGAGTTTGCTCGAAGTGGTCACGGAAGTTCACAGAGACGAAGAGCAGATAACCAGCACCTTCACGGGTTGACTAGCAAAGCGCAAAGAAGTTCTCATTCGAAATATGAAGTGGGTTATAAAGAATTCGAAACAGGGGTGTGTTTGTGAATGAATGACGTGTATATGTCGTGGCATTATGCGGTTTGCAGGGGGGCGTCCAGCGTGAGGGGGGATGCTTGGCAGGAGACACGGGGTCTGGAGGTAGACATGGGAACAACAACCCATGCTCTATAGACCACTTTGAAGTGTACATGGTCTTTGGCGCCTCTTGGCCTTTATCGCTCCCTGACAGCTCCACTTGCCAGCGCAAGTACCCCGGTGCGAACTGCCTTTGATAGGGCGGGCGGTGGATTGGGGCGGTGGTCGTGCAGACAAGACACAGGAAGACTCGTGAATGGAGACACACTTATGTGGATTGCAGGGGGGCGTCCAGCGTGAGGGGGGATGCTTGGCAGGAGACACGGGGTCTGGAGGTAGACATGGGAACAACATCCCATGCTCTATAGACCACTTTGAAGTGTACATGGTCTTTGGCACCTCTTGGCCTTTATCGCTCCCTGACAGCTCCACTTGCCAGCGCAAGTACCCCGGTGCGAACTGCCTTTGATAGGGCGGGGGGTGGATTGGGGCGGTGGTCGTGCAGACAAGACACAGGAAGACTCGTGAATGGAGACACACTTATGTGGATTGCAGGGGGGCGTCCAGCGTGAGGGGGGATGCTTGGCAGGAGACACGGGGTCTGGAGGTAGACATGGGAACAACAACCCATGCTCTATAGACCACTTTGAAGTGTACATGGTCTTTGGCACCTCTTGGCCTTTATCGCTCCCTGACAGCTCCACTTGCCAGCGCAAGTACCCCGGTGCGAACTGCCTTTGATAGGGCGGGGGGTGGATTGGGGCGGTGGTCGTGCAGACAAGACTCGTTTGCCGCAGGGCCTCGCCAAGGAGAGGCCATCTAACTGCATGTAAGAGGCAGGCTGCAGGATCTAGTACATGGAAGGCAGGGGGGTGAGTTTATAAATACCTCACCCTCCCAGGAGAATATATGGGTGCAGTTCACCCTGGAGACCATGGATGCCTAGGCAGTTAGTCAGCCTGTACCCGGTGCCCAAAAGGATGATTTATTATGATCAACCATATTGATTATTTACCTATATACATGTTTTGTATCAATAAAATCCAACGGCCTTTTATTGCCAACGCTTGAACAAAGTGGTGTGGTAAGTATTTTTGGGGGAGGAGGCAAGGCCGGGAGGCTTGATGCCAACCCGCAAAATAACATATGTATGTCTGCTGCATATGGGTTCAACGGTTATGTGGATTGAAGGTGGGCGGCCAGCGTGAGGGAGGATGCTGGCCGGAGACATGTGGTGTGACAAGACAAGGCACAGGAAGACTATTCAATGGAGACACACTAGATTCATTTAAAAAATCAAAACAACCATTGTTAAAATATATGTTGGGTTTTATTTTAGATCTTAATTTCAATTGAACATAAATAATAAACATTACACATTGTAAAGTTCCGGTTGCAGCACATCCAGGGAAAATCCGCGGTATTGTCCACTGTCGCTGGGGAAATGTTGTCTAATGGCAAGTACCGCACAGGCAGGTATTACTCTCCGAACGCGGTGTCCGAGCCTCCCGTGAAGCCACCAAGTGAAGCAACTATAGGCCACCAGCCTGTACCACCTGTGAAAAAGAAAGATGCAATGGAACCAATTTACATGCGTTCGAATGATATGTAGATGTAATTTTATATGTGGGAGACGACCATGAAATAGTAGTGGCATCACTGACATCACAACCAGAGTATACTTACTTGTTACTGGGATTACGTGGACGAACAGTGCCGCGAAGTTCGTGCATAAGCACCATCATCATCCTCAACACGGTCCGTGAGAGGCAGGCTTCCCTGAACTCTGGCAGCTCGGTGATGCATTGCGGACTTGGCTCGCCTTCCGAAATGTAGGCCAAGCACCCGGAATTTTCACGGCAGCAGCAGTTCTCCTCCTCAGTTGGCATTAGCTCGCACCGATTGCACGTGCACCAGGTGGAGACGCCGTCCATGCGACATGGTCCAGGCTCTTCATCCGTTGACTGGTCCTCCCAACTGCCGTCCGAATCCCCATCGTTTTCGCGTGCTTGCCTTTCCAGTAGTTCCTCCTTGGTGTACTCAGGCTCGTACATATACGGCATTATTGTAGCCATTGTGTGGTAAAGAAAGCAAAATAATTTACAGAGATGGTACAGGTGTTCACAAGGCCTAGAAGCGGCGAAGGTAGCTGACCAGAGCACAGAAACGAGTCACAGAATACTCAAAGTAACACAGAGAGAGGAATGGAATCAAAAATCTTCTGCTGTGTGTTGTGAAACGGTGTGTTTATACTTATTGAGGAAAGAGGCGTCCTGCCATTTCCATGGCGACACTTCATTAGCTGAGGCGCAGCGATTGTTGACACGAAACGTGCTTTGGCGTTGGGAAATGGGCGGTATGCGTCTGCTGATGTCAGGCTCAGGGGCGGGGGATTTGATTTAGTGCCGCAAACGCAGGTGAGCCAGGTCGATGGGGGGGAAATGATAGGATTATCACAAAATGGCGGCTGATTTCGAGTGCGTTAATGGACGAAAAGTCGGGTAAGGTCCATAGGAAAGTTTTCTACGATCTACCGATTTATGCTTAAAAACACATGGCCGAACCGTAGGGACAATAAAAAAAAAGTCCCGGAACTATCCTTTAAGATTGTATGGTTGTTTCTGTGAAAAGTTCAAATCTACACAAGATAGAGTAGTGGTTAAGCACACCAAATTAAAGTATTGCAAATTACTACTTTCACAGTCTATGCAGTTTAATCCTAGCTTGGGAGCAATTTAGGATGTGTTAAGGGTGCAAGGGAGAAATCTATGACTGGCATCAAAAGTCAATGCATAAATTAGAAAACATCAGTGTGTCCACACTTCATGGACACTCCCGTCCCGTGCACACCTATCTTTACTGAAACATGTTCAGTCAACATTTTAGTAAGTTATCATACAGTTCAGATTATTTCACCAGTGTTTCATCTAAACCAAAATAGTATCAGGAGACTTATTAGTGTTTATCGTCAACAGTTTACTTAACATTTTTAACTGACTGCATCCGCCAATTTCAACAGTAGTCTGTATTCAACAGAATAGCAATCAAGTGAAAAGAAGTTAAGTGAAAAAAAGTTTTTTACAAAGTCTTTTTCAACATTTGTTAATTTAGCACAAACACCTTTTACAAATAATAGAGCTTGACGCGTTTCGAGAATAAGTTCTCAGCTTCAGTAGCAAGGTATACATTCTTCAATTTTCATAATGCAAAAACATTTCTATAAAATAAGTTTCAAATGTTTAAATGTTAGTATGCGCTTTGTTAATCTAATTCTTAGATATTACTGTCGAGAAAAAAATAATTTCTAAATACTTCACCTAGATTCATTCTGCTTGGTGATCGATGTTAAAAGTTCTATAGCGCTTATAGCCAATTTGGTAAAAGTAACAGTAGATGATACATTAATAATATATTAAACCTGTAGGGCCTTGTGGATCCATGATGTGTTATGTGTCTTCACGTGAGTCTATTACCTCATGGGTGTTCTCGCACTCCAACAGGTAACTTAAATCGGCATCCCTTCCTCTGCACTCACTGGGATACTGGACGTGTTCCTTATGTCGTGTTACACAAGCGTATTCACCTATAAAGGATGTTCAATATTGGGATCTTTAGAATGTTATAATCTTAGATTAAAGCCTTTCGAGGGGATTGGGGTCCTTCGACGTATTCCATATCTATGACAGTAATCACCACAGCTATGCTGCTTCGGAAAATCTTTGCGTCTGCGTCCTGCATCGATGACGTCGATACGCCGCCCTCGAGGACCTCCTCCGACGTCACTGGATGTTATAAGTAGGATGCACGACGCCCGTAGCCTCAGTTCCGTTTTTTCCGCAAACGTGTTCGCTTCGAGAATCTCGGCGCGCCTCGTCTCTTTGGAGTTTCTGTTGCTTTCTCGGTTCTTCGAACTGGTTTGTGAAATATTCTTTGTGAAGATGTCTACTTCGTCTTCCACACCGCGTCCGGGCTTTAAGAAGTGTGGGGCTGTGGGTCCAAGATGTCTGTCACAAACTCGCACAACGTCTGCCTCTAGTGCCTCGGGGAGGCCCATGACACGGATGACTGTGTCGACTGCCAGTCGCTCACGTCGAAAGTCTTGCAGGAGCGCAAGAAGAAGTTATCGGTAGGTAAGGTGTCCAAGCCCCGGAAGTCGAGGTCTGCGGGGCTTTCGACGGACGACTCGAGGGGCGACTCTCCGCGTCGTGGTCGGAAGTCCAGTGGGTCTCGGTCCCGGAGTCGGTCTCGCCACTCCTCTGCCTCTTCGAGGCACTCCCGGAATCGGCGTCATCGGTCACCTTCCCCGTCCTCATCCGAGGACTCTGCCCGTCGGCGGGTTGCTTACTCCACCAAGCATGCGACACCGTAGGAATGGGCTTCCTTCGGGAAAATAATGTTGGCGATTCTTGAATCGCAGGGCACTGGTCCATTCCGCGCCTCCGAGTGGGGTCGGTCGTGATCAGCCGAGAGATGCCGCTCGCACGCCTGTGGGCTCGGGTGGTCGTCATGATTCGCGGGAAAGGTCCCGTTCGGACAAGGGGAATCGTTCTCGGCATACCCGGTCCAGGTCCCAGTCCTCGACGCGCTCGAGACCACGTGAACCTGTGAAGTCTTCGAGGAAGACGTTGACGCCTGTGGCGCCGAGGTCATCGACGGAGTCTCTCGAGGCCCCGCCTCCGAGGACGTCGACGACGCCTTCGGCGCCCAGGATGTCGAGGGACACGCTCGGGGCTCCGCCTTTGAGGACTGTGTCGATGCTGTTGGCACCGCGTCTGTCGTCGATGCCGATTCTCTCGGCGCCAATTCACTCAACGCCTTTCGGGGCTGTGTCGACAGGGCTACTCCGTGGCTCGGGGGAACCACCTAGAAAGGCTCTGGCCAAGGTCAAGCATGGCTTTGGTTCCAGTTCTGTGCCTTCTTACCGCCATCTGGAATTCATTTCAGAGGTGGATGAGGGCTCTGATGATGGCATGGTGCCAGACACGGTGCCTGACGAGATTCTCTCGGGCCAGAGCCAGTTTGAGGACCTGAGGCAGTCCCTGCATGATGCTAGTGGGCTGGACACCTCTCCGGAGGTGGAGTTTTGTAGGCCTGAGCCTGGCACTCATGCCGATTCTTCGTACCGGCGCCTTATGTCACGGGTCACTGAGTACTTAGGATGGTCTGCTCCCCCAAGGGAGTTTGTTCAGGATGACCTTACAGATATCCTCGACATTGGTCCACCAACTGGCCCAGTACTACCGTTTCATATGGCTCTTCAGAGGAGGGTGGCGGCGGCTTGGACTGCACCGGAGAGTCTCCCAGCAGTGAGCAAGTCTTTGCCGCGAAAATACCGCCCAGCCATTAATGACCCCTGCTACTTGTCCAAGCATCCTACTCCGGAGAGTTTGGTGGTGCAGGTGGCTACGGCACCGGCAAAGCAGGCGTCGTACCCTACCATCCCTCCTGATAGGGACGACAAGCGTTGTGACGGCTGGGCGAAGAAAGCGTTTTCTGCAGGGGGTATGGCACTTCATTTGTGCCTTGTCTCATTTCACACACACTCTGTGAAACTGTGTTTCCTTGGCGGCTGAACAAAATCCCAAAGGGGATGAAGGGGATGGTTTCCTTGCCATGGTTCAGGATGGCAAGGATGCTATGTGTGAGGCCGTTCAGTCGGGTTTGGACATGGCAGATTGCGTCAGCCGGTCCATGGCGGCGAGCACCGTGATACGCAGGTTTGCGTGGTTGCGGAAGTCGGGTTTGCTCCTGATGTGCAGGCCCAGCTCCTCAACATGCCCTTTGACGGGGAACATCTTTTTGGCAGCAAGGCTGACGAGAGCCTTGAGAGGTTGCAGACCTCAAAAGCTCCAGCAAAGTGGTTGGGCGCTGCAGTTCGACAACCTCCGCCTTTTTGTCCTAGGGAACAGCAATGGAGGGGAGGTTCCTTTCGTTTTTACTCATCCTTTGGTAAAGTGAGAGGAGCTGCCAGTCAAAGGGGCCACCGTAGGAGTGCCAGAGGTGGAAAACAAGGTACTCGAGGTGCCAAGACCGCTCAGGCTGTTGCCTCTTTGCCCTCAGGCAACGCCACAGCCGCTTCAGCTCAGTCATGAGGCCGTCTCCCATGGTTCGCCAGTTGGGGAAAGGCTGGTGCAGCATCTTGCAGAGTGGCGCGCCATTACTTCAGATGTGTGTGTTCTTGAGATCATAACCCACAGCTACTGTCTTCCTTTCCGGCAGAGGCCTCAAGACAATCCACCGGGGAATCTCTCTTTGAAGAGTCCGGATCCGCTCCTTGCGCAGGAAATTCAATCCCTGCTGGAGAAAGGCGCCATAGAACTGGTGCCTGTAGCGGAGAGGAACAAGGGATGGTATTCCCCTTATTTTTTGATTTCCAAGAAAGACTGGGGATTGAGACCCATCATGGACTTGCGCGGTTTGAACAAACTACTCAGGAAGGACAAGTTCAAGATGGTTACTCTTTCTCAAGTCCTCCAGGCCCTTCAACTTTAGGACTGGTTGGTGTCTCTCGACCTCAAGGACGCTTATTTTCATGTGCCGATCCATCCGAAGCACAAGAAGTACCTGAGGTTTTCGGTTGGCGACTCGCACTTTCAGTTTCGGGTCCTGCCGTTCGGATTGACCTCCGCACGAGGGTCTTCACCAAGCTCATGGTAGTGGTGGCAGCGCACCTCAGGAAAGGGGGGATTCACGTCTACTCCTACCTGGACGATTGGTTGATCAGGGCGCGCTCTCCAGTGAAGTCCTGGATCATCTGTCAGTCACCTGCCATTCCCTCCACAAGCTGGGCTTCTCCCTCAACTTAAAGAAGTCCCATTTGACACCTACTCAGAGGCTCCAGTACATCGGAGCGGTGCTCGACACGTCCTTGGGCAGTGTTTTCCTCCCCAGGTGAGGGCTCATCACATTCAGCATATGATGCACATGTTTCAACTTGCCCAGACTCTCCCAGCGTTCGAGTTCTTGAGATTGCTCGGCCTCATGGCAACCTGCATTCTTCTGGTGCCAGAGGCCAGGTTGCGGATGAGATCTTTGCAATGGGCACTCAAGCTCCAGTGGTCTGTCCTCCGGCAGGATGTCTGACCCTGTTCAGGTGCCGTCTTCGGTCGCCCAGGACTTTCTGTGGTGGGCCGACGAAGGCAATCTGATGAGAGGGGCTCCATTTTGGCTGCCCTGGCCGGAGGTGACGATCGTGACGGACGCATCCCTCGCGGGATGGGGAGCTCATGCCAACGAGTTGACAGTCAGCGGTCGTTGGTCTCAGTCAGAGTCCAGACTCCATATCAATCTGTTGGAGCTGAGGGCCGTCGGGCTAGCCCTGAAGGCTTTTCTGCCGACTGTGCAAGGAAAGAATGTCCTGATCCTGACGGACAACATGGTGGCCATCCATTACCTCAACAGAAAGGGGGGGGGGCAGGGTCACTTCCTCTGTGCAGGGAGGCGATGCATCTCTGGTTCTGGGCAATCCAGCAGGAAGTTTCAATCTCGGCAGTTCATCTGGCAGGAGACGAAAACGAGACGGCGACGCTTTGAGCAGGCAGAGCGCGATCTCTCACGAGTGGGAGTTGGCTCAGGAGATTCTCCTGGAGATCTTCGCCCTTTGGGGGACCCCTCAAGTGGATCTCTTCGCCTCCAGTGTCAATCGGAAGTGCGAGAGGTTCTGCTCGCGGGAATTTCCTCCAAACAGAGCCTTAGGAGACGCATTTGTGGTGGAGTGGTCATTCCCACTGCTGTACGCGTTTTCTCCAGTCCCGTCATCCCGCAAGTACTGCGGAGGTTACGGAGGTTCGGTTCCCGGATGATCCTCATTGCTCTGGCGTGGGCCCGGAGGACGTGGTACCCGGACCTTCTCGACTTGTCCATCTGCCCTCCACGTCGTCTTCCCTACCGAGACGATCTGCTCTCACGGGAGGGGGGGGTCAGGTTCTCCATCCAGAGGTCAGGTCCCTCAACCTTCACGCTTGGTTTCTGAAAGGTTGAGGTATAAGGATTGGGACTTCCCTGAAGACATGATGGAGTTGTTGCTTTCGGCCAGAAGGCCCGCCACAAAGTCCCTGTACCGTTGCCGTTGGAGGAAGTTCTGCGACTGGTGCAGGGTTAAGAATGTGGATCCTTTTGCATGTGAAATTCCCATGGTTCTGTCTTTCTTGCTTTCTTTGGCCCACATGGGCCCTCAAGTGGGTACCATTAAAGGTTACCTGGCGGCGCTGTCCATATTTAAGTGCTCGTCTGAAGAGTGTTCCTATTTTAAAGTTCCTTTGATTTCTCAGTTTCTGAAAGGGCTCACTAATGTGTTCCCTCCGTCACCTTTCCAGGTGCCCGGTTGGGATTTGAACCTTGTTCTCATGTTTCTGATGAATGCTCCGTTTGAGCCTTTGCATTCATGCCCTTTGAGACTGTTCACTCTGAAAACTGTATTTTTAGTTGCGGTCACTTCCGCTCGCAGAGTGAGTGAGTTACAGGCACTTTCAGTTAAGCCACCCTTCACTGCGTTTCATAAGGACAGGGTTGTCCTTAGAGTTCGTCCTTCTTTTCTTCCGAAGGTGGTGTCGGAATTTCATTTAGGCCAGAAGGTTGTTCTTCTGGCATTTTATCCTCCTCCACATCCTGGTAAGGAAGAGGAGAGGCTCCATAGGTTTGATCCTAGGAGAGCGTTAAGCTTTTATATTTCATGCATGTCCCGGGTCAGAGTGGACGATCAGCTCTTTATTGGTTACGCTGGAAAGGGCTTGGGACAGGCTGTGACGAAACAGACTTTGTCTTGCTGGATGAATTTGGCTATCTCTGAGTGTTACCGCTTGGCGGGTAAGGACCCACTGATCATCTTACGGGCCCATTCTACCAGGGGTATGGCTGCCTCTACTGCCCTGCAGAGGGGTGTTCCTATTCGCAACATCTGTGATGCAGCCACCTGGGCTTCAGTACATACTTTTGTACATCACAATTCCCTCGATTCCATCCGGGGGCAGGATCTGGCTTTTGGCAAGGTGGTCCTATACTCCGCAATTTGATTGGGCATGCAAAATTTCTGTTTTCTAAAATCTTTTTCCCACTTCCTTGCATTGGTATTGCTTAGGGAGTCTGTCATAGATATGGAATACGTCGGAGGACCCAATTCCCTCGAAGAACAAGTTACTCTCTTATCTGGTAACATTCTTTCGATGAGATGGTCCGACAACTTATTCCATATCGCTCCCTCCCTACCTTCCCCGCTACAGAATTACTTATGCGATTGCAGCTTACGTTTCCACAAGTCTTTGTGTGTCAGACGACTGGAGGTACACGTTCTGAGAAAAACCTACAACTGATGCTACGGGCGTCGTCCGTCCAACTTATAACATCGTTACTTCGGCAGTCGGAAGAGGTCCTCGAGGGCGGCGTATCGACATCATCGACACAGACGCCGAAGATTTTCCGAAGCAGCACAGCTGTGGTGATTACTGTCATAGATATGGAATACGTCGTCGGACCATCCCATCGGAAGAACGTTACCAGGTAAGAGAGTAACTTGTTCTTCTATTTGATGTCTGTAGTTAATACTCACCAGCATGCTGTGCTGATAGTATTTCCTTGTTACTGTGTAGTTGAATTGGGCAATATCCTCTGTTGTAATACGCGAGTCTCTGTAAAGAGACGTACGGTCACTTTATGGTGCAGGATTAGTTTCATTCAGTCACAGTACTTACGAATCTGTTCTAGGCAGTTTCCAGCAGAACACCCAAATTAACAAAAGATGAGGACTTTTGCAGTGCTGATGACCACAGGTCACCTTAAAGATGCAAAGAAGACAAATTGCAACAGGTGGCCCCACAGTAAGGCAGCGATAGGCAATTTCAATAGAAGAACAAAACAGCAGGCCCAGCACAGCTTCTGTTGATGCAAGAAGGCTTTAAATGTGAGAGTAGGTGTTCTTGTTTCATAAGTTGAAGATCCTCCACGTTTCAAGGTTTTTCTCGGAATAGCGACGAGTTCAGCCAGGTAGTCCAGGAGAGAGCTGGTCTGTCCACCGGTTGGTCCTCGGACACTTCTGAAGGCTCAGAAGGCACAGATCCTCGAGCAGGGATCTGGACTGGTTGTTCCCACCGGTCCAGGGGTTGCAGCACCAACAAAGGCCTTCTTGAGATCATGCAGGGCTTCACTGGTATAGCACTGGAGTCAATGCTTTTCTGCTACAGAGCTTGTCTTTTGGTTGTCAGCGGGCTGCTCTTCGTAGAAGTCATTGCTCCAATGGTGATCTGATGAACAGTTGCAGGAGACAACCTTTTATCAAAGATTCAGGCTCTGAGGAAACCCAGGCCCACCAATGGTAAGGGTCTGCACCATTCGAACAGCCAGGTGTTGTCCAAAAAGGAGCAACCACTGGCCATTGCATCTGCCCAGTGACAGACCTTCAGATACCAGAGGATGTGGATTGGAACTAGACAGCACACACACCCCCACACCCCACACACACACACCCTTTGCCTATGAAAGCAGCAGCTTTTCCTGGGAAAGGGATTTCTATATGAGGCATTTCCTCACCTAGGCAGACTGGAAGAAAGCCAAAGAACGTGGAAAAGTCTTGTGCAACGGCCTTCTTGCGGTGCTTGCCACCTTTAGTAGCCATTCACGATAAATGCAAATGTGCACAAATAAAATAACACAAAAACTATACACATATCACAACTGCCACCAGCGTGTTTTAGGCACATATGAAAAGTAACCAAAAAGCCATAATCTAGACAGCTAAAAGGATACAGGGCATCCTAACTGCACTTCAGGTAATGTGGGCAGTTGTAACAATGCAAGAATTCAAAAGGTGAGACATTCGGTACTGACAGTCTTAGCGACTAGTCCGCTCTCCTATAAGATTGAGCAAAACAGGAAAGGGAAGTAAAGCAGAAGGCTTTACTCACAATCAAGAAGTCAACAGAGGGTTGAAAAAAAGTAAATATAATGGGGTGGGCATTGAAATCTATGGAGGGAAAGGTGCAAAAAGAAACTTGCCTAGCATAGGTCTACTAATGCTGTTCGACCTATATCCCGCATTCAACACAATTGATCATTCACTACTGTGTCAACACTTTAAGGAGGTTGCTATGGCCTCCAAGAACTGCGAAATGGCTCTCCTCAAGAAATCGGATATTCTGTGTTATAACCAGACCCTTTATAACTGACTCTTTTTTTTTTTTTTTGTTAATCTTTATTTTTTTATTTTCAGCAAAGAGAAACAAAAACAGCAACACATTTTTTTTTTTTTAACTGCCGAACATTAGTATCAACAACTTATAGGTTTATCAAGAATTAAATTAACAATTACTAAAGAACTAGAGATGTCTATCAAGTCTTTTAACAAAATATCAACAACCAAATATCAGTAACTGACTCTGAACCTGTCAAATTTGGTGTTTCACCAGGGCTCATGCATCGCCCCTATTTCATTCAATATTTATGTTAAGCCTCTACATGATCTCCTAAAAAATATCGGCACCGTTTATCAAAAATCCAGACACTATGTAATGTCTATACAGTCACTGGGGTGAGTGCGCTAAAATTAATAACTCCACCAATGCCTGCAAAGGAAAAGGGTGAATAACTTGTATAGCACCAACAGTCTTCAGAGATGCCAACCCTAACTTTATAAATCCAGCCCTAAGATGAATGGAGCCTTGTCCTCAATGTTTAATGCACACATAAAAGTGCACGGGTGTGCATAAAGTTCCCAAAGCACTTCCTAACAGGAAAAAGTTAGGGGATTCCGAAGGGGTGAAACAGATTCCAAGCATTCGGAGAGGATCTGCTACGATGAACAAAGCTGTACCGGACTTTCGGAGGGCTTTAGGAAGCAAATACTACCCGAACCAACAGGATGGCCAAAATGAACCTTCAGTGTGTTGATGTTTTAGGATAAACAAAAGGCCACCATTAAGTGACTTCATCAGAGGTACGATTTCCCACCCTCGATTCGGTTTCCAGATGCACAGGCGCTGCGGGTGTGGACACAGGTCCGGCATGGGACAGGAGCTGGTACTCCTGATTCGGATGAAGAACAAAGAAAACACTGATGCAGCAGGCCTTAAAGCACTGGAAGGAACGTGGGAAAACTGCCTTGAGCGACTGTCAGTGTCGCACCAGAACCCAACTCTCGCGGTATGACGCATCCTCCTAGCTCGCGGCCCAAAGGTGCTGGGATGACAAAATTCAGCAGAAGGGTCCTTTGTTGCATAAACTGGGATTCCTCAAAGTCGTGGGTCGAAACAGTGATGCTTCTGCACGGCAACCTAGGATTTAGCTGGACAGCCCACTCTTTGGCCCAGGGACAATTTTGAACAGGCTCACGTGCAGGGTTTACCAGGAGACGTTGAGTGATTGGCCCCATCACTCCAAGGTTTTGAAGCACCTTCATATGTCTTCTGAGATCAGGCGCAAGTAGGGCTCAACCGGGACCACAGCAGGATTTGGGTGCCAACCCTCTTCAAGTGGGTCTCAGGATTGCCCTTTGTTCTGCTCGCCTCCTCAGAATGCTTGGTTCCTTCTCCAGATCGGTTATGATCTGCTGTTCATCTGCTGGAATGAATGCAGGGCCCCTCCTCTTATACACAGTCGGGTGAGTGCTTGCACCCAGTCCACCAATTGCAAGATCTGCCCCATGCATGCACACCAGCAGTGGTCCAATCAGGGACTATTGGGGTCCTTGTGATCTAATGAACACCAGACACCCTGGCACCAGTAATGTGGATTGGAACCAGACAGTCACAGCCCACCTACTGAGTATCTACACACGGGACCTGCAGGGACCCACGAAAAGAAGCCGCTTTCGTGGGCAACTGCATGGCCAAATAAGGAAATCCCGGCCATGGAAGGGCAGGAGGAAGGCCAAGGGACAAAATGGCCAAAAAAACTGACAAGACCTTGTGGCACGGCCATGTTAGACACTAGCCACAGTCATGAGCCAAACGTGGTAAACGCTGTAAGACTCAGTAAAAAGTTAGACAAATGAAAGAAAAGGCTACTGCTGCCACCAGTCTGTTCCAAAGCACATTGTACAATCACCAAATATTCCTTAGAGGGTGTCCTGGGCCATAAAACACAATTACCCCATTGCGCGGTATTCTAAGGTACTTGGAGCAATGATAAAAAGTTATCAACAAGTGGCAACATCATCAAAAAACTAAGAGAAGCAAAGTTTGTCTGTACTGACAGCCTCAACGACCTGTCCGTTTCCCTGTAGCAATGAGCAAAAGCCCAGTGGTGTGCAGCTGAAGGCTGTGCTCCACTGTAAAAAGTCAGGTTAGGATACAGAAACTAATACAAAAGGTTTTGGGGGGCCATGGACTATGGAGGAAAAGTTGCTTCTACAGAAATCTTTTCTAGCAGTCGAAACTGGGCTATTGCAATTACTCTGTAATTTCCAAATCCTCTCTCCATCAGCTTGCATGTACTACATAATACAACAGCCAAGATTGTTACTAACTCTCCAAGACACATAGGCATTTCTCCTTTTTTACCCAGGTTACACTGGCTTCCCATCAAGAGCCACATCCCCTTTAAATTAATTCATCAAACCATTTAAACTCTATATGAACCAGTGCCAATGTGTACCTAAAGAACCATTTTAAGTGGTGCTGGTCCTTCTACCCACAACATGCCCCTTCTTGCAAAATTCTACCTGCACAGCATTTAAATCCCTCAAGAGCCCTTGGCAGGCCCTACAATGTGCTGGCTGCCGGACTCTGGAATTTCCTTCCTGAAGCTCTGCGGTCCTGCGTCAATTTGGCTGCCTTCAGACACAAACTAAAGGCTCATTTCTTTTACTATCCTCATAACACTCCCCTTTCTCTAGGTTGTTTGCTGGTCGCGCACTTATAAACCCCTTGCTAGGAGTGCTTTATCCAAACAAATATCAAAGCTTTACACCTCCAAAAGCGGCAGTCTTTAGGGGCAGCAATACGTCCGCAGAAACTGCGAACAATACACAAGGATGGAAAAACCTAACTTTTTGTTATTTTTCCTCAGAGATAGAAGGCTCTGACAGAATCAAAGAAGATTCTCAAGCCCAGCAAGAGGCCTGAGATAGAGCCCCCGGCCCAACAACTGTTCCATCCATGTCATCAGTCCACAGCCTCAAAAGCACTTGATCACCAGTGGGGAAAGATAACCCCAGAATTCAGAATAATGCTATCTCATTACTTCAGATGCATGGTTACTCCAAGTAGTATACAAGGGCTACTGTAATCCCTTCCTGGATAGCCCCCCGGACTATCCTCCATCAATGCATCCTTTGCAGTCTTCAGACCTGCTACTTAAGCAGGAGATTCTCTCCTCTAGTAAGGTGCCATAGAAATGGTTTCTTTTGCCGAGAGGAACCAGGAATGGTACTCCAGTACTTCCTGATACCAAAGGAGGACGACGGGGGACTAAGACCCATCTTGGACATGTGGCATTTGAACAAGTTCCTCAGGAAATACAAATCTCGCAGATCCTCCAGGCTCTTCAGCTCCAGGAATGGTTGGTGTTCAAACTTCAGAATTCTTACTTTGATGTGCCCATGCATCCCAGCCCATGAAGTCACTGAGGTTTGTCATCGCCAGTGCCCATATCAATTTCAGGTTGTACATTTCAGGCTCAATTCTGCCCCCAAGTTGTTCACCAAGTTGTTGATTGTGGCCATAGGTCTGAGGAGAGGGGGGTGGGGTGGTTCATGTCTTCCCTTACCTAGACGATTGGCTGAGCAGGGCACGTCGCCCGGAAGAGGCTCAGGAACATCTCAACAGTACTTGTCACTTCTTACACAAACTGGGCTTCTCGCTAAACTTCATGAAGTTTCAACTGATACCCTTGTTAATGATCCCCTTCATCAGAGCGCTCATGGGCTTCTCTTCCGGAAAGGCTTTTCTAATGGATTCATGCCTCCCACGGATTCCTCATCTATGATACCCTTTTCCCAGCGCAGCTGTTCTCCGTAAACCTTTCCGCTGCCAGGGAGCATAGCATAGCGTAGCTCTGTCCAACGCATCCTGCGCCGGATAGGACGTAAGGGTCAGTACATATAGCACCTTCACACACCTTGACCTCAGTTCCTTTGTTGCTTGCACTCTGTTTGCTAATCTGGAATGCTCTCGTTGAGCTTAACATTTTTCTAACAACGCCATGCTCAATTGGCCTCTCAATGTTCTTTGCATTCTCCTGCATTCTCTGCATTTCTCCTCTAGGCTAGTGTTCCTGGGTGTACTTGCACATGGCTTGCTGTGTCCACTAGGCTTTTCTCCTCTTCTCTAGGTTCCCTCTTACTTTGTGATCACTACTACTGCCCTCCAGGCCTTTTTTTCTCTGTATGTTGAGCTGAGCCTGGTCGGCTCCCACCGCTGTTCCACTCATTGCCTGTTGCTGCCTCTGTTTACGCCTCTGTCTGCGCTCTGTTCTCAGGGCCGGTCTTTGCATCAGGAGTCAGCCTCTAGGGGGCGCTGCACCAGCAGTCCACAGTGTCAGTGCTAGAATACACATGTAACACGTTCGTTTCGTAACAGTATAAAAATGAATGTCCCTGTTCATTTTTATAATGTTAGGAAACGAACGTGTTACACGTGTATTCTACCATTGGCACTGCTGCAGGCTGTGGCCTCGGCCAGGGCAGTTTCTAGTCCATTTGGTGCCAAGGCGAAACACTAGGAATGCACCCCCTCCTGCACCTATCCAATGCGCCACTCCCACCGCACCCTCCACTCCCGCCACGCACCAATCCCACCGCACCCCGCGCACTACTCCCACTGCACCCTGCGCGGCATTCCCAAACTACACCGTTAAAGAACTCCTACCCAAAGTCAAACAATCCGTCAAACAAGGAATGAATTGCCATTTGCAACGGTGGGACACTTTTTCACTGGTGCCCAAGACAATTTTATGCCCCAGTCCCACTTAGGCTGCAGATGATGAGGACTGGGCACAGCAACCAAGAGACCATGAATATGGCACAGGATGCAGTATATACAACCAACAAAGAACACAAGATGCTGAAGGGGGTTTGGAGGCAACCTAAGCCAAAAAGGCAATGACAAGGAGCCACCTGAACCCAATAAACAATCACTTTAACATTCTTTGAATGGGAATCAAGTGTATGCTTTGATACAGTAAGACTTGACTGTTGTAAGGATACATGGACCAGGATTATTTATTTATTCATGCAATGTTTGTCGGGTACCTGCATATTTATTTATGCAATGTGTGTTGGATACAGGTATCCGACAAACATTGCATAAATAAACCGGTTCGTAGCTTAAAGAATATTTGCTCAGCAACACTGCTCAAAACTATTCTCCGCATAGTGAAATAACTCATCACCAGTGCCATGAAAGTGGTTTAAAGTGTAATTGATATATAGTTTGGAAAAGAAGTGACATAAAAGAAATTGCGCTACTTTAAACTATTATTTTGGCCATTTTCTGGGCTTGCAGGGACGCACCATGGGCCCAAACGGGTCTCCGTTTGTACCGTGTTGGGGCCCACAGTGCGTCCCGGCAAGGTACGCCCACTCCCCACAGCCCACTGCACCTCCCCTCCCATCTCAATGCCAGCACGAAACCATTTAGTGACTAATGGGCTACCATTAGCATTTTCCTGCCGGCATTGTGATAGAAGGGGCTGGTTTTAGCTGCAGGAGGACCTAAAGTGTTTTTATTGGTGAGCTTATGCCCCCCACCCCAAGTGGCACGAAAGTGGTCCGAGTGAGCCTCTGACTTCTGTAATGTCACGTAGTACTTTGTACTACGTGACATTACAGTCGGAAGGGGCAGCGCCAGCACCCGACCTGCAGAACTTTCCCCAAGTCAATGCGCCGCCCCACAAACTGGGGAATTCCATCCCCTCCAGAGGCTCCAGGGACCGAGGCAATTGCGCCCCCCGGGGCTATTGCACCCCGGGCAGTTGCCTGCCTCGCCCGGGCCAAGAAACGGGCCTAGCCTCGGCCCTCAGGCAGGGCAGGGCAATTGGCAAATAAATTAGCAACATTTGTTGCTTTATTACCTTCCCCCAGCCCCGGTTGGCACCGGTGCTTCTGGCGACAGCCAGGCCCATGGGCGCACGTACAGTGTGCCCTCCTCCAGGCTATGGGCACGCACTGACACTGAATTGTGGATCGATTTGGGCTGGCTGGTGTTGTCAGCCCCGGCCATTACAGAAAAGAGGAGCAAGTGGGTCACTAAATCCTGAATTTGTTCCCATCACAAGCACACACTGCCAACCAGCAGCAGAATCAGCAAGTACAAACAGTTGCTGCATCCTGCCCTCGCTGATTGGCCTTGTTTCAGGAAACCTGGCAGTAACTACAGCATGCCGAGGCAAGCACACTTCTTTCCTCCTGCTCCCGTCCTCGCAGGTGAAGCCTATTGCTGCATAGGCATTTTATTTATTTTAAAATGGTATTGCGGAGATGACTGGGCCATCCAAGAACAGCCTCTGGAGGCCACAAAGCTAGACACTTTTGTCAAGGCTCAAGTAGTCATGAAAAAGGAAGCGAGCACTGGTGGTGGACTCTTCTCAGTAGATCAAAAGGCTGGTTCTCGGAAGACCTTGGCAGAGTGTCACCGTCAGCAGATCTTGGACAGTTGCACGTTCCAGCGGGGTTGGATTGGTCGGTCCGTTGGCCGGGCCAAAATCATTTCGAGGGCGAGCGCCTGGGGGCCGGTACCACGCTTGGGCCGGTTTAGGGGTTACTACGCCCCCCTAGTTCCCGCTCCCGAGCATATTGTTCGTCGTTCCCTCTTTCCTGGGCATGCACTGCTGACTTTATTTTAGTGGAAGAGTTTCATACATTTCACTGTTTGCTCAGACTTGCCTTCTACTCTTCTTTGTCGTTGTGTTTCTTTTGTTTGGAATAGCAATCACACTAGTCTAACGAGATAAACAAACACCTTCCGTATAATGCAAATACCCAGACTTGCAGGATGCATGCTTCACTTTCTTTGTTGCATTGGGGGCAACATGCTGTAGCATCAATTCATTGCCTTTAAAATACCCTGCACGTTGTAACTTCTGATCTCCTTTAACACAAACGCTGGTAAATGGCTATAACTAGCTAACACCACATTAATCAAAGCCAGGTCTCTAAAGAATGGTTCAAGTGTTGGGGAATCACCTGCTCACTTTCTGTCGTGTGACCAACCAGTGCGCAAAATATGTTTGAGCGTGGGGCTCTTGATGCCACCCATTTCTGCATTTGATACACCAGCAGCTAAACACATCCTGGGGAGGCAGCTCCTTATGCATAGTCCATTTCTCTCCCAAGCTCGGGACAATGTGCTTTACCATAATGGAGAATGTGAAAAGGCGCAGGGCTGCAAGGCTGGCGGGTGAGGGTGGAGGGAAAAGCGCACTACGCTTTGGGTACAGTGGAGATGCTTCCCCAGATACCTGCAGTACTCCCAGTCCCTTGAAATGAAATTTGTCTATACACTGCACAATGTGCAAGGGCCGCTGTTATTCAAGCAGCACGCGACTAGTAATTTGCAAAAAATTAACTTGACGAGTCCCAAGAAAAGGTGATCTTCCACCCTTTAAGAATTTGATTGTTTTTGTTTTTATGTTGGGATGGTAGACATCGTTTTTCTTTGCGATCTTACATTTTCATGGTGCTGTCGGGAGCTAAAATGAGTGATCAACAAAAAAACATTTAAGAGTTCACAAGCATGAGCGAAACAAACCCCAATACTCGAACTGCCATTTCTCTGCCGCGGTAATGCACTGCAGTGTGTTTCAATGTAAAGTCCACATTCTAATGTCATAATTTTAGAAAGCCACCTCTCCAACATTAACATTGGGAGCTATGTTGAATTGTACATGCATGTTAATTCTCTGCATATGTTTAAAGTAGACTTTACCACTCACATGGAGTAGTGATATTGTTTACGTATGTCCCTCCTAAATATATTTAACTTCCCGTGAAATATTTGATGGAATACATCTTGCATAAATGCATGTATTTTAATGCTGAGATAGACGGGCTTGTACAGCTATCAGTGGGTATGTTGCTGGTGCTTGTTCTTGGAGGTTTGAGTAACGCTGTTCAAGACCAGTTCATCACCTTTTAAGAGTGGCTAAATGTTTGAGGTCATATGAATGACATTAGTGTAGATCTGAAATTGTCGATTCTCTGACCTGAGTCACAGCAGCAAACTAGTCATTGTTTCTAAAAATAAAGAGCAAAAACAGACTAACATAACCAGGCCTGTTCGGGTTTGACCCTCCTATTTGCTGTTTTCTGAGGTTCATGAAATTCAGCAGATGCCAGCATTGACAATTTTGTTAACTCCTAGTCCCCCCCCCCGCTGCTCAGCCCATAACACATGCATGAGATCACAGGTTGGGGTAGGGGGGCGCCAACGATGCTTCCCGCCTGGGGTGCGATCTGTTGTAAGAACGGCCCTGTCTGTTGTTGCACGTTGTTCCTCTGTTTACCCCCCTTCCCCAATTCCCCTTCTTGTGCACCTTGTTTGGCATAGCTCTGTGCAGTGTTTCCTTCTCTTCTCCTCCTCTCACCTCCCCTTTCTCTTTCCTTTATCCTAGCAACTATGGTGCTCTCACTTTCCCCCATCTTCTACCCTAATCTTCGAAGGGATTGTGTCCTCCGACGTATTCCTCATCTTAGATAACTCCTTCCAGCTCTGCTGGCCTCGGAAAATTTTTCTCTAGAGGGCGCTGCACGTCAACGTCCTCCGAGTCGATGTCCCTCGACAGCCGCCGTATCGACGTCGACGTCATCCTGCCTATAAAGGCCACGCGCAGCGTCCGTTGCTCAGTTCCGTTTTTCCGCGCTTACTCAGTGCCTCGGAATACCGTTGCTCAGTTCCTGTCAGATTAATCCTATTTACCTCGAGTTATTCGATCCGTACTCGATGGCTTCCTCGTCGGAACCGACAACTCCTCGATTCGGCTTCAAAAAATGCAGAGATTGTGGAAAAAAGATGTCGCTGACTGACCCTCACAGAGTTTGTCTGTGGTGTTTGGGAGCTGAACACCATTGTTCGGAGTGCGAGGACTGTATGTCCATGACAGCTAAGGCCCTGAAGGAGCGTAGGGGGAAGCAGGAGAAAGGTAAGACTTTTAAAGCTTCTTCTTCGTCGACGAAGTCGAGACACTCATCTCCTCGTCACCATTCGCGCTCCAGGTCTCGGAGTGGGTCCCATCACTCCTCGAGATCGAAGCACTCGAAGAGGAGACGTCGAAGATCCCCTTCTCCGTCTTCCTCTTCCTCTGTTTCGCCAAAAAGAATCCCTTGCCCCACGAAACATAGTTCCCGGGCTGAATGGGAGGAATTCCGCAAAAATATGATGAGCGTCTTCGAGAAAGCGGCCTCGACCCCCTTGAAGACTGCCGAGAGCGACGCTCTGGTCCAAAGACCCGAAGGTCAAAAACGCCGCGAGTCGCAGTACCCGGCGAAGGAAACCTCTCGAGCGCGTCTCAAACCCTCGAGTAGGACTATGACCTCCAAACCTTCCTCGAAGGTTCCGTCGACGCCGTCGACGAGGGTTCCGTCGACGCCGAGGTCGGTGTCTTCGCCGCCGTTGTCGAAGGGACCTTCGACACACGGGTCTGTAGACTCGACGCCAGCTTCGACACCGGCGTCGACGCCAAGAATAGTCACGGTCACGACACACCCAGTGACTATCCCCAGGTCCTCGATGACGATGGCTTTGAGATTGTCGAGTAGAATCCCAATTCTGTCGAGGTCATCGAGGCCTCCGCCTTTGTTTTCGACGCCACGCTCGAAGCCTTCGGCGTCGACGACATCGACGTTTTCGAGGCCGATAATGACAAGTTCGGCACCCTCTGCCTTGGAAATGGGATTTACTCCCTTTATGAGTTCAGAACAATTGAGAACTATGTCCTCAATTTTGGAAGAGGGTGAATTGTCTGAACAGGAAGACACATTTGAGTTGCAGGGACCTGTAACCCCAATTAGAGAGGAATTTTCCTCTGAAGAACGCAGGTTAAAGGATCTTCATGATTGCTTACATGAGGCAAGTGGGTTAGACACTTCCCCTGAGGTGGAGTTTGCTAGGCCAGACCCGGGGGAGCATGCTGAAACCCCCTATAGAGCCTTAATGGCCAGGATCACAGAGTTTATGGGGTGGTCTGCACCTTCACAATCTTTCCAACAAGATGACCTCACGGATGTTCTTGATAAAGGCCCACAGGAGGATCCTGTGGTGCCTTTCCATAAAGCTCTTCAGAGGAAGATTATGACAAACTGGGAAACCCCAGATGTCGTCCCGGCAGTAAATAAAAGACTTTCTACAAAATACAGGGTATCCTCTACAGACCCGGAGTTTTTGTCAATATCTACGGGGTAGATATTCAAAGGCCGCAGCAACAGCAGGTGCCTCTTTACCATCGGCATCTGCATCAGCCGCCCCAAAACCACTCTGAGGACTTCCCTCACAGGACACCTGTAGGAGGCAGGTTGACTCAACATCTGGTGGAATGGCAGGCTATCACGTCAGATGCTTGGGCATTGGAAACAGTTGCCCAAGGTTACTGCCTGCCTCTCCTACGCATACCTCAGAGTCATCCACCGGGGATCAGCTCTCAGAAAGCTCCAGATCCGCTCCTCTTGCAGGAAATTTTGGACCTGCTAGAGAAAGGTGCCATAGAACCGGTACCTGTAGCGGAGAGGAACAAGGGCTGGTACTCACCTTACTTTCTCATTCCAAAGAAAGACGGAGGACTGAGACCCATCTTGGACTTGCGAGAATTGAACAAATTCCTCAGAAAAGACAAAATCAAGATGGTCACTCTTTCTCAGATCCTCCAGGCCCTTCAGTTCCAGGACTGGTTGGTATCTCTGGACCTTCAGGACGCTTATTTCTATGTGCCTATCCATCTCAAACACAGGAAATACCTGAGGTTCGCAATTGGCAACTCTCACTATCAATTTCGAGTGCTGCCATTTGGGCTGACCTCCGCCCCGAGGGTCTTCACCAAGTTAATGTCGGTAGTGGCGGCAAGTCTAAGGAGAGAAGGGATTCATGTCTACCCCTACCTGGACGATTGGTTGATCAGGGCTGTCTCTTCGGAACAAGCTCAGATCCAACTAAATCACGTGTGCCACTCCCTTCACAGACTGGGCTTCTCCCTCAATTTAAAGAAGTCACAAATGATACCATCGCAGAGACTCCAGTTCATAGGAGCGATCCTGGACACTTCCCTGGGAAAAGCCACGCCACCAGAGGTGAGGGCTCAAGATATTCTACAGATGGTTACCAAGTTTCAAAATGTCCAACGTCTCCCAGCCTTTGAGTTTTTGAGGTTGCTAGGCCTCATGGCATCCTGCATTTTCCTAGTGCCAGAGGCTTGCCTGAGAATGAGATCCCTCCAGTGGGCACTGAGGACTCAGTGGTCACAATTCTCAGGGAGAATGACAGATCTTCTTCAGGTTCCCGACAGGGTGGCTCGAGACCTTCAGTGGTGGGCCTGTCAGGAGAACATTCTGAAAGGAGAACATTTTTGGCAACCCTGGCCGGAGATAACAGTAGTCGCGGATGCCTCACTCACGGGGTGGGGAGCCCACGCCAACGACTTGACCATCAGCGGTCGTTGGTCTCCATCGGAGTCCAGACTACATATCAACCTGTTAGAGCTGAGAGCCATCAGACTTGCGCTGAAGGCGTTCCTGCCAGCTGTACAAGGGAAAGACGTCCTGATAATGACGGACAACACAGTGGCCATGCATTACCTCAACAAAAGAGGAGGCATAGGATCACTTCCCCTGTGCAGAGAGGCGATGCAGCTCTGGTTTTGGGCAATCCAAGAAGGAATCTCTCTATCGGCAGTTCACCTAGCCGGAGAGAAGAACTTGACAGCGGACGCTCTGAGCAGGCAGAGCACAGTCTCCCACGAGTGGGAACTAGCTCAGGAAGTCCTTCAAGAGATCTTCGCCCTTTGGGGAACCCCTCAGGTGGATCTGTTCGCCACCAGCGTCAACAGGAAATGCGATCTGTTCTGCTCAAGGGAATTTCCCCCGAGAGGAGCTCTGGGAGACGCGTTCATAGCGGACTGGGAGTTTTCGCTTCTGTACGCTTTCCCACCGGTCCCTGTCATTCCTCAAATGATCAGGAGGTTGAGAAGATTCTGGAGAACCATGATCCTAATTGCCCCGGATTGGGCCAGGAGAACGTGGTACCTGGAACTTCTAGACTTGTCCATCTGCCCTCCAATTCGACTTCCACTCAGAGAGAACCTAATCTCACAGAAGGGCGGTCAGGTTCTCCATCCAGACATCAAAACCCTCAACCTTCACGCTTGGCTTCTGAAAGGTTGAGGTACAAGGATTGGGACCTCCCTGATGATGTTATGGAGGTGTTGCTTTCGGCAAGGAGGCCAGCAACAAAGTCTTTATACCGCTGCCGTTGGAACAGATTTTGCAGCTGGTGTAGAGAACAGAATATCGACCCTTTTTCATGTGGTACACCAATGGTTTTGTCCTTCCTTCTATATTTGGCGAATTCAGGCCTTCGAGTTGGCACCATTAAGGGCTATCTCGCAGCGCTATCCATCTTGAAGCGCACTGCGGAAGAACCATCCTATTTCAAATTACCCTTGGTAATACAGTTTCTAAAGGGGTTAACCAATGTTTATCCCCCAAGACCATTCCAAGTTCCCCTATGGGATTTAAACTTTCCTGATGGGCACACCTTTCGAACCACTCCATTCTTGTTCGTTAAGATTCCTTACCCTTAAAACTGTTTTATTAATAGCACTTACATCTGCTAGAAGGGTGAGCGAATTACAAGCTCTTTCTTGTAAACCCCCTCACACAATATTTCACAAAGACAAAGTTGTCTTGCAAGTGAAGCCTAATTTCCTCCCAAAGGTGGTTTCTGAATTCCATATCACTCAGAAGATTACCCTACCATCTTTCTATCCTCCTCCTCACCCGGGGAAAGAGGAAGAGAGGTTACACAGGCTAGACCCTAGAAGGGCTTTAAGTTTTTACATCAGTAGACTAGCCAGGATAAGACAGGCAGACCAGCTGTTTGTAGGTTACGCAGGTCACAAGCTGGGGTTACCAATAACTAAGCACACCATTTCCAGATGGATCATTCTAGCCATTCTGGAATGTTATAAACTGGCAGGGAAAGAGCCCCCTCAAAACCTTAGGGCTCATTCGACCAGAGGTATTGCAGCTTCATCGGCCCTCAAAAGAGGCGTGCCGGTTAAAGACATCTGTGCGGCCGCTACATGGTCGTCTGTCCATACCTTTACACGTTTTTACAATTTGGATTCCTCCTCCAGTCAAGAGACTAGGTTTGGAAGGGCTGTACTGCATTCTATTCATCAATAGAAGACAGCGTGAAGTCAGTACTCCCTCCTCCAATAATAGAATACTGCTATGGGAGCCTATCTAAGATGAGGAATACGTCGGAGGACACAATCCCTTCGAAGAACAAGTTACTTCTTACCTTGTAACGTTCTTTCGACGGGATGTTCCTCCGACGTATTCCTCATCGACCCTCCCATCCATCCCCGCAGTTCTACTTCCCGTGTTGTTGCAGCTTACGCTCCTTCAGGGTGATTAGTCTAGTCCAGAAAGTATTATTGTGGGCTACAAAACGGAACTGAGCAACGGACGCTGCGCGCGGCCTTTATAGGCAGGATGACGTCGACGTCGATACGGCGGCTGTGGAGGGACATCGTCTCAGAGGACGTCAACGTGCAGCGCCCTCTAGAGAAAAATTTTCCGAGGCCAGCAGAGCTGGAAGGAGATATCTAAGATGAGGAATACGTCGGAGGAACATCCTGTCGAAAGAACGTTACAAGGTAAGAAGTAACTTGTTCTTCTTACTAAGACTGGAAGGAAGAAGCTCAAGAAGGACACCCTGGTCTCCAACCCAGGCCTTCCCATCGCTGACACCTATGTCAGCGCTTCCTCTGGACAGACTCTCACTGACATCCTCTTTGTTGTTCCTTCTCCCAACCTATGGGCCCTTCATATGGTCACACTTCTCACTTCTTCCTCCTTTTCTCCCATTAATGGTGGCACCAGGTGGGATGTACCCCTGGCCTCCTTCCAGTCCTCTAGAGTCATCAATAATGTATGCACTGTCCTGGTCAGGGCCCTCATCCCAATCTCCTACTATTTGATAGGCGCCTCCCTTGCCTCATCAACTTCCTGCCTTCTCCTGCTATTCCTTCTACCACTTCTCTGGCTCCCCTGCCACCTTCTTCCTTACTGCTCTGGCTCCTCTGCCATCTACTACCTCTCTGGTCCCTCAGCCACCTCCGTCCTATCTCTCCCCTGGCTCCCTTGTCAGCTACCTCTCCCCTGCCACCTCCAGCCTCCACCCCTCTGCCTGCCTTGCTGTTTACCACCTCGCTGGGTCCTTTGCCGCCGCCACCTCCTCCTTCCACCACTCTGTCTCCTCTGCCACTTCCGACCGGTACTCCTCTCCCCTGTACCCCTTGCTGCTAGTCTTTCAAAAGTGGCAAACTGCTCCAAGTGGCTACTATCAAATCTCTCTCTGCTGTCAAACACCTCTGACAACTGCCACCTCCTTGTACTCCTGGACCTGGATTTTCTCACTCTTACCGAGACATGGTTCAAGGCCAGCTGAGTCACAAGTTTTGAAACACTACTCCCTGAGGCCTCAAGATCCTCTCCGAGCCCAAACCCAATAGGCCAGGCGGTGGAGTGGCCCTGATCTTTCCTGAGTTCATCCCTGCTTCCATCATCCCCACACAGACGTATTCCTCCTTTGAATGCCTGGTCTGCAGGTTCTCTCTCTCCTGGCCGTTCTCTGACCTTGGCCACCATCTACAGGCCACCTGGCCTGGTCACCCACTTCCTCTCTGAATGATCCGACCTCACCTCTTCTCTCCTTTCCTGTACCTCCCAGCTTCTCTTCCTTGGGGATCTCAACATCCACCTGGACTCCCCAGACTCTGGACTTTTCCGCAACCTATGCAGCTTTCTTTCCCTCTGTATTCTACCCTCTGGTCCGACTCATTCTGCCAGACGCACCTTGGATGTTCTCATCTCTTCAGATATCCCCTTTCTAATCCTCTCACTACTTCTCTCTCCTGGACTTACCACTTTCTTGTTTCTTCTCACTTGAAGCTTCCTATCCCCTTAGCTAAGGCCCACCCAGCACTGCCACCCACCTTCTCGGTCATTCGACCTATGAAGGGATTGGCAGTGGTCGCCTTTGCCTCCACTTTCTCACCCCCACCTGTTCCTGTGGCTGACTCCCATCCTTACCCAGCCCTTTCCAACCTTCACCTTTCTATCTCTAACACTCTGAATATCCTTGACCTGTCCTGAGGATCCGCCTGAAGCCTGCCACCAAGTGCAACTCTTGGTATGACTCTGATCTGGCCGCTCTGAAACGCAAGTGCAGAGTAGCTGAATGGAACTGTGGGGCTTCGGGTGCATGAACTGGTCTGTCACCTCCTCGAAAGGCAATAAAAACTCGCCATCTTCTCTAAGAAGAGGGCCCATGTTCAGGTCTGCAACTCTGCAGCCTCTAACACGGGCCAACTTTTCAAAATCTGCAAGGAGCTGGCCAATCCTACCTTTTTTATACCGACCCAGGCCCTCTGCACAGCTCTGGCCTCTCATTTCACCACTAAAACCCAGGACATCCTGGCCGCACTCGCCTCCTCGTCTCTTCTCTCTCCCTCTACCTCTCTCAGGCACGCCTTGGTCACCCACCTCCTCTCCTTCTCTCCTCCCTCTCTCCTGTTACACCTAATGAGGTTTCCAGACCAGTCTGTTCTATGAATGTCTCGTCCAAACAGGTGACCCCTCCCCCCTGCTCCTCCTGAACCATTAAGGACAACATTGGTTCTCTTGCTCCAGCCTTGGCAGATTTCTGTAATCACTCTTTCTCCTCTGGATCTTTCCCCTCTCTTCTCAAGCACTCCCTACTTAAAAAGCCTTCTGCCGACCCCCCCGGTTCCGGCAAACTATCGCACGATCTCTATCACTCCTGGTGAAGTTGGCCATCTCCCAGCTATCCCGCCACACGGAATCTGTTGTTTGTCTTCTTAACCATCAGTCTGGCTTCAGAGCAGCCAGAGGCATGAAAATTGAATACCTATGAAGATCTCATCTCTAATCTTTACTCTAGCTCTGCCTCTTTCCTCATTCTCCTTGGCCTTTCCTCTGCATTTATCACAGTCAACCACAGCATCCTGATTACTCATCTCCAGGAGACACTGGGCATCACGGGTCAGGCTTTGGTGTGGCTGACCACCTTCCTCCTGGACTGACCCTCCCAAGTTCAGATTGGGTCTTTACTCTCTACCACCTCTCTACACATGTGTGGTGTTCCCCGGGGCTCTATCCTCTCCCCCTGGCTCGTCAATATTTATCTGGCACCTTTAGCCCTCATGATCCCTACCTTTTCCTCTAACTTTCATTTTTATGCGGATGACACGCAGCTCTCCTTTAGGCTACCCTCACCCCTGACTGTCTATGCGCTGTTCAGGCATGGTGCGCCTCTAATGATCTTTGCCTTAATGCTAGTAAGACTGAGATTCTTCACAATGGGACCCCTGCTCCTGCTTTTCCTCTCACTCTGGCTGCTCTCCTTGGGCCTTCTGCCCTCACCCTCTTGTGAGGCAAAAAACCTTGCGGTCATCTTTGGCTCCACTCTCTCCTTCTCTCCACACATCAGACCTTGCCAAGAAGGCCCATTTCCAGCTACATCTCCTCAGAGGTGTTCTCCTTTTTCTCACCTTCACACAGAAGCTCACTGTGTTCGGAGCCCTGGTTCTCTCTAGGCTGGACTACTGCAACGGCCTCTTTCTCAGTCTAACTCTACTCTTTGCTCTCTTCAACTCATCCAGAACAGGACTGTGAGACTTATCCTTGGCCTCAAGCCCAGGGACTGCATCTCTCCGGCCCTGAAATCCCTCCACGGGCTCCCAGTAGCTGCAAGGATCAAGTTTCAGACCCTCTGCATCATCCACAAGGCTTTCCTCCTAGAACCTTCCTCCTAGAACCTTCCGCTTATCTCCTCCAAATTCCCTGCGGGTTAGTCATTTCTCCAAGCAGAGAATGGGGTAGGGTAGATCTCTCTCCTCTGCAGGTGCCTCCCTCTGGAATGGCGTCCCAGCTTCTCTGCGTCTTGAGCCGGATCTCCTTAAGTTCTGGAAGCTCCTCAAGACCTTCCTTTTCTCCTCTTCTTTCTCGCTCCCTCTCCCCTGCTAACCTACCCTTGTTCCTGCTACCCTACCCTTGTTCATGCTACTCTGCTGACGCGCTACTCGGTGTCCTGAGTCTTACAGGACACTAGACCCCACCCCACCCCCCCTCCCCGACCAGTGCCCATGCACTTGCCGCCTGGCCCTCCTTGCACTGCCACCTGGTTTACTTTGCGCTACCGGGCTGAAATTGCCCCCTGTAGTCCCAGCTTTCCTTGCACTTAACACAGAGCCCTGCTGTTCTGGGTGCACTTCCCACTGCACCCTCACCCCTGCACTTCTTTTCGTGCACTTGCACGATCTAAATGACGTGAGGCACAGTAAGATAGTTTGACTTGTCCTCCCTTGTTCACCATGCCCTGCCTTGTTGCGCCTTGAAACACTTGTGTATAGGCGCATAATAAATAACAAATCAATCAATCAATCTGTTCCTTTCAGCTCAGAGACCTGTTACAAAATCAATTTATGCCTGCAGGTGGTGTACATTTATGACTTTATCTTTTCCTCTGCTCCCTGTTTTGGATTTTCTGCTATCTTTGACCCAGGTGGGCCTACAAATAGGCGCACTGTGAAGGGTAACTCGCTGGTGTTTTAGTGCTCAAGAGGTCCCCAGGACAGGGCTAGTTTTTCCCAATCCCTGCTGTTGATGCAGTTCTTTCGAGGGTTGTTTAACCAGTTTCCTCCCCACCAATTTGTGGTTCTGGCATGGTATTTCAATTTAGTTTTAACGGTTCTTATGGGTGCTCCGTTTGAGCGCCTATTCTCATGTCCTATTAGATTGCTTGCCCTTAAGGTGATTTTCTCGGTTGCCAACTCTTCTCTGAGTGTGAGCTACGTGAATTGTCTGTTTTATCTTCCTATTTGGTTTTTATTTCCAAAGAGAAGGTGCCCTTGAGAGTGAGGCCCTCCTTACTGCCAAAGGGTCTCTCTGATTTCCATCTCTCTCAAAAGATCCATCTTCCTGTGTTTCTTCTTCCGCCTCACCCTTGCAAGGTAGTGGAATGATTCAATCAGCTGGAACCAATACGGGCCCTGAAGTTCTACGTCTCAGTGGCTAGGAAAGATTACCAGCTTTTCATTGGTGCTCCTTCTGGCAGGGCTGTCACCAACCAGACCCGGTCCTGGTGGATCATTCTCAGCATCTCGGAATGCTACGCTGTCGCTGGGAAGGATGTGCCAGAGGGAGTGGCTGCCACTTCTGCCCTGCAGAGGGTAGTCCTGGACATTTGCCAGACGGCAACGTGGAATTCTTTGCACATGTTTGCTAAACATTATTGCTTGGATTTCCTTTCATGTCAGGATGCCCGTTTTGGTAGGGCAGTCCTTCATGGTGTTCTTGCTTCCTCCCTCCTCCAGGTTCATGTACTACTTTGGGAGTCCAACATACATTAGGAATCCATAGGAGAAAAGAATCCATTAGAAGAACAAATTACTTCCATCAGAAAGAACATTACCGAGGTATGTTCCTCCCTCTTGTCCTCCTGTTGGCAAGTCTTGCTTTGGCATCTCATTTGCCTTGGAGAAAGTTGCTCTTGTCCTCTTGTCCTCTGGTTGGCAAGTCGTGATGCTGTATGTTGTGTTTCAGAAGCTCTTGATCTTGATTTTCGCTTTACATCAGGTGGAGCTTTTCCAAGTGATGTTCGTTTTTTGTCCGCCATGCTTCAGTCACTCAATGGCTTCAGCACATTTGAGAAAATGTCCAAGAATGATTGATTGATTGTGCTCTCTTCTTGTGAATGAACTTAAGTAAACTGTAACCTTGCCATATTTGAGTGGCCTGATTAAAAACTATTCAATTCCCTTTAAAAATGCTTTAATAAACACTTTTCAACTGTATACAGTAGTAATACATTTCAAAGGAATATCCAACATATCGAACATTTTGCTTCAGATACTTTACCAAATTGTGCCTCCTTCTAGTAAATGTGTAAGATCCCCCTTGTTTTTTGCATATTTAAGTAACTTTGGGCCTCACCCTAAGTTACTAGGGGAATCCACACGTGGACCCTTTGCTCACTATTCTTAGATAGGCACAGCTCCACCCTGCTGATGAGGTCCAACCATGCCGATACACGTGTCTAGGGTTGTTGTTGGCACTCTTGTTCAGAGGCGAATTGCCTAGCATTTCGGTGCTGGACTGCCCCTGGGCAGGACAAAGACTGATCTGATCTGGTTGGGATATTTCTCCTCTGTGAAAGATAGTGGGCTAAAGAATCTGGGGAAGGCTCTCGTAACCAGGACTAATGTCTGGCAGAGAGACTCCCAGGACCCCATTGTGTTTTGCGTTTTTTTAGACTAACATATGCACACACACATCCAGAATTGTTTTTGCATATAAGATTTTTGCATCCAAACATAGACTACGTATACTTCCACAGTTCATCAGTGTCAACAAAAATGCCTTTGAAAGGATGATTCCACATCAGTTAAAAAAAAATACTGGCATCAGAAATCTTGATTTGTCAGGATGATTCCGCAGCAGTTCACAATATACTTTAGTGGTCTTGCCGCTTCTTCTTCAACACTTGTAACCACACCCCACATACTACTTTAATGACTTTTACCTGCTCCACTCACCTGCCAGGTCTCCCACTACAAGGTCTCTTGCCCTGGTATTCTCGCTTGCCAGGACTAATAAAACTAACATTACTGCACATACTTTCCACAACACCAGTTTTGACTACTATTTTTGGAAGACATTAAACACGTTGGTGCTGTTTATTCCACCTTTGTGATTGCCAGATGCAATGCAGGTCACGCTGCTGGATACTTTCTGTCAGAAAGGAAGCTCTCCTGCCACTCTTGTATTAACCAAGTGCTGATAATGGCTTTATCTCACTCTTGTTTTTGTTTGGCTTAGACAATGCTTGTTTAGATCAGTTACCACTTTTGCTTCTTTCTCACTCTGACAATAGGGTTTACAAACAACTTGGTTCTTATTTACTTGCTTTGTTATTGCCCTCTTTTGGCTTGGGCAATAGTAGTTTGCATTCACTTCTTGTAATATTGCTCTCTTGTTTTGGACGTTTACTCTGACCTTTATAAGCACAATGATACCGTTCTTGCCTTTTCCAACAGTTCTTATTCTGCCACTTCTCTGTATCAGCTTGGTATTTACAATATATATTATTCTTTATTTTTCCACTTACCTTCTTTTGCATCAGTTCGGTATTCAAAATGAAGAGACCGGGCTAGCGGGAAGTCGCGTATCGTTCCAGGGTCACACACTGCTGGGGAACTCACCAGGTATTGCGTACGCTCGCTCTGCTGCCTCCAGGTCTTCTGCTTCCTCTGCCCGGCCCGGCAGACTGCTTCTTTGTTTTCCACAGCCCACACCAGTCGGAAAAGGAGTGCTCCTCGCTCCTGGGACACTCTGGTGGTCGCCTGCCACTGTGGCCCAACTTACAAAGGGGAACGCTTCTTTACCTTCACGCTTCCCGCCGCATGACCTCTGCAGTTAGTCTTCAGGGGGAAAGCTTCAAAGCATAAATCTTCCCACTGCGAATCTCTGCAATCAAGGTTTCTGAAAGTAGAGACCCTCTCCGAATCGGCAATAGATCCGCAAACGATGGTGGCTCCGTCGTCTCTGCTCTCATTCAGATGCAACTGCAGTGCAGAGTTACTGCAATCACTCCATCTCCCACTACTGTTATCTATGGCCTGCACCTTAGGGGGCCTTTTATGCCTCCCAGTCTCCCCCAGGTGTGGATCATTAACAACATTAGGCTGCTACTTGAAGTCCAGTGCCTCTGCATCCCTCTACTTCTTCCCAGTACTTTGGGCATTGTGGAACTTAAAGTCCCCAATGTTCAAATTCTGCTTTTCCACAGTTTCTATTTTACAATAGGCCATTAGGATATTTGGGTCTCTGGGAAAGTTATTAAAGGGGGTTTCCCATTCCTCCTGATCTGTCCCTCACCCCCAACGTTACCCTCCCACAGAACACCACCTCCAGGTTCAGAATCCGGAAGTGTCTGCCTTTCCCTGGCCACATGAGAAGGGTCCCAGGCTAGGTTTTCTGGAGGTATCCTCTCTGATTTATCACAGGAGTCACTATGGGAATGTCCTGGTCCACCGCTAACATCAGGCCAAATACATCTAAGCCCTTATGTCGATCTTCCGGGTATAAAGCCTGCTTGATCAGCCTTCACACATTTCGGCATTAGTGGGACCAACCGCGCAGCCAAAACTCTGTCCAGGACCTTATTATCTATATTGATAAGTGAGATCAGTCAGTAGGCTGAACACTGTGGACAATTTCCCTGGTTTCAGCAGCACTGTCACCACCACTTCTCTCATTGATGCTGGGAGGGCTCCTTCCTCAAGGGCTTGATGGTACTCCCTCAAAAGATGCAGAGTCAAACTTGCTGAATATGTTTTGTAAAAATCATCAGTAATGTGCTGTCTGGTCCAGGCGCCTTCCCTGAAGGGAGTGCTTGAGTTTCCTTCTGGACTTCTTCTTTGGTGATGGGGCTGCAGAGCCACTCCCTCTCCTCTTGACTGAACCAATACGGTGCTACCTGATCTAGACATCTATCAATGTGTAACTGTGAGACCTCTAGGACTGAAGAATATAAATGTGTATTAAATTCCCACATTCCTTGAGTGATCTCTCTGTGCACTTCCTCGTGGTGTCCTTTATAGCATTTATGTGCTTTTTTGGGTTCTCGACCCTTGCCACCCATGCTAGTAATTTCTCAGGCCTCTGCACCTCCCCATACTGATAAACTGTGGCCTGCCTGCCCAGTAACTTGTCCTCTCTATGCGCCGCTTCATTAAACCCTTGTAGTTCATAGTGTATCTTAGCCTGTGTGGTAGGGTCATCTGTGCTAGTGATATCAGCCTCGAGGCCTTTAAGCATCTTTTCACTGTCTTCTATATCCTTATTAATAGTTTTCAATACACCACATTCATTTGCTATACATTCTCCTCTAATAACACATTTAATGGCCTCCCACAGTACTAAATGTGAGGCAACTGTTCTTTTGTTCTCTTTAAAGAAGTTGTCAATAATTTCTAGAATATTTGCACAAAATACTGGGTCCGTCAGAACTTCACTATTGAACACCCAACCAGAATGGCCCGACAGCCTCCCCGGCATGTCTAGCGATCACTACAGCGGCATGATCTGACTCTGTATGTGCAAATATTTCACATTTTGAAATCCAACCCGCCTTACTAGTCGATACAGGATATAATCAATGCAGGTCTCTCCAAACATCCGTTAACCCATATGCTAAGCACAGTTGCTGCAGCTTGTTTGTAGTTTTGGGATCAGTCTAGGTGCTGTGCTGTAGCATTGTGGAACATGTATGCGCTAAATGGAATTACAATAATGGTCACAAATCCAATAACCGGATAGACTCGAGGAATATGGCAAAATACTTCTTTATTCTCAGTTTAATAAAGTAGGGAAACCTGACAAACATCGTGCTGATGCATATACACAAACACCTATGTTTGATTACGCAGAGGTCTCATACCAACATTCAGGCACGAGTATCTGGCACTCCAACAACACGGCTGAACTCTTCAAAATCTGCAGGGAACCTGCCAATCCGTCTGCAATATCCTCTGCCCCTATTCCATCCCAGCCTCTTAGCAATGCACTTGCAATCCCATTACTTGCAAAACTCGGGCCATACTGAATAGCCTTGTCAAGCACTGTCCCAACCCTCCCCCGAACACTCACCCTCCTCCTTCTTTGCCCCAGTCTCACCGGAAGACGTTACCAGAGTAGTCAACTCCATGATTGTCTTGTCCAAACAGGTTGCACCTTGCTCATCCAGAACCATCAAGTATAACATTTCCTCTCTCGCCCATGCTCTCGCCGATCTCTGTAACTACTCCTTTGCCACTGGATCTTTTCCATCCTCCCTCAAGCACCCCTTGTGCACCCTCTCCTTAAAGAACCTTCAGCAGATCCATCCTTCCCGAACAACTATCGCCCCATCTCCATCACCCCCTTCCTTTGGAAACCTCTTGAGAAGTTGGCCCTCCCCGAACTTAACTCCCACACAGAACTTGTTGACGGTCTTCACGACTATCAGTCTGTATTCAGAGCATCCAGAGGCACGGAAACTGCTCTTCTGAACACACGTGAAGAACTGCTTTCATCCCTTGACTCACACTCCCCCGCTATCCTCATCCTCCTTGATCTCTCTTCTGCATTCGACACAGTGAACCACTCCATCCTCACAAAAAGGCTCCGTGAAACGCTTGGTATCCTGGAGTGGGCACTGGATTTACTTACCTCCTTCCTAACCTATCGTTCTTCCAAAGTCATACTGTGCTCCCTCCTACCCTACTTCCACCTCCACCTATTGCGTGCCCCATGGTTCTTCAACATCTACCTTACTCTGCTTGCACTCCTCATTTCCTTCTTCTCCCCTAACTTCCAGTGTTATGCTGATGACACACAACTCTTCTTCAAACTCCCTACAGATGCCCTTGCACCCTTCTTCATCCCCGACTGCCTCTCTGCCATCCAGGCCTGGTGCACTTCTAATAATCTGAGCCTCAATGCCAGCAAAACTGAGATCCTCCCTACTGGGACACCAGCACCCTACTTCTTCCCTCCTCTCTGGCCTTCCTCCATGGGTTCTCCCCAGCTCCCTACTCAGAAGCCAGGTATCTCAGAGCTATCTTTGACTCCTCTCTCTCCTTCCTCCCTCATAACCAGGACATTGTCAAGAAGTCCCACTTTTCGCTCTTCCTTCCGAAAGGAATTCTATCTTTCCTCACCTTCCCCCAGAGACTCATTGTTGCCCAGGGTCTGGTTCTCTCTAGGCTTGATTATTGCAACAGCCTCCCCCTTAATCTGCCTTTGTCCACTCTGCGACCCCTCCAGCTAATCCAGAACAGGGCAACTTGACTTATCCTTGGCCTCATGCCCATGGACTGCATCTCTCCTGCCCTACAAAGTCTCCACTGGCTCCTAATTGCATCGCAGATTAAATTGAAATCCCTCTGCATCATCCACAAGGCTGTCTGTGGCTGGGGACCCCGTTATCTACAACACATTCTGACCAAATACTCCCCTTCTAGACTCCTGCGCTCCTCTGGCACCAACTCCTTGTGTGTAAAGTGCTTTGCTAAACCAAGAGCAGGTGGTTGTTCTCTCTCTTCAGCGGGTTCCCTTCTTTGGAATAGCCTCCCCCTCCCTCTACGTCTTGAGCAGGACCTCCTCAACTTCCAAAAAAGCATGAAGACCTTCCTCTTCACCGCTTTCTTCACTCTCTCTCTCTCCCTTGCTAATCGCACAGTAGTGAGCCCTTATGCATCCTTGGGGCCCTGACCTCCTGCATCTTATCTCAGCTGTTGCCCATCCTCTGCACTTGCTTCAGCTCACCCTCCCATTGGAGCTTGCACTTACCTACTACATGGCACTTCACCTGCTGTTCAGCATGAGCACCACAGCACCTATCGAAACCTTGGACTTTCGGCTCCTTAGCAGCATGTACGTGAAACGAAACTTAGGTGTTTGAATCCCATCAGACTACTCCCCATTTTTCCAATGATCCCATCATCTCTCATCGGCAGGCCACAAGCCAAAGTCTCTCGTTTGTAGTTTGACCTTGTTGCTGCTCACTTTCCTGGAACACTCAAGGGAGTGTGAGCAACTCAAGACCTTTTTGCGTCAGCTTTCTCTCTTCCTCTCCCATGCTGATACACCTGACTGCTCGGCACACTGGTCTCATGGTCACCGTCTGAACTCTGGCCCAGGCTCCTGCATGTCCAGTTGCCTTTGCACTGCCTCTGGGCTCCCCAGCACTTAGGGTCTGGATCTGCAATCCTACCGTCCTTTCTCTCTGCACTTATGAGCCACCACTGGCTTCACTTGTGAGTTAACTGCACTTCCTCCTTCCCCTCTCCCCCTGGCACTTCTCCCCTACCGTCTTCCCCGCACTTAGGCGATCTGAAGGACACAAGGCCTAGTAAGATCGTTATTTTGTCCTCCCTTGTTTCCCCCTCCTTGTCTTGTCGCGCCTAGAAACACTTATGTACAGGCGCGTTATAAATGCCACATCATATCACATCACACCACTATCTTAGCTTAAGGCTCTAATGAATAGTCTTTCTTTTTGACTTCTGAGTCACGTGTGAGTGGACCATGTATTTTTTTCAATTTCAGCCTTCTATTTTCTGCTATTTTATTTAATTATGCAGGGTGCTGTTGCTCCTTCTTGCCTCTAGAGACTTGCTCACTCTATCTCATATGAACTTTACATGCTTTTAATTAACCAGTAGTTTGGCTCTCTCAGATGTTTTCGTCTTCCTTCATCTAAGAAGAATGCCTTGCATAAAGAGCGTATCCACGTACCCCCTTTGTCCTTTAAAAATAGCATCTTTGCTCCGGCCAACCTTGACTCATTGTCTGGTCTGCTCACAGGGCTCTCTTTTCACGCATGTCTCCTGATTCTTACAGCCTCGGCCTGTTTCTGCGATAGCTTGGTTACATTCAACGTGAACTGTCATGCATTTTCCTAATATGGCAGTCCTGGCCACGTTATATATTCCTCTATTGCAAGCTTCTATACCTTGTCTTTCTACCTTGCGCTAATGCGTATCTACCATTATTAGTCAGTAAGCTAGTTCATCTTCTTTTAAGATTCATGATCGCTTTAGCTTTAGGTTCATGTTACTCATAGTGCTCCAGTTACTTCATTACTTAGTGTGTTCATATCGTTTCAGCATAGGTTTATGTATCTTCTTCATGACATCACTTTCAGATTTCATTTAGCGTCCATCTACAATATTCACTGATGCGTTTGGACATCTTGGCAAACAACATCCTTCCATGTAACTTTCTTCCATGCGATATCCTTCCACACTTTGTGCAAGGGTACATTTTTTACTGATACTTCTGTAGATATGAATAATTTAGATGTTCCCAAAGCGTAAGGTATAAGGGAACACACATAACAACTTTAGTCTTACATTCCCACCTTTTTCATGTGCTGGTACCATAAGTAATTTATTAAATGAGCCAAATTTTCAAGATAATGTATTTGTATCTTCCTGGTTTTCTTCAGCATCTCTTTTTATTTGAAATTACCCCCTAGTTATATTGAAAAACAGGCTGTCTTGACTCTAGTAGGGACAATAACAGATGTTTCATTAATTCCTTCTATATCAGTATTATCTTTTGCCATGTTTCGAATTGCCATAATAATGAGAAAAATACAAATCATAATACCCATAGAAATCATCATTAATATCTCATGAAAACCTATTGACCTTCTTGATGGTAACAAGTCTCTAAAATTTTGAAGTTTCTCCATGTTATATTTACTTTAATGTTCAAACTTGTTAGCTCCTTTTTAATCGCTTCTATATCAAAAACTGGAGTATTTTTGCAATTATCACTCGCTAGACGATACAATTGTTTTTAGGGTCCTCTAAAAAGGTGATATTTATTCCTTTTCGTATTAAGGCTGGATAAGTCTGCAAAATGTAGCAAAAAAGAACAGATAGGAATGTGTATACTAGTGTAAGTATGGCGATCATAAACGATGATTAACACTTTTCTTTCTTCTTCAACGTCCGGGCTCTTCTCTCATTGTGCCTTAAAACCTGCCTAAAAGGAGTTTTCCAAAGTTACTGCAGGTCTATTGTCTCCTTACCAATTTTGAGAATCAACAAACTTTACATTGATTTGAAAAGATGTTAAATCCTAATCTACAGTGCTTGCAAGCACTTCATTCTCCTTGCTCTCGATCCTAGCCATTTGGCATGTCTGTACACGCAGAACTACTTCTCTTGCTTCATTTGGATGGATCCGAACAAGCAGAACTACTTCTCTTGCTACTCTTGGAATAGGGGCAGATGTTTGGCCTTTATACGGTTTGACACTGTGTAGATGTAGCCACGCTCTTCACCCCTTCAATTTCACTGCAGTGGGGCTAACTTCCTCAATGTCATGGGGACCCTCAAAACGTGGTGTGCTCCAGGTGCATATTCATTTCCGTACTAATACCTGGTCTCCTCGATACAGTGTTGGAGGATTGAGGAGATATTTGTTCCATGGGATTGATTGTCTTTGTTGCTTCCTTTTGACCCTTAGCTTCGATTTTTGATCTGTTGAGACATGAAAGAAACACTTGCAATCATCGTTGTTAAATAATAATGCATCCCATCACCTAAAGCCCTGCATCAGTTCTTACCCTAGTTGGAGCAGTCAGTGGGGTTCTTGTACAACGTTCAGTCACCAGCTCATGAGGAGTTAGGTGGTGATCTGAACCAGGTTGGATTCTTAGTGCAAACAAAGCAAGGGGCAGACGATGCAACCACACCTTTTATAAAGTGATCTTAACTTTGGCTATTCTCTCTTTAAGAAGTCAGATTAGTCCCTCACAGATACCATTGTCCTGTGGATGATAAGCAGACAGAAATGTGTGTTTTATACCTAATAGAAGTGCTATTTATTAAATAAAATCATTTACAAAATGCGGTCCAATATCAGACTGCAAGACTTTGCATTCCCCCCCGCCACCTGGAGAACACCTCGCATACAAGGAACTTGGCAACGCACATTGCATCAGGGTGTGTGCATGGACCCGCCTCGATCCTTCTCGGAAAAGGCCATACGACCAGCATCTGTCTGTAGCCATTGCATATCTGTACTATATCTACATAATCTATATATAGATGCTGAGATGGGCCGTTATGTCTAGGGATTGCTCCTCTTACTGTTCTCAAAGTGTGCCCTGCAGTAAACTTCGGGCACACTATGAAATTCACAATAAACTGTGCCACATGTGCCCAGGAGATTGGGTGAGAACCACTCTTCTGCAATTGTTGCAGCTTGACTCTCTCGAGTCGTGTTTAGTGGGTAGTGCTCCAGCGCCACTCTCAATAATACTAGAGGCATAACTGGCTTTCCAGTACTATCTTGCCTCCAAATTGCCTCAGTGGGGGATAAAGAACACCCCTGCTTCCTCCATAAATCCTGTTATTCTTGTGGAGCTTGACCTATTATATTTCACTTAACTGGACAACATGTTAAACCCTCCTTTACCAACATGCATCATCTTGTCATTTGTTTAACATCTTCTTTTTCTAAACTGAATATGGATGGGTAATAGGCCGCTTTTTAATCCTCTATGTCCGCGGCTTTGTTTCTATGGTAAATTAAATGTGCTTGTTTAGAATGTGTTGAGTATTTTACAACTGTTACGGTTAATGGAAGACTCAATGCTTTTATAAGCCTACCAAATAGAGCAGCATGTTGCACTGGGGTGCCATCTGCGCAGAGGAAACCCTTTCTTTTCCAAAGTGGCAGACCTGCATGCACGGTTAATGTCACGTAGGCGGGGTCAGAGTTCACTGTCACTTGCTCACCCTCAATGCTTTGCAGCGCTTCGATGAGTGCCACAAATTCTGCAGCTTTTGCTCAATAACTCAAAGGCAACCTCATGCTTGTTACAACCTTGAATTCCCCTTCTCTATTCAGTTTTACTACTGCTGATCCTGTATGCCTTTCCCCAGTCGTCTGATCAATTTTCAAAGAACCATGAATAAAAACAACTCCCTCCCCCGAAGGCATTTTCTCTAACTTGGGGTATTTCTTTATAATTCTCAGCATACGTTGTACAGTCATGTATATAGTTATCCTCTTTTACTGATTTTGCTATACACATTGCTGGATTTACTGTCTTAAATCTAACAGTTGTAACCGCTGTGTTAGAAATTATTACCTTGTACCCCGATGCTTTTTGTGTGGTCAATGTGCTTTTGGGCTTCTCTAACATTGCAAATAGTGCATGCTTTACATATGTCATTCTGCACCCTAGCGTTATACTTGAAGTTTTTTAAATTGCAAATGCAGCAGCAGCTAAAGATTGCTCACAGGGATAGTGTCCCTTCATTACTGGATCTAGAATCCCACTATAATATGCCAATGGTTTATGTCCATGCCCTAATGTCGTCTTCTGTGTAAGAACTGCTGTCATGACTTATCCATTTGAATGGGAGAATAAATAAAACACTTCATTGTAATCTGGGATCCCTTACACAGGGGCTGTACTAATTGCCCTTTTCAATTCTTCAGACCCTTCAGTCATCTCGTCTGTCCATGTTATTGAGCTTTTATATACCTGTTTCTTTAAGCCCTTTTAAAAGTGGTTGAATGTTTGTGCTGTAATCAAAAACCCAGGCTCTACAATAATTGCACAAGCATAAAAACTGCTGCATTTCCCTCATGTGTTTGGTGCTATGGTTTTCATGATTGTTTCTGCTCTCTCAGATGTCACTTTTCTCCCCTCGTGAGAGATCAACTGTCCTGTATGTAAGACTTCTTCCTGACAATATTATAATTTCTCCTTGTCTACCTTATGTCCTGATTTAACTGAGTCTTATCTGCACATTTCTTCTGTCTCATTGCACGCCAAAATGTCATCCGCATACTTAATTATTGCACTTTCAAGTTGAACATTACCCAAGTCCATCTGGAGGACTCTTTTAAAGATTGAAGGGGTCTCACAGAACCCTTGAGGCAGCCTAGTATGTTTCAGGTGCACATTTCTATACAAAAAGTAAGTTGTTACATGATGAGTTGATGGCACTAGCATGCCTTGCTGCATTAATGGAGAGATATGATATGGCATTTATAACGCGCCTTTACACAAGTGTTTCAAGGTGTGACAGGGCAAGGTAGGGGGAACAGAGGGAAGACAGACAACAATCCTACTAGGCCAGGTGTCATTCAGTTCGCAAGTGCATGGGAAGGGGGAGGAGGGAAATGCGGGGGGAGGGGACAGTGCAGTACATGGGATAAAAGAATAAATAACAATAAGTTAAAGTACGGCCAACAGGTGGCAAGTTCAAGGGTAAGTGCAGACAACAGGTGTCAAGTGCTGGTAGTGGGAATGTAGGGATACATAAAATGGTCCCCAAGTATGTGTGTTGCCAGGAAGGCAGAGCAGGTGTGCGACTTGCGGGGGAGGGAACCTGGGCCCGAGATCAGAGGGTGGCCAGGTAACCTGTGCAGTTTTCGTGTCAGCCAGGAAGTCAGCGGGGGAGAGGACGAGAAAAGGCAGAAGCAAAGAGAAAGGTTTTGAGGTTCTTCCGGAACCAGAGATGATTATCCTCACGTTTCAGGGAAGCAGGGAGGCTGTTCCAGAGGGAGGCACCCGCAGAAGTAGATCTACCGCCAACTTGTTGCTTGGAGAAGCAACTGACCCTGAGGGAGTTGGAGGCGGATGAGCAAAGAGCTTGAGAAGGAAGATATTTAGGAATAGAGTTTTGAAGGTATTGAGGCCTAGTGGACAATGCAGAGGGGTTTGAACTTAATCGTCGCAGCCACTGGGAGCCAGTGCAGAGATTTCAGTCCTAGAGAGATGCGATCCTTGGGCTTGAGGCCAAGGACAAGTCTTGCAGTCCTGTTCTGTATGAGTTGCAGAGGGCGGAGAGTAGAAGCAGGCAGATTTAGAAAGAGGCTGTTGCAATAGTCCAGCCTAGAGAGAACCAGAGCTCTGGAGACAGTGTGCTTCTGGCGGCAGGGGAGGAAAGGAAGAATACCTATGGGGAGGTGCAGCTGATAGTGTGACTTCTTCGAGACGTCAGAGATGTGAGGAGATAAGGAGAGTGTGGAGTCGAAGATGACCCCCAAGGTTTTTCGCCTCGCAGGTGGGAGCCAGAAGAGGGCTAAGAGAGGCCGGCCAGAGAGTGACAGGAAAGGAGGGTGTGCTGATGAGGAGAATCTCGGTCTTACTGGCATTAAGGCAGAGATCATTGGTGACACCCTACTCCTGGATGGCGGACAGTCAGTCAGAGAGGAGAGAGGGAGAAGAGGTGGCTGAGGATAGCCTGAAAATGAGCTGAGTGTCATCCGCATAGCACTGGAAGTTGCGGCAGAGCGCGGCAATGCAGTGGGCAAGTAGTGCCAGGTAGGTTGAACAGTCGGGGAGAGAGGTTAGACCCCTGGGGAACCCCACAGGTAGAGATGGAGATGGAGGAGAGGAAGGACCCAAGTTGATCTTGGGAGGGTCGATCAGAGAGGAAATAAGTCAGCCACGCCAGGGCCTGACAGTGATCCCCAGGTTATCACAGAAACGGTTGAGCAGGATGGCATGGTTGACTGTGTCAAAGGCAGAAGAGAGATCAAGTAGGATATGGACACAGGGGGTGTTGGAATCAAGGTTGGAGAGCAGATCTTCACGGATGTAAAGGAGAGCAGTTTATGTGGAGATGGCAAGCTTTTCCAAGAGTTTGCCAGGAAAGGAGTGATGGAGATTTGGCAATAGTTAGCCGGGCAGGATGGGTCGGCAGAGGGTTTCTTAAGAAGAGGGTGCCTCAGGGGGAAGGCAAGACTCCAGTGGCGAAGTAGTGGTTGCAGATGTTGGCCTGAGCAGGTGCCAGGGAGTCAATGTGGTACTTGATGGTGTTGGAGGAACAGGGATGGTCTCAAATATACCTTAATCGACCTCTCTGGACATATGGTATTGCTTTGCTTGTGGTAAAAGAACTCCTGGTTTAAATTTAATCTTAACTGCATCTATCCCTTATAATAGCCCCACATCATACAGGCTTTTAGTCCATAAAATCTCTGGCACTTTCACTAAGGCTTCCAGAAAAAGTGTGTTTTTCTGTTTACCAATGCCATTCTCTGCAGTATTTCTATAGTCTTCACTTTAATCCAATAAGTAATAATTATAGAAAAACACCATTTCATCGTCAGAATAGTCATCTCTAAACAGTTCTTTGTCTGTTAAATCTGTCAACCTGTATCCTTAACTGAGGGCTATCACTGTTCTCCATCTTCTACCCTCATCGCCTGTTCAATACGACATCACTCTTTCTACTCTGACCACTGCTGCTTCTAGTTCTAAGGGAATGATCTGTCCTTTCTCATTGTCCATAGGCATTTCTGGTCTGAGCAAAAATTCATCAGGTATTCTCAGTAGGTTACCTTCCAACCTTAGTAACCAAATAATAGAATGGTCACTCCATACAGAAATACTTCTGGATCCAAAGGTACTCCCCGTAATGCCTTCTGCCCTGTAAATGCTAATATAAACTCTCCCACATTCATAAAGTGTATCCCTGGAGATTAGCACACTATCCCTTCATCAGCAAAAGATATCGTCATGTTAAGTTTCGTCATTACGTCACGTCCCAATACATTACCTGTCGTCTGCCTAGAGTATAATAAAGGCATTGACATGTCTATAGAAATTGGTAATTCGGCTGTAAAAGGGACTACATTTGTTACCCCCAAAGAACCCTTCAGCATTCATGGCAGTACCTTACATTGGATATTTTCCCTCACAGAGACAGGAATGAGTGGCTCCAGTGTCTACTAAAAATGAAAATGTCTTGCCTCCGATCCTCCCCTTGACCTTTGGTTCCTCTTGGGGGTCTGGTGTCACTGATGGTACTGAACACATCAAGTCACTCTGTGAGATGTCCTATTGTGGATATAAATGTATCCCTGTACCTGTGAAAGGATATCCCCCTATCACAGTAACACTCCCCATTTTGGGTGTGGGTGCCTGTTGTGCTCCTGGAGTCATGCTCCATTGTGGTACCTTAGCCTGCTGTACATGTGTTTGCTGCGGTTGTGCCTGCATTGGCGACTGCTGTGTTTGCCCTTGCAGTGATTGCACTTGCAGCAGTGCTGGCTGCATTTGTTGGGGTTGCGGTGCATATGTCTGAGAATATGTATGATCATGGGCATAATATTCCTGTGGTTCTGCATTGTGGAGCATAACCCATCCCCCCTCCTTGGAGCTTGCCAATTCTATTGCATGCCTCCACTGCTTCTGCCTGTCCTAGCTATATGTCCCATTCTCCCGCAATCCCAACATTGTTGTGGCTGTCCAGCATTAAATCATCCTCTTCCTTGAAAGTTTAGAAATCCACTTTGTCATCCTCTAGGTCCATTCCCTCTTCCTCTAGTCCACAGATTGTACCCAGGCTGATCTGCGGGATATCCTGTGTTATTCTGATGCCCTGGCTGTGTCTCCTGTGTCCCTTCACCTTTATTACTTGTAAATACCGCTCCCTCAATGGTAATTTTAGACAACTTCCTCTGAACTAACTTTGCTTCCTCCTGCTTTGTTCTCAGCGTTCTTATTTTTCTCCTGCATTAATCGGCAGTGATGCATGATTGTCAATTGCATCTCTGACCATGGCTTTGCTTCCATTCAAAGCTGTTTTTTCCATTGCCATTGCACTGGCTCGGGCCGGCTCTGACATAAAATGTGGTAAAATAATGCTACCGTTTTATCCCCATGGTTTGTGTGTCTCCTGCTTCCATCTGTCCTGAATATGTTGAATATAAACAATCTTCATCCTCTCCCATCTTCCTAGTCATAATCGCACCCATGTCTTGTCTAATGTATCGGGATATTGCACTCTGAGAGCTCGCCATATGTCTTCTTTGCAATTAATAAATGGCGCTTCATCCTGTGCCGTGTTTTGCACAGTCACACCTCCATATCCTGCTCGCTTCCAAATGTCGTCAGCTCTCTTCCCTAGAATAGCAACCCTTTTATGTCCCCTATAGCTAACGTCATTCCTGATGTCAACCTCTCTAATTCATAAATCCATTTACCCGCACCGGAAGTTAAACTCAGCAGTTTACACCTGTTATGTTATGTTATTCAGATTTATAAGGCGCCAAAGCCCGTGGGCATCCAGGCGCCGAAAGACAGAAGTGGCAAAGGAAAACTAGGAATTAATCCTGACTGAACAAGATTGTCTTTAACTGTTTACAAAAGAGAAGATGATCTTCAATCTTGCCTATCTTAGGTGGTAGGATGTTCCAAGCTTGTGCACCCTGAACATGGAAGGTACGTCCCAGTCCTCGGGATCTTTTTGTTGGTGGCAATACCAACAGGGAGCCCTCCATTGATCTTAAACATCTGTTCTGTTGATAGATATTAATCTTCTCCTTCAAATATAAAGGAGCATTGCCGAAGATACATTTATGACATGTAGTGAGCAGTTTAAATTGAATACGGGCTGCCATTGGGAGCCAGTGCAGTTTTTTTCTGGCAGCATTAGTGGATTCAAAACTTTTCATCTGAAAAATGATTCATACGGCTGCATTTTGTATTTTCTGTAACTGTTGAATATTGGCCTTACTGGCTCCTCCTAGTAAGACATTACAATAGTCCACACGTGGCAGAATTACTGCTCTTACAAGTTTTATTCGGTTTTCCACCGATATCAGCGGGGCTACTTATCTATACCTTTAGATGGTAGTTTGTGTTGGTAGAAATGGCTGTGACATGTGTCTCGCTATCAAGACTTTCCTCCATGTACGTGCCCAGGGTCTTAACTTTCTGCACAATCTTAATTTGATTGCCTTAAATGATCCTTCTCCATCTGCGTCCATGGTATATATTGTGGCCATTCTCCCCCTTCTCCAATAATGGCATTTGTGAAAACCCTGATTCAAAATCATGTTTACCTACACTCCTTGTCTTTAACCTCTTAAGTGCCAAGGACAAGGTATGTTGTCCTTGACATTACGTTTGCAGTGCCATGGACGAGATAGCTTGTCCTTTTTGGCACTTCGTATCGCACAGAACTGTAATCCAACCCCCATGCTATGTGAGGAGGAGGTCTTCCTTACGGCCCGGGGGTTGGATTACCTTCAGTTAAACGTTGGCGTGCGCAGTGCACGTAGACTGCAAACGGAAAGTAATTTTCACTGGTTGCAGCCATTTTCGGCTGCCGCAGTGACAATGTAAGGTGAGTCTCCACTTCCACGTTCAGATCGAGGGCGGTGTCGTTGGAAAGGGGAGACTCTCCCCTTTCCAGCAACAACGGTTTTGAAGGATTACTGGGCACGGATCGGGCGCAGAGCGCTCGATCCGCACCCAGCAATGCCACTAGACCACCAGGGATCTGTTTGTGACGTGGGGGGATAGGGGCGGCTTACTATGTTAGCAGCCCCCTTGCAGACCGGCCCGCGAAGCATGGGGCCACACGTATTGGGCCCCGTGGGGGCAGATGGGTGCCCATCTGCCCCGAGGGGAAAGAAGAAAACAATATATATATTGTAACATTTGGGTGGAGTTGGGGAGACCGAGGGAGCCCACTAGACCACCATGATTTTTCAGGATTGAAAGGGGGTGGCCCTTTTCCCCCCCCACCCCAACTGGATGGGGGGGATTTCATGTAGCCTTCCCCGGGGGCAGATTTCAGCCCCTATCTGCCCCCAGGGAGGGCTCTATGAGATGCCCCCCATCCATTTGGGGTGGGGGGAGAGGACCACCAGAAATCTTGGTGCAGGCCCTCTCAAGCATGGGGCCACACATATTGGCTCCCCTGGGGGCAGAGGGTATCCATCTGCCCCCAGGGGAAAGAATAAAATAATATTATAACATCATTCTTCTACTTTTGTTTCTGTCACTTCTTGGCTGGATACCTTACAGAGACCTTCGATTGACCACCCTTGCGGTGCCAGACCACTCTGCCACTGGTATTGTATCTTTTCTCCGTATTGTACAAACATCCATCAGCAATTAAGCTTTGCCCGCATCTTTCATCACACGCGTTCCTATCTTAGTTCTGGCGCTCTTTATACAATGTAGCCGCTTGCAACCTTGACTTCAACACAGACCGGTCTTGCATCGGTCTCCCTAACTCACCCGCTGTGTTGATCTCTCTAGCATGGCTTTGTTCTTGGAGCCAAGGACAGTACCACAACAACTGCTGCTCCTCCCAGACTCTGTCAGCAACGCAGAAGGGCCCCGGGTATCTCCGACTCACAATGCCGGTTTCTTCAGCCTGTTTCTCTGGTTTTGTGCTTTTTAATCTGAAGGTTTCTGGAAAGTAACAGTTTCTCGTCGTAAAGGTCAAGGGTCTTTCCTTCCTCGCACCTCACTTCTTGGTTTGCTGTCTTTCTCCCCTCATTCAGCTGCCATGTAGAAACTGCTATTCCTTAGTGTGCTTTGCCTTGCTCAGAGTGTGCATTGGTGCTCTGCCTTTTATCTGTGTGGGAAGGCTTAATGGAAGTCGTGTGAATTATTACCAGTAATTGCCTGACCATAGTAGTGGGACATGTCAGCTACAATGCTCGGGTGTGATTCTGTTTTCTCTGAATGCGGGCTGGTTTTGTGAAAGTATTTTTGTAGGGTAAGGGGGAAATGCGGGGAAAAGTTCCTAAATATCCTACCGGGTAGCATGGTGTAAAGGTGTTACAGGGAGGGGATTACCACATCTCGCCATACGGTGTACCACTCCCAGAAGACCCCTCACCCAAGTTATCCTCCCGCACTGGACCACCCCCAGGGTCTGTATCCAAAGGCGATGGCTGTGCCCTGGCCACCTGAGGGAGAGACCCCCTAGGACTAGCGGATGAGACACCTTCTGGTTTCTCACAGCACCGACCACCATTTTGTACTGCTTTTGAGTGTTTTCTGCTAAATTCGAATTTAGGTTTGTTTCCAACTGTGCACCTACTATTTTGTACTGCTTTTGAGTGCTCTCTGCTAATTCCGAATTTAGGTTGTGCCTACCAATTTGTGAATGTTTTGTAATTCTGGCACTTCCAGCATACCCACTGATTTCTGTCTGCTTGGCAGCCTGGTGTGATTCTATTGTTGCCTAGTGCTTTCTGACCCTCAATGCTTGCTTTGCTATCAAACACTCCTCAGACATCTGTCGCCTCCTTGAAGACCTTGATGTCCTTGCTCTCGCTGAGACGTCTTTCAAGGCCAGCTCTGTCACTGCTTTTGACACACTTCTCCCTAAGGGCTACAAGATCATGTCCAATCCCAGGCCATCCTGGTTTGGTGGTAGAGTGGCTCTGATTTTTTCCCCGAGTGGGTTCCTGCCTCATCATCCCCACTCAAACCTGCTCATCCTTTGAAAGCCTAGTCTGTAGGTTGTCTGTCTCGCCTACCTTCTCTCTCACTCTTGCTACTATCTACAGACCCCCCGGACCAACCTCCCTCTCCCTCTCAAAATGGGCCGATCTGTCTTCCTCTCTTCTTCCCCCCCCCCCGCTCTCCCAAAACCTATCTTCCTTTGGGATTTAAACATCCATCTTGACTCTCCTGATGTGGCCACTGTTCTTTTCCGCAACCTCTGCAACACTCTTCCCCTCACTATCCTTCCCTCTGGCCCGACCCACTCACATCTTGGATGCTCTCATCTCGACAGACATCATTCTCTCCAACCCTCACTACCCCGCTCTCCTGGTCTGACCACTCTCTCCTCTCTTCCCTCCTTGACCTCCCCTGTCCCCAGACTCCACTGCCTGCACCGCCAGTCTCCTTCTCTGTCAATCGACTGATGAAACGTGTGTCAGTCGCTGCATTTGCCGCCGCCTTCATCCCTCCTCCGCCCCTTCATTGGACTCTCCTTCTGACTCTGTTCTAGCTAACCTCTCTCTATCTCTAGCACCCTGGACATCCTTGCCCCTGCCATGAGGATCAGCATGAAGCCTGCCTCCAAATGCAACTCTTGGCATGACTCTGACTTTGCCGCTTTGAAGCGCAGGTGCAAAGCTGCAGTGCGGAAGTGGTAGACTTCTAGTTCATCCCCTGGCAAACTGGCCTTCCGCCTACTCCAAAGGAAATACCGTCTCTCTATCTGCTGCAAGGAGAAGGCTCATGTCCAAGCCCTCCTCTTTGGAGCCACCATTAACACTGCTGAATTCTTTAAAATCTGCACGTAACTTATCCTACCCCAGTCTCCTTCTCTTCTCCTCTCTCCCAGACCCTGTGCTCTTCATTGGCCGCCCACTTTTCCTCAAACTCTGGACATCCTATCCTCTGTCATCTACCCCCAACCCCTCAATCCCCCAACAATCTTCTCTCATCCCCCTTGGCCGCCCTCTTCCCCCATACTCTCCTCTTTCTCTCCTATTGCACCAGATCAGATCTCCAGAGTTGTCCGCTCTATGAAGGTCTCCTCTAAACAGTTGCATCCCTGCTCCTCCAGAACCATCAAGGACAACATCGCCTCTCTCGCTCCAGCCTTGGCTGACCTCTGTAACCACACATTTGCCACAGGCTCCTTCCCTTAATCACTCTTGTGCACCCTCTCCTAAAAAAGCAGTCTGCTGACCCTTCTTGCCCGGCTAACTATCGCCCTATCGCTATCGCCCCTTTTTTGGGAAAAATTATGGAGAGGCTGGTCATTCTCCAACTGACACTCCACATTGAACTGAGGAACAGAGGGACGGAAACGGCTCTCTTCAACACCCGTGAATACCTACTCTCTAACCTGGACTTGGACACTCCCTCCGTTCTGATCCTCCTCGCTCTTTCTTCTGCTTTTGACAAAGTCCACCACTCCATCCTCCTAAACCATCTCCATGATACCTTAGGCATCACGGACAGGGCACTGGTGTGGCTGACCTCCTTCCTTTCTAACAGACCCTCTCAAGTGCAAGTGGGTCCTTTTCTCTCCTCCTCCTCGGTCTCTATCCTACCGCCATGGCTTTTTAACATCTACATGGCCCCTCTGACACACCTGATCTCCACTTTCTCCCTCATTTCCAGTGTTATGCAAACAACACAATGCTCTCTTTCAAGCTGCCTTCCCCTACCTCCCCCTCACCCACCTCCCTCATACCTGACTGCCTGTTATTCAGGCATGGTGCCCTGCCAATGATCTCTGCTTTGATGCCAGTAATACAGAAATACAGAAATCCATCTAATTGGGACGCCTGTTCCTTGAACCCTCCCCTCCCCACCCCCCAACTCTCTGGCAAGACTGCTGAGTCCTCTCCCCTCACCCATTCATGAGGCAAAAAACCTTGGTGTCATCTTTCACTCCCCCATCTTTATCTGCACACATCAGGACCTTGTCAAGAAGTCAAATATTGAGCTTCATCTCCTCAGGGGCATTCTACCCTTCCTCGTCTTCTGGTTCTCTCTAGGCTTGACTACTGCAATAGTCTCTTCTTCAGCCTGCCACTCTCCTCCCCTCACCCCCTTCAACTAATACAGAAGAGGACTGCAAGACTTATTCTTGGCTTCAAACCCAGGGACTGCATTTCTCCAGCCGTAACATCTCGCCACTGGCACCTGGAGACTGCAAGGATCAAATCCAAGACCCTTTGCATCATCCACAAAGCTGTTTGGGGTCTGGGACCTCTTTACATCCAGCCATCCCTCCCAAAATACCTTCCGGCCAGAGTCCTTTAGTCTTCTGGCTCCAACTCTCTGCAGGTGAAACGTTTCTCCAAGTACAGACTGGGAGATAGATCCCTTTCCTTGGCTGGCTCCACCCTCTGGACCAGCTCCCCCATTCCCCTCTCAGACTTGAGCCAGATCTTCTAAGTTCTGGAAACTTCTCAAGACTGTCCTTTTCTCCATTTCCTTCCCTCTCCCCTTCCTGTGCTTAACTCCATCTACTTCTCCGACTCGGGCCTGGTCCCTTCAGAGTCATACAGGGGCCAGGTTAGACCTACCAGTCCCCCCAGCATCCTTTCCCAGCACTTGCTCTTGGGCTTCCTTTCCCGCACTAGCCCACCTTGGTCTTCCCTATCCACTCCACTCCACTCACCCTCCCGTCTCCCACCTCTTCCCCTGACACTTGCCACCTTGGCCTGCCCAGCAGTTATCTGCCCCCACCCCTGGGGGTACCCCACTCCTGCACTTTTCCCTCTACCCCCTCCCCCTTGCACTTATTACCTTGTCATGCACTTGCACGGTAGGATTGTCACAAGGCCAATTTAACAGTTTTTTGTTATACTTTTTGATTGCCATGTCCCCCCCTCCACCCTAAATCTTGTTGTGTGGCGCCTGGAAATATCTGTGTATAAGCACCATACAAATATTCAATAAATAAAAGAACCAATTAACTGTTTTGTAAGGTTAACGGTTAAGTGGCGTAAGAAATCAGTACCCCCATTATTACCTGAAACTGAGGAAGTTGCACAGAAGCTTTTGGATAACTACCTGTGTTGATACCTGGTGGAAGGGTGTGTGCAAAGATGGGGAGGGGGGAACCAATTCTTGTGAAGTATACTCTGAAGTAGAAAACAACCTGTGGTGCAACAGACTGCTGAATCTAGAAGGGAAAGAGTCCTGTGAGCAGAAGCAGCTTGTTAATGTGTAGTTGGACGACTAAAGAGGCTGCCCCTTTTAAGAAAGCCATTAAAGGGACGAGTGCCTTGCCTACCTGAAAAGGTGGAGTTTGTGGTAAAAAATACTGAAGCAGTAGTAGTTACACTTGAACTGTGATGGTGTATACAATTGTCAGTATCACATCAAAGAGGTTGAAGCTGTATTGTGCTATGGGACAAAGGTGACTGTTCTCATAGTATCAACAATAAAAATGTGGTTGTTGGAAGTAGAAGCAGCAGAACATCCCAACATGTGTGCTCAGTTAATCTACAATGGCAAATGTATACAGTTCTAAGTGGTACCACAATTATTATCAGATTTCATTAAAGTGCATCAACTGTACTCTGGTCAAATGTCACACAAATCAATTAATAAAGGCAACGAACAATAGACATAGGAGGAAAGCAGTTAGTAAGAACAATTGGCAGAATACTGGCCCCTACCGCTAGACACAGGTCTGTTTGGAGATCCCCCCCACCTGGGCAACCTGTAAAATAAAGATCTACTACAAGCTCAGTCCATATATTGTTCAATATGCCTTATTTCCTTCTAAAATGTTTCTACCACCCCAATGTACCTGGAATAGCAGAGTTCTTCAAGGAGGCATCAATGGATCCTTCTTGAGTGACTCCCTTTAAAGCGGTAGCCACGGATCGTCAATGGGCCTCGAAGAAAGTGAACGTGGCGTTGAGGATCCCCGGTGGAAAGTTTGGTGGCATCGAGGCAGCAGCTTCGGTCCTAGCGGTGATTGTCGACGACGAGTCGAAGACATCCTGCAAGGATGAGGCATGCGGGGCACCGCGATGTCGATAGTTCAGGACCGCAAAGAGTTTGTGAAGAACTTTGGCCTAGCCAGGGTGTCGAGTTGTCCGGTGTTTCTATGGTCTTTTTCGGTGGCGGGAAACCCACCGGCGGATTCTCCTTGGCGCGTCTACGGCCTCAAATTTCTCCGGCTGGACAAATCGGTTGGTGGTGCTTGGGAGAGGTTCCTTCGATTCAACTGCCTTAATCAATGGAGCGTTGCCGCTCCGGTTGTCCATGGCACGGCGTCAAGCGGTCTCTGCTTCTGGGCAACACGACTTTGATGGGCATCCAGCGGTTATAGCAAACCTGTGAACCCTGGTCGACGACAGACGGAATATCTGGTGCTTCTCTTGGTTCTCCTCGGCAGTCCCCGTCTCCGGTCGGCAGCCTGTCGAGGGTCTGACTTCCAGGGAGCTTCGGCGAAGGTTAGTGGTGCTCGATGGTCCCGCAGAGCTCGGAAAGAGGGCGCCTAACCAGGTCCTCTCTCGGATCAGTCCTCAATGATCTCGACAGTTTTCGGATTGGGTCGAAGCAAATGCAGCAGCAAATCTTCTTCCAGCTGGGCTTCAAGGATAAGCTTCAAGGATCAACGTCAGCATCTGAACGAATTCTAGCAGTGAGAGGCCCCCAGATATACTTTTGATCTCTCCTTCATTCTGCTGGGTCACCCTCAGGCAACCAATCACTCAGAAGGGCATTCAGCAGTCAGTGAGTCAATCGGGCATACAGTGCATTCAGGCCATTCTCCTCCCTCTCAGACACTCACAACATGGAATTTGTATTGGGACAAGTACCCAGCCATTCAACACTACACACTGCATTCATACCAGTTTCGGGCAGGGCTGTCTCAGTCATTGTGTTTCATACCAGAAACCAGACATCCACAACAAGAAGTGCATATTGGTCACACACTAGATTCACCCAGGTGCCACCCACAGGGTGTACCCACAACATACAGTCACTGGGAAGGCTCCAGCCAGTCTGGCCTGGACTTCACTACAATATCATATATGGAACTTCCACCCAACAGCCAGTCAGGGGAAGGGACAGAGTCAGGGCTTCCCAGGCTTTTGGGAAAACAATGTAACAAGCAATAGAAAGCAAGAGGCCACATGGGCAATCTTGTTTCCTAATAGGAATCAACTGATTCCAATGGCAGGGCCTGAATATCCCCAAAATGGAGAATACTCAGAGTACCTGTCAAATTCAGCATGGAGCTGCCACCGGCCCATACCCTGCTCTTTGGGCCTCACACAGGTGCCCAAAAACATAAACTAGGGGCACAGGGTTGTACCCCCACTCATGGGTGCCATGAGGGTATCCCATGGGTCTGTACACCAAGCCAAAAATAGGAAGAGCAGCACTGCCAGGAGTCCCACGTGGACTCCTGGGCAGGAAACAATACAGAACACAAATGAAAAAGGATTAAAGGAAAAGGACAGGGCGGCCCTGTCACTCCAATGCATTTCCAGCATCACAGACGTGTTTGTGGTGGACTGGAAATGTCCACTCCTGTATGAGTTTCCACCTGTCCCTGTCATTGCTCATGTCATCAGGAGGTTGAGGATGTTCGGGAAATCCATGATCCTGATCACTCCGCATGGGGCCAGGAAGACGTGGTACCTGGACCTTCTGGATATGTCCATCTGACTTCCAATTCGTCTTCCCCAGATTGCATATCTACTCTCCTCAAGAGGGAGTCTGTCTTCTCCATCCAGAAATCAGGACTCTGAACCTTCACGCATGGTTTCTTAGACATCAAGATGCAAAGACTGTGATTTCCCGGAAGATGTAATGGAGGTGTTGGTTTCAGCTGGGAGGCCAGCAACAAAAACTCTTTACTGTTGCTGCTGGTACAGGTTTCGCAGCTTGTGTAGGGCTAAGATATTGAAACTTTCAATTGTGACACTCCCACTGCATTGTCTCTTCTGTTACACCTGACCCACCAGGGGCTTCAGGTGTCTACTGCTAAGGGGTACCTGGCTGGGTTGCTTATATTTAAGCGCACGCCAGAGAAAAGGCTCTTATTTTAAGGTTCCCATTGTTATTCAATTCCTTAAGATACTTACAAACCTCTTCACTTCAGTTTCATTAATGTTTCCGGGTTGGGACCTTAATTTGGTGTTACGTTCCCTGATGGGAGCTCCTTTTGAGCCTCTCCTTTCTTGTCCATTTACACTTTTGACTTTAAAGACCATTTTTCTGGTGGCTATCACTTCTGCTCGCAGAGTGAGCGAGCTCCAGGCATTGTCATGCAAACCGCCCTTCACTGTATTTTTTAAGGAGAAGGTAGTTTTGAGGGTTCACTCCTCCATCCTTCCCAAAGTGGTGTCTGAATTTCACCTGTGCAAAAGATAGTTATGGTTACTTTTTACCCACCTCCTCATCCTTCTAAGGATGAAGCAATGTTACATTGGTTAAATCAAAAAGGATTTTAAGCATCTGTGTTTACAGAATGGCTAACATAAGACAAGATGACCAACTTTTCGTTGGTATACTGGGCATAGATTAGGCCAGGCTTTTTCCAAATAGACCTTATCCCATTGGATCATTCTGGGTATTTCTGAATGTTCCGCTTTAGCTCGCAAGGATGTCCTTGATAAATGAAGGGCACATTCAAAGAGAGGTATGGCTGCCACGTTAGCCCTTCAAAGAGGTGTACCAGTACAGGATATATGTAATCCCACAACCTGGTCTTCGTTGCACACCTTCACTAAGCATTACTGCCTAGATATCTTGTCTGGACAGGAAGCTAGGTTTGGCAAAGCTGTTCTTCACAGCATAAATCAGTAACAAAGTCTTAAATCCCACCTCCATCTGTGTACCTCAATGGAAGTCTATCAAAGATGAGGAATCCGTGTGAGGACACAATCCATTATAAAAACAAATGACTAGCCTGTTGTAATTATCAAGACGGCTGTGCAGAAGAGGGGAAAAACTTGAACTGAGGCAAGGGGCGCAGTGCGTGCTATTTATACCAACGTCGATGTCACAGCCGAGAGTGGAATTGAAGCTACTGGGGGACTTCAAGTTGACGACAGGCAGCGCATGGCACCCTCTGCTGTCAAAAAGCTTTCAAGCTGCACGCAGTATATCGGATTTATCAAAGATGAGGAATCTGTGGGAGGAACATCAAAGTATATTACCTGGGGTAATTCATTTACACTTCTGAGCCTTTGCATGTGTCCCTGGATTGCCTGGTGGACTGACCAGCTCTCCCTTGGGCTGCCTCGCCAGAAGTGTTACCATTCCGCGTTCAAATCTGGAACTTCGTGGTTGCCAGCTTGTGCAACTAGCAGCCTTCTCCCCAAATTTCAGTCTTCCACCTTCAAGTGGACCTGTCCTGGAGCAGCTGATGTAACCGCGACTGGAAGGATTCCTGTTGTCGCCTGTGTACGGAGAACGTTGCTGGAAGTCACCTTACAACCTGTGAAGTGTCCTGAAGAGGCCTGCATCGGTGGTTCTTGCATTTCTTCATCAACCAAGGTTTCTTCTTGCAGTTGCACCCAAACAGAAGACTCCTTGAACCCGCAACTCCTGGGCACCTCTTAACGGAACCAACGGCAGAAGTTTGTGCCCCCAGCAATCCCCAGACGATCCACAGTCATCTGGTAATATCAGAGTCAGGGGGATAATTAAATGCAGTGTATCTACCCCTTCCATCTACCATAGGATAACATTGGCAACCAGTCCTTTTGTTTCCTTATTCCATTCCACTCCCCTTTTGGTCGTCGAGCCTGGGTAGGCCATCCTGCCTCTTGTTTGGCCTTGGATCTAGAAGAAAGGAAACCACAAACTTTTCTCTGGTAAAATTGTTGTAAAACTTTTAAACATCACCAACACAAGCCTATTGAAACCTATCTACAGACGCTTCATTCATTGTAGCTCCTGTGACTCTTAGACACAAAACCCCATTCATCTTAGGGTTTGGCCTTAAGCTAGGTTATTGTCTTGTGATCTGGTTCCATCATTGACTGCATCTAAAATACTAACCTTGTTTAGCGAAGTTATTTGATGTATATTTGAATGTATGGTGACTGTATATATTAGTATCATAGTGTTGTACGATAATGCTACATGTTGGATACATTTTCCAGTGTGTTCATAAAGCCTATAATACACATTTGGGTTTGTATAACAGACTGTCTAAATTGAATTGTGTGCCATACTGTGTTGACTCATTTAGGGCCACTGGTCCCACTCAAACGCTCCTGAGACTAAGCTTTGACTGCTCTTCCACATACCTTGATTAGGTTTTGGCTAAACTTTCAGTTTTGGCTAACCTCTCACAGTTACCCTGTTCACTTCATCTATGATACATATTTAAAAAGGTTGAGCATAGATTTTGAGATCTTGTTGCTAAGTATCTTCCAGAGAACCACAGGGACTCCGTTTGAACCAGGCCTTTTCCCGATTTGAGATCTGATATTGGCAGGGTGATATCCTCTACCATGATTTCTAGATCTAGTTCTGCCTTTTGTTGTGCAGTTATTTGTGGGAGCGTGCAGTGTTAGATGAGATGTTGTGTGTATCCATACTAACTTGCGTATGCAGTGATTGGTAGAGTGTCTAATAGTATTTAGCAAATACATCATCTGTCTTATCTTCAATTATCGTCCCTCCTTTCCCGTCATCTAGTTTCCAGATAAATTGCGACTCATTGTCCAGTTTTTGGAGCCAAGCCATGAGTTTCCCTGCTTTATCTTTCATATCATAGACTCTGTTCTTTTTGTCCCAGTGTGCTTGTCATGCAATGTCAAAGGGGTAGTTGAGGAACTTTTCCCTGCTTTTTAGTAATAATCTTTGAGTTTCACTGCAGCAACTTGTGAGAGATTCTGCATAGATTTTCATTCATTCAGATTCTATTTCCTCAATGTTTTTTTCGATTTGTATTCCTAGCCGACAGCATTAAAATTATTTCACCACGCAGCACCGTTTTTATAAACCTCACATAGGGTTAGAGGACTGCCCACAGTGAGTTAATTTCAAAATACCCCTCGGTTTTCTCCACTATGTTGTCTACCACCTCAGGAAAACCCAAGCAATATGCATTGAATCACATTAAATCTCCCCTCATTCTGGGTTTTTAATTCCTTGTATTTCAATCAGAGGTGGATGGTCTAATATTCCCCTGGGTAAGAATCTTGCAGACATAATTCATATAAAACAATACATAAGAGGAAACAGGCTCACCCTCCTTTTCGCCCTAACACAATTCAAAGTTACACATAATCCATGCTGAGTGCTTCACAAGTCATTAGCATTGGCATCAGAGCGCTTATCATTATCTTAAATATTTATTTTACCTATATTTAGTTTGACATGCCTGAAAAAGGGCCAGTAATATACAGCGAGAAATTACACTAAAACATAAACAACCCAGTACACCAGAGAAGGTGATTACAGTAGTTCTCTGACCAACTCCCCTCTAGTAAACCAAATCAGCAAAGAGATGAATCGACTGTGGCCGCTGCTCAATGTGGGTGACGTCAATCTCGAGCGTCCCAGGTTTGAGATCAAAAGAAAAATAAATGTATGACTTTTTAGTGCGCAGTTAACAATATACAGCATAACAAACTCCACCACAGACAACAGACATGCACCATGTGGGACTTGTTCAGTATGCCCACAAACAGCAAGAAGTAAAGCAATAGATGGTGGACAACACCATGGATGCAACACAAGTTTACCAGGTACTATATGCAAAATGTGATGTACCTGATCACATGCCCATGTGGCTTACGCTACATGAACCTGACAGCACGCAAAATCAGGCCTAGAATTGTGGAACACAAGTCGTGCATCCACACCCAAAAACATGCATCTCCAATGGTCGTGCATTTCATGGAAAGGAGACACTCCAAAAAGAGTTCAACTGGATGTTTATTGAACAAGTGAAATTACGACGAGAGGATGTGATATCAACTGCCTGTTTATGTTATGAGAACAAAACTGGATGGAAAATCGGAAGTTTGCCTTGCACATATTGCAACAAGACCAAACTGGCTTGTTTAAAGAACCTCGGATTCACCAGATTTAATCACAAAACCAGCAAGTTATTCTTTGTCCTGATGACGGCCCAATATAAGATCACGCTAGAACGCTCAGCATAAGCGAATATTAACTGAAGGTCCGCAACGTGTCGACCAAAACCTCATTAGACATCATTGGCTGACTAGTCTTATGTCCATAAATGACAATAGATCTCCTTTCCACAACATACCACATCTGTACATTATAGTTTAATTGAAAGCCCATGGGAAGGGCCTAGCAGGTCGCAAAACTTTCTAACACCTGCCATCTTATGTACTGGGTGTGTGAAGTGTGGCACTGACCATTATAAATTATGTCAAATTGTTTTTATTGATTTGGTGGTTTTGTAGCAATGCAAAGATATATCACACTGTACTAACCCCTGAGCACATAAACCTTGTTGTTTTGCCTTATATGTCTGTCCTATTTGTGTCAAAAGATGTTATTTAGATTGATGTAAGAATGGTGTAAGGTTTTTAAATTGTCGCACTTTTTTATGAAAAAGAATAAATATATTTTTGATAATGAAAAGCGCTTTGATGCCAATTCTGATGACTCGTGAACCACTAAGCGTGTATTATGTGTAATCTTGAATTGTTAGTGCTAAAGGGACGGGTAACCTGTTTCCTCTCATATATTGTTATTTAGATGTTCCCCTCTTGAAACTGGTCCCCTGAGGACAAAAAAACAGAAAGCACCCACATATTAAATGTAAAGACATAATTATATGCCATTCACCTGGCGAGATATGAAAGTAGTCTAGTCTGGACATTGAGGCATGGACCCCAGAGTGAAAAGAGAAACCTTGACTTTGGGCGTGTAGCGATCGCCAAACGTGTGACATTACCCAATGCTGAAGTGAAAGTGTGTAGGTTGGTGTAGCTAGCTGGGTTTATGCCGCTAAGGTGGGTATGCTCCCAGGCATAATTCATTACCTCATTGAAGTCTCCCTCCATGATCCAGAAGTCCACCGGGCGGTACACTATTAGGTTTTGGAGTAAATGCAGGAGTTCCATACTAAGCGGGGGTGGACCGTATATTTTAGCAATGGTGATTGGTTCCCCATACAATTCTCCTATCAAAAATGCATATATGCTGTATCTACCTTTTAAAACTTTTCTAAGTTTTAATGGGAGGTGTTAATGCATCATGGTCATGATTCCTCTGGAGCCCCGTGGTAAACCTGCATGTAGTGTGGTTCTGTAGTTGGTTCTCAGAAAAGTATTTGCATTCCATCCTCGCCAGATGCTTCTTGGAGTAGGGCAAAGTTCGGTTTGTACCTGTTACTGTATTGTAGGACAGTCCCTCTCTTGATTCAGTCGCACAGGCCATTAACATTACATGTAAGACATGAATGCCTTTTAGTGTCAGAACTCGTCATCTACAGTAGTGTAGGTTTGTCCTGCGAGGCAGGTGTCCAATAGCAGGGCGTAGCATGTGACCGGGTAGTGAAATGGAAGAACAACCTTTTCAGCCTTTCAAAAACATAATAGGAACATCATAACCCAATTTGATCCCTCCTTATATTTCTACCCATGTTGAAGTACTGGTCGCCCTAACCAACTACCAGTGTAACTGCTGCAACAGAAAAGGGGATAAAGAATGGTTTGTTGGATGATTATGAATGCTAACAAGAATTTGCAAATCAAGGAGTTTTGGGTCGCCCTACAGCGGGTCTTATAGCTGTACAGACGAATGGGGCCTTTAATGTTTTGTATTCTAAGGCGGTAGCTCAAGGGATTCTTTCATTACTACTTGAGTTTACAGCTAAAAGAGGAAAGCTTACCTTGTTACTGATGTATACGGGTCGCCCAAAAATAATTTAGATGTTGCCTTGGAATCAATTAATGAGTTTATTTCTACTGAAATGATCAAACATTCCAGGCTACAAATTCTTGTTGCGGGCGACTTGAATGCTGAGATTTCACAGGAAGCAGATTTATCCTAGATTTCCTCTAAATTAAAGGGCTCTAATACTGAAACTAGAAAGAAGGTGCAAAGAAACTAGTGGTCCACCTTTCTTTGGAATTGGGGCCCGACTTCCGCAAGGGCAATAGAGGAGGAGTACTGCCTTGTTCCAACTTGGACGGATGGAACGCATACGTCTATCATCGACTACATATTTGTGTCTCAGGATCTGCTTCAGGCCGCCACAACATTTGAGATTCTTAAAACAAAATATAGTGATCACAGTATGTTGCCGGTAATCTGGGAATTGGGGTATCAGAAACAAATACAACCTAGGTTAACAGATACATTGGTTGTAAACCTCACCAAGATCAGATTTAATTGGCATGAAGGGAAAATTTGTAAAGTAAATAATCTCTTCCTAAAAGAAGTGTCGGACACCTACATGAAAAGCGTAACCTGTATACTCATAATAATGCCTTTGGAAAACACATAGGGAAAATGTTAGAAAACAAAAAAATTCAAATGGATCGCAGAAGGGACTCGGACACAAACATGTATATGATGAACTGGTGAGGCAAAAGAAAAATGCTTGTCATAGAGAGATTAGGCACCTGAAGAATTCTGATTTAAGCCCTGATGGTCTTAAAATCAATATAAAGAAAGTGAAACAAAAACAGAAAAATTGGCTAAATAATTAGACGTTTACTACTTCAAGCAGATAATGAAACCATGTTGAATGCACTTAAGGATGGATCTAGTAGACATTGTTGGCTACTATTAAATAGATTAGAATCAAGCCAAAATGGCGACCAGATAAATCCCATTACTGAGCAGGCTTGGAGTGGCCATTTTGGACATCTCTATAAGAACACAAATGACCCTAAAAACTGGAATGATATTTTGTCCCCACCATGGGCACTGAACCTCTGTATAGAAGATATTGAGACCCAAATTAAACATGCAAGCCCTTCTCGAGCCACAGGTCCAAACTCTTTATCAAACCTCTTTATCCAAAGCCCTTTTTAAGGGGAATCCTGGGCTTTGGGCAAAGATTTAATTTTTTTCTATTTTAGGACATTATTGGAACTAAAATAATCCCATCATCCTGGCACCTATCCTATATTATACCGATCTACAAAAAAGGTGATGGGAAATTGGCAAAAAATTATCGTCCCATAGCTATTTTAGATTCAGATTCTAAAAAATGTGCTAGTCTTATATTATCAAAGATAAATGAGTGGATGGAATTGAAGTTGATCTTGTCACCTCTGCAATACGGCTATAGAAAATCCTCAGGCACTGAAGTCAGGGGGTTGCTATTATGTATACGGCAACATAAGGCCTGAAAAGTAGGTGCGCCGCCTATCTATTTAGCAGCCATTCATTTATCTATGGCCTTTGACCTAGTGGATAGGGATATCCTTTTCTACAAACTAAAAACATTTGGAATGCCAGGGAATATCTTATCCATTCTTGTCCATTTACATCAGAACTTTCAGATTAGATTAAACATGGATGGTTTATTGTCCACAATGATTACAATTACTAACGGGTCAAGGCAGGGGTGCATATTTGCCCCCACCCTTTTTAATCTTTGTTTCCGATGCAGGACAATGTATAGAGAGAAATGCTTTCATACCACCCAAAATAGAAGGTACAACGATAGCCTGGTGCGCATACGCAGATGACTTTCACTTAATAGATCAGTCATCAAAGCTACTCCAGTGTATGGTAACGGCCTTCAATTCCTATATGTAAGACAACCACTTATGTATTAATCCTACCAAAAGAGTTATTATGATATTATCAAACATCAAAAATAGTAAGGTTAATGCATGGTTCATTAACCAGGAAAAACTTTGAGGTTAAATCCACAAAGAAATACTTGGGTTTTCCAATCTTTACTCAGCCTAAGCAATATCCACATCGGGAGTACCTTGAATAAAAGATTTCCCTTTTAAGTGTGCAAATGCAAGAGGTTGATAATAAATTTGGCACATTTTCTATTAAGCCCCTATTATGCTACTATACTTTGAAAGTTATTCCAAAAATAGTATACAGTCTGGACATTTTCCTTGATACCATAGTTTGTGAACTTTCTAAAATGGAAGCAACATTATGGAAAACAATAATGTACTGTGTTCCTAAATCAGTTCCCATTGGAGCAATCCGTTATGAGTTGGGTTTACTTTCCTGGGATTATTGGGTTTTGTGGCGCAAGCTATCTCTATATAGAAGATTGGTTACTGACTCTGGGAACAATCTATATAGAATTTTGGGCTGAGGTTTAAATAACAAGAAGTCTGGATCAGATATCTTGCTTAAGCTACAGAGGTTAAGTTTGGAGACCCTTAACAATCTCGATGTAAATGCCACTGTATTGATAATTAATCCATTCCGTGTTAAACTGTTAAAATAGGCGGATTGGACATTTACTATGGATAAACTGGCGGCTACCAAGCTTTTCTGTCAACTAGTTACAAACCAGAAACATGTGGGTCAGCCGGAAGCATATTTAATAAAATTTCCAAACAAAGTCTTATGTAATGGAATTAAGAGATTTCGTTTGAATGTTTGCCCTATGGGAGAAATACTAGAAATTAGAGCATTTAAATCTCCATCTGGAATTTAAACATGCATTTTCTATGTAGGTTTTGTCAGCATCAGACCGAAAAGGAATCACTGAGACATCTTTTATTAGATTGTAAGCCACTATTGGCAGAACGTATGAAGTACTTTGGAAAATGTATTCACAATCTAAAATGGGTTGATTCTGATCAGCTGTGGTGGGAAATTATGCATGGTTCTGCAATATCCCTTAAGATAGCGGTGGTGCGCTTTTTGACACAAGTATGTGGCGTTTTGTCAACCGCAACGGGCAAAATGCCCACTGATGCATATTATTTGTTGGCGGAAAGGACTGCGAATTAATTTGCAGACTGAAAAAGATATATTTTGTAGATAATTATTCATGGGCGTAATGGAGTTAGAATATGTCATATAAAAATGTCATGAGGAAGTTATACTTTTTTGTTTCCTAGTTTGGTATGTTTTTTTTTTCTTTCTTTGTCTTGTCTTTCTCTTTTCTTCTCTTTTCGTTTGTTAGAAATGATTAAATGGATGATTTGTTTTACAATTATGTAAATATCTTATCTGTATAACATTGTAGTTATGTTTACGTGTTTGGAATCTAAACATTTTGTAAAGGTTTGTTTACATACTAAAGACCAATAAAAAAAATTAAATAAAGAATGGTTTGCAGTTTCTTCTTAACTGAATCAAATGACTGATGCACTTTTTGAACAGTTCTGGTATTGTCCTGAAAGAGTGCAATTCTGGCTCCATTTTATGTTATAGGCCCTTTCCTATGCGGCACCTGAAGAATTGCATTGCGGTTCAGATAATTCAGCAACGTGGCCACAATAGTTCTCGTGGGGCCTCAGACGGTGTTCGATGGGCCCATTCGATGGAGAACAAAATGGAGACCTTTTGGTTTCATGAGGTCAGCAAGCCACTTTCTGAGGATAGTTTCATGCAGGGACCTTCTGATTTCTCAGGTAGACAATGTATTCTAATATTGCTCGTATCGGATCTGCCCTTTGCTTCCTCCATTTTTGCATCTAATATCTTAATCTTCTGCGACATGTCAACCACATGTCGCCCAAGTAGCAGGGGGATATCTTCAGAGCAACTAATACGTTTCTCAAGCTCAGCCACCAAAGAGGATATTTTCTGAAGGTCATATTTCAGTAGGTTGACGTCTATACATCTAGTGTCCATTTTGTTTTCCATGGACGACCATGAGTCGCTGATGGCTGCCAGCAGATCCATGAGCAAAAGATTGTCGGCTGGAGGGTTACCATCGCCCACCAGTTCTGGAGACAGTGGAACTTGCTTGTGGGTGGGGTGTGACACAATGTATTGGTCCATCTTGTTCTGTGTGCCTTGTATTTTATTTTACATTTATGTTTTGCCATTTCCCATTCCACTTGATTGCAGGGCACAGAGCTGGCTGAAGCCACTCCTAGCTATGGGGCAGCTGTTGCTGTTGCTATGTTGCAGTGCAACGCCCAGACCACTCAGTTCCCTGTCCTATACAATGTTCAGCCATCTCTGGCACCAACGGTTATCAAGTCAGCTTTTCATTGTGGAAATTTGTGGCCTGTAACCAACCACCTTTCCACTGGGGTGCATTCCCTCCAATCATTATAAATGGCAGCTACTGTGCTCCGCCTGACTTCCGTACCCTGACTTTGAGAAGTCTCTTTCAAGGGTGTATACCCCGCTCCACGGACCCCAAAAGATGATCAAGGAGAGTGTGGAGGGCAGAGGCTGTCACCGGACTGACTGCACAGTTCGCCCTTGTTCAGGTAGCTCCCTTTCACACCATTCCACAGCAGCTCCTTTCGGGCTTGTTTGCCATGGCAGCCTCAAACCAGGATGGCTAGCCAGACTTGGCGTGGCAATGCTCCTCCATGTCACTCCACCACAATTTGCCCGGGACCCAGGAGGTGTCCATGGATCCCCAAGCGAACATGTCTTCTTTAACGGAGCGAGAAGGTGGGGAAGCCAGTCGCGGCTTGGAGCAGTCGCTTTTGGTCCACGCAGCCAATCAAAATGGTGCCTCTTCCGAGATGTGGGAGGCCGCTTCATCAGCTCGTGTCTAAACAAGAACAGGACAAGTTCCAGCGGGCTAACTTATAGCAGAATGTAATCCACACCTTCAGCTCCCGATCCAGTCAATGTGATGGGCGCATAGTGAGGGAAAAAGGATATTTATATTAGGATATTCAAGGGCATAGCACAGAGCGCCAATATTCACGTCTGTATTCTTCGGTTGTGCAACAGCACCCCCAGATCTTTCATCCTTAAGCAAGGTCCTGACACTACAGTCTCTCTATTTCTTTCTCACTGTTTGGCTTAAGGGTCACTGCTTTTCCCCTGCTTTTGCAAATGCAAAGAGCCTTAGGGTTGCTTGTAACGGGCTGTTGTGACTTAAGCCCCTCCTGGGCTCGTGCTAAGTCATGTGTACAGTAACAAGTGGCATAAGTGTCACCATGTTAATAAAAGCGCGCACGGCCGCCCATGCGCCAGTCAATTACCATCCATGACCATGCCTCTTAAAGCAGCGTGAACACTGGGCAAAGGGCCTGCCACTGAAGCCCACTACAAGAGCGGGCCGGCACCCCCGGCCCCTATAACAACTGGCGACGAGGTGTTCAGACCTGGCGTGACGGCGCATGCAGTTGTCAGCGCCCGGCCAGCAGTACACTTTTTCTGGTTGGTTCTTACCTGAAAACCCTCAGTCCTGCTGAGGAAATCCCGCTTAAGGTGGGTGGCGTGCAGCACGAAAAGAAGAAAATGAATATTGGATCAATGCTGTCAACAGTCGACATGCCGAGGTCCCGCTGCAGGCTGGCTTGAGCTGCCGGATGCGCCGATAGTCCTGCCTGGGAGGGAGAGAGGGAAGCGGCGCGGTAAACACTGCCACATCACGGCTCGGGTGTGCCGCAGTAAGGGCCACCGCTGCAGTGAGGGTACACTGCTTCTACGTGGAGGAGAGAGGTGCGGCAACACCTGCCGTGGCACATCTATGCGTAATGCCTCCTGCCTGGGAGGTTGGGGGGGGAGGGGTGGTTAAAGAAGGGTGCAGTAAGACCCGGAACTGCTGCCACGAAATATCACCATATCTGCCAGGCCCTGTCAGACAACCGCTGGCCATACCAGGGAGGACCTGCCTGAACTCAGGGTCGATGCTGCCGGAGATGCTGGAGCATTATTTCCCATCGATTTGCCCATCCTTGCGGGGCCGCTGGGTAGCGTGGGCCAGGAGAAGGTCAGTCTGTCCCACCATCACCACACTTGGACCTTGCCTATCCTCGAGGCCCCTCTGCGTGGGCCAAGAGCGGATCTGTCCCTGTCATTTCATTACTGTTCTCCCTGCCGAGAGTCCTGCTGGAGGCCCTTCATTGCCTCCCCCTGGTTGCTGCCACCAGCCAGCTTCAACACCTTGCTAGTATTGGGTGGACAAGACTACTGCCATTCAAGGACTGGTACCCCAGAGCAGAGATGGCCCGCTATAACACGGGTGCAGCTTTGCCTGCATGCGATCGAAGGACGTTCTGTTCAAGGACTGATACAAATCGCCCCTCTTTAAGTCGCTCTCCCACTAGACAGGTATGTCCCCTTAATGCTGTGCTCCGGCATGGCTAGTTGGCTTAAAATTGATTCAGAGAAAGGGGGACGTTGTTGCCCACACCCCCACAGTGTGTAAATGTATACAGTGCTGCGTCCCCCAGTGGACAATGTTGGATCTTGGTGCTGTGCCACCGTTGGTCTAGTGGGCTTAAACTGGCTGCAGCCAAAGGAAACGTTGTCTGTATTCAAGTAGCTATAGTATGTATTGTGTGTTAAGTTGGGTTTGCCTTTCATTTATTTTATATAAATATGGGATGTTGTGACTTAAGCCCCTCCTGGGCTCATGCTATGTCACGTGTAGTGACACGTGGTACACGTGTCATCATGTTAATAAAAGGTGCGCCTGTACGCCAGTCAATTACCATCTATGACCCTGCCTCGGTGTCTTAATGTAGCGCTGCAGCAGAGTGAACACTGGGCAGAGGGCCTGCTACAGGAGCCCTCTACAAGAGCGGGCCTGAACCCCTGGCCCCTATAACAAGGCCCAGTCCTCAGACCCTCTGTCAGTCAGGTGAGGCTAGGGGCGTAGACGTTCGGTTTTTCCAGGGAGTGGGGGGAGAGGGCGGACGGCTGAAAAAAAAAACACCAGGCCCCGGAGCACCCACTTATCCTGCGCCCCTGGATGAGGTTAGTTACTCCTTGACCTGCCTGCAGTCTTTTTGGTGAATGTTTTCTTCACTCCTACCATGTACCTCTATCCACTTCAAGTACAAAGTCTCCTGGTTGCTTATGACAAGCCCAGTGCTTGGGCACTTAAACAAACAATCTTTCTCTCCGCCCTGCCTCCAACCTGTCTTTGCGTTTGGGATGGTGGCTTCATATATATATGGTAAGAGTACTGCTCCTCCCTCAATAAAGGCCTTTACCAGAAAATCTATATCAGTAACCTCCTAGAGGCATCTATCGGATTCTTTCTGGAGAGTCAAGTGTGCTCCACCTCCTGCACACCAGTGATACTGGCAGCGTGATCTCTGCCTTGTAACATATATAGCGTTTGCTTTTTGGCTGACAGCAAGTAAGCTAACTTGGCCCAGGTAGCGGTCTACCGGTTTCCCCAGGAATCGGTGAGTATGTTTGTAAATCACCACAGAATTGGTGTTTACCTGGGGTGACTTGAGTTCTCTGATTGCCCATTTCTCCAGCATTGGATCTTTCATGGATTCACATGCTTAGAATATTCCCCGTCGTCAGACTGGGAACCCTCGGTACACATATATAGTCGTTTCCTATAGGAAAAAACTTCCGACACTTGTGTGTCCTATTCACATCTACGTCCTCTCTGGGGCCGTTCACGCATGCCCTGTAGGACGTAGCGGTATAAAAGCCCCGCCCCTGCGGGTCCCGTCAGATTTCAACCGTCTCCAAAGATAGTGGGATCTCCTCGCGTAGTCTCTACTGCTAGATTTTTCGAATTGTCGAACTCCTGTGAGTTTAATTTTTTTCGGAATGTCGGGAAAACCTCTATTTCGCCCGTGTGCCACGTGTGGATTGAAGAAGGTTTACGAGGGGGACGGCCATTTAGACTGTATTTATTGCCTCCACCCTCACCACTCGGCAGACCAGTGTGAAATATGTAAAGGTTTTTCCCAGAAAACCCTGAAGGATCGAAATCGACGGCTGGTATCCTGGTTAAATGACAGTGCGGGAGCGTACCCTCAGTCAGAAGTGGGCTCTGTGCGCAGCGTGGCCTCTGCGAAAACATCAGGAGCCCCTCGATGCCCAACTTCGTCGGAACCTCCGGCTAAGAAGTCACGACCTGTGGAAAAGGACGTTCCACGAAGTCACTCTTCTAAGGACTCTTCTAAAGACTCTGCAAGAAAGACATTGTCGTCAACTTCGTCGAAGAAAGGAAAGGAAAGGCCTAAATCCTCCTCGGGCGATCAACACAGATCAGCCACGAGTAGAGATTCGGATAAACGCAGGGAGAGCCATGTGAAAGCGGGACCGCCTAAACCACCTGCAGGCCCAACGTCGACGACGACAAACCAGTCGGTGTCCTCACTGCCTCTGACGCAGTCGATTTCACCGGTCATCAACCCAGCGACGACCTCGGCGACGATGTCCTCGTCGACGGAAGTTCTGGCCTGGAGACCAGAAGTATTCGATATGGGGTTGCCTGACACATTGCTACAGGAACAGGCAGCGTCAATTGCCTTGAAAGAAGACGACGGCTTCAGAATTGTGAGCCCTGAGGACCTCGGTCTATGAGCCAGGTTTCCATCAGGAACAACCTGCTCTCAGGTGTTTACTCAACCTCCAAGCTCTCAGGCGACCCTGTCCATGGAGGTACTGTCCTCCTTACACTCGCTGCTGAAATCGCTGGACGAAAGGCTCCCACCTGTACCGTCGACACCCCCCCGTCGACGAGCCCGGCCCTTCACGCCGCCCGACCAGATCGATCGGGGTTCCACCTGTTCCAGCAGTCCAGGAGGAAGGTGAGCTTTCGGACTCCCTATCTGACCATGGGTCAGCGTCAGATATATCCCTCTCACCATCTAGGGATCCATCCTGGGTGTCGGATGTGGAAATGGAAACACCAAAGAGTCCCACTCATCCGTCACCACCGACGATATAGGTGCTTTTCATTCCATGATGGAAAAAGCGTGCAAGGAGTTTGGCCTGGTCCAACAGGAGGAGAAAAAGGACTGTTTTCTTTTTGACCATATGGGCAAGAGTAGACGCTCAATATTCTCAATACCCATTTTAGACCATGTCTGGAAAGAAGGTGTTCAGACCATGCGTCACCCATTTTCTGAGCCTGCTGTCAAAGGCTGCATTGAAAAGAAATTTAAAGTACCAGACTCTACACCGAAGTGTCTTTCGGCTCAGCCTACACCGGACTCGGTGGTGTCGTCGGCGGCGACGAGAAAAGCAAAGGCCCAACATAAATGCTCTACCCCTCCAGATAATGAGGCGAGGCGCCAAGACGTGTTTGGTAAGAAGGTTCTTTCTGTGGGGGCCTCAACGATGAAAGCAGCTAACTCCCTGGCGATTGTGGCCAGATATGACAGGGAGATGTGGCACAGACTGGCACCTATTCTGGACCACCTCCCGGAAGAACATAGAAGAACGGCTATGTCCCTGGTTCGAGAAGGCGAAGAAGCATCTAATCATGCTATTAACATAGCGGTGGACCTGGCAGATTCGGGTTTTAAACAAATAAATAACGGAGTTGTTCTAAGACGCCAGGCTTGGCTTAAGTGCACCAACTTCAGACCCGAAGTACAGTATAAAGTTTTGGACATGCCCTTCGAAGGTGATCTTCTTTTCGGAGAAAAGGTGGACGAGGCCTTGAAGGGCATGAAAGAGGACTCAGATACAGCACGCTCGTTGGGTTCTCTCCAGAGCGGTAAGCCCTTTCGTTCTTTTCGTCCCTTTAGAGGAGCATCTGGAAACTCAAGATTCTCAGCAACCAGGGATAGATCTTTTGGTAGATCAGCGTATCCTTCCCAAGGATATAGACGCGCCTCTCAGACCTCAAGCCGGCGCAGAAACTTCCAGTCTTCCAAGAGACGACCAACTTATTCGTCGTCGACGAGCAAACAGAAAGACCAACAATGACGGGAAGCGTACCGTTCTGGGAGGAAGAGTGTCAAGCTGCATCGAGGAATGGGAGACCATCACAACAGATCAGTGGGTTTTGGACACTGTGAGGTACGGACATTCCCTACTGTTCAAATGCAAACCTCCAAAATGTCCACCAATACACCTATCCCAGCCACATCTAAACATCTTGCGGCAGGAAGTAACAGAAAGGCGCCATCAAATTAGTCCCTGCATCGCAGAAAGGCCTAGGGGTATACTCACGGTGTTTGTGGTAAAGAAACCAAACGGAAAATGGCGCCCTATTCTCGACCTGCGAGACCTCAACAAGACCCTACAGAGTCAAAAATTCAAAATGCTTACACTGCAGGAGGTGATCAGATCTGTCCAAAGGGACGATTTTTTGGCGTCACTAGATCTACAGATCTACAGGACGCGTACTTGCACATTCCGGTGTGTCAAAAACACAGGAGGTTTCTGAGGTTCATGGTAGGTCAGACACACTACCAATTTGCAGTGCTCCCATTTGGTCTAAAGTCCTCCCCAAGAACGTTTACAAAATGTTTGGCACCTGTGGCAGCCTGGCTGCGAAAGGGAGGGCATCATGTATACCCGTACCTCGACGACTGGCTTGTGAGGGGATCCTCCCCAGCGTCGACCAACGACAGCGTACAAGCCACCTTACAGCTTCTGCAACGACTGGGGTTCGCAGTGAACTTCGAAAAGTCTTCTCTAAAGCCCTCAAGGAGCTTGAAGTTCTTGGGAGCTCAATTCGAAACCCACTCGGGAATAGTGAAACCGTCCCTAGACAGAATATTGAAGATCGAACAACTGACGAGTCGACTTCGCCTACAGAGCACATTTTCCGTGAGAAAATATGTGGCAATCCTGGGTTCCATGGCTTCGTGCATCCACCTAGTAGCAAACTGCCGATTGTTCATGAGGCCTCTACAGGAGTGCCTGTCGGACAGATGGAAGCAGGCCACGGGCCGGTGGTCAGACAGGATAACCGTCGACGGCGAGGGTGTCATCAGATCCCTCCAATGGTGGAAAATCTTTCACAACCTGGACAGAGGGGTTCCTTTACAAGAGCCGGAATTTCAGAACACCATCATCACGGACGCCTCCCTGACAGGCTGGGGAGCACACATGAACAATCATCAAACCCAGGGCAGATGGTCTTCGACCGAATCGCACCTACACATCAACGTGCTGGAACTGAGGGCAGTGAGATGGGCCTTGAAATCATTCCTTCCACATATCAAAGGATCAAAAGTAAGAGTGCTGACAGACAACACGACAGCCATGTTCTACTTGATAAAGCAAGGCGGCACCAGATCCAGGACCCTTTCGGCGGAAGCTCAAAAGATCTGGCACTGGGCGTTGAAACACAACATATCCTTAGTGGCTTACCATCTTCCGGGTGTGAAGAATGTGCAAGCGGATTCCCTGAGCAGGACAATGGCTCAAATACACGAGTGGGAACTGGACACCGGTCAGCTACAAATAATCTTCGAAAGGTGGGGGACCCCATCAATCGACCTCTTCGCAACGAAAGAAAACAGGAAATGCGAACAGTTCGCGAGCAGATGGCCTCAAAAAGGATCCCTGGGGGAAGCGTTCTCGTTTCCTTGGACGGACAAATTCCTGTACGCTTTCCCTCCGCTCCCCCTTATACGGAGGACAATCCAGGGGATTCGCAGGTACAAATGCCGGGTCATCCTAGTGGCACCGTATTGGCCGAGACAACCATGGTTTTCAGACCTCCTACATCTGTCGTTGGAACAGCCTATAACTCTCCAGAAAGTGCCAAACCTACTGTCCAGGGACAAGGGAACGGTGTGGCACCACAATCCGGACAGCCCCAACTTAACAGCATGGCTCCTGACTTTTCAGAGTTCGGCAGCTTGAAAGTCTCGTCGGATTGCCGGAGAATTCTGCAGGCGGCTAGGGCCCCTTCGACTAACAAATCATACATATGCAAATGGCGAAGGTTCTGTACGTGGTGTCAAACACAGCACGAAATTCAGCCTTTAGAAGTAACTCCTGAGCAAATTCTTCCGTATCTTCTTCACCTAGCTGAGAGTGGGCTGTCATCGTCGTCCATCAAAGTGCACTTGGAGGCCATTTCAAGGTTTACGAGGAGGAGACAGTCTTCACCATTATTCAGTGACAGACTGGTGAAACATTTCATGAGGGGTCTCTTTAGAACTTTCCCCCCTACGAAGCGGTTCCCACCGTCGTGGAGTTTAAATGTGGTGTTGTCTGCCTTAATGAAGCCTCCATTTGAGCCAATGACCTCTTCATCCATGCAGTTCCTATCTTGGAAACTGGCTTTCTTAATTGCCATTACATCGGCTAGGAGAATATCGGAATTACAGGCATTGGTCATAGATCCTCCATATATGAGATTCTTTAAGGACAAAGTAATTTTATCATCTAACCCTACTTTCATACCGAAAGTACCGACAGTCTATCACAAGCACTCGACCCTGGTCCTTCCTACTTTCTTTGTGTCCCCGTCGTCGGCGGCGGAAAAAGCCCTTCATACTCTGGACGTCAAAAGGGCGTTAAAATTTTACCTGCAAAGGACGCAAGATATCCGAACTACCAGACAGTTGTTCATTGCCTACGGTCCGTCGGCGAGAGGAAGGGCAATCTCCAAGCAAAGCCTGGCTCGTTGGGTCTCTTCGGCAATTACTTTTAGTCACTCCAAGGCTGGGAGACCCCTACAAGGACGCCCTAGAGCCCATTCCACGAGATCGACAGCCTCCTCCGCGGCTCTATGGGCAGGAATTCCTCTGACAGACATCTGCCAGGCGGCGGCATGGTCTGTCCCACACACGTTTACACGCCATTACTGCCTGGAAAGGCAGCACGCGGATGAGGTACAGATGGGAAGGGCAGTTCTGCGCCATCTGTTTCAATGAGGTAAGCCAAAAACGGTTAAGCTTTTGTCTTTTGCCTTGCCTATTCTGGTTCGTTAGTGTGTCTGTTTTGAGCAATATAGGTATATATATGTATGTAATATGAATATGTATATATTGGAAAATATGTTGCTGCCTACGTGCCTATATATATTAGGTTTTGGGGTGTTTTTTGTAGTGTATGTTACATTGCATTCTCACCTCCTTCTTTTAGGATACTGCTATACAATCTATTCTAAGCATGTGAATCCATGAAAGATCCAATGCTGGAGAAGGGAGTAGTATCTTACCTGTAACTCCATTTCTCCAGCGTTGGTATCTTTCATGGATTCACATGCGCCCACCAGCCTCCCCGGAATGCAATGTGCGAGATATGTGCATAAGCAGGTTCCCCTTTCTACTTTGGAGGGGCCGAAATCTGATGGGACCCGCGGGGGCGGGGCTTTTATACCGCTACGTCCTACGGGGCATGCGTGAACGGCCCCAAAGAGGACGTAGATGTGAATAGGACACACAAGTGTCGGAAGTTTTTTCCTATAGGAAACGACTATATATGTGTACCGAGGGTTCCCAGTCTGACGACGGGGAATATTCTAAGCATGTGAATCCATGAAAGATACCAACGCTGGAGAAATGGAGTTACAGGTAAGAAACTACTCCCTTCTCTGTTGTTTCTCTAACTGGCTCTGTATGCATTTATTCTTCCCCTCCTCTTATTTGTTAGGAGGTTAATTGATTTTATTACTCTCAATTGCTGTTTCCGCAATTATGTCCCATCTTCGCCATCTTGAAATTTCCTATATGCATGCTTGTCTCTCCACGGCTGAGCGAGTGGGTGCAGTGTCCACACCTAACTGCACAGTGTTTAATTTGCCTTTTCCTCCAAAACACAGGTAGGTTTGTTACGCTGAATGCTCAATGTTGATTAATCCTGCTCCGCAATCTGTGACGGTCTGCCCAGATGTTTGAGGTTCTGATGTCCTCCAAGGGAAAAGTATAATAATGCTTCTTGGAGGGGGTGATGAGTCCAGGGAATACATCTCTATTCACACTCTAGGAGGCACACCATGTAGCGGCTTGACTATCTCAGCCCCCTCTGACTTGACCCTCTCATATCCGGGGATAGGGAGTGTCTTGTGATTTCTGTTCTCTTGGTACTACAACACACACAGTAGCCACACAATACACTGAAATATCCATTCTAAAGCTTATACTTTCAACACTAGACCATGTTGATGTAGAATTTCAGAATGATGGAAATAAGCTGCATCACAACTCGCAGGATTGTTTTATTACAGGTTTGGAAAGTATGATTAACTATTTAAACTCCTTGAAAGACATGACCTTTTGTTCGCTTATTGTTCTGTTAAGCTATTAATCTATTCTCAATAATCCCTAATTACATTGGCCCATGGGAGGAAAAGCGAGAGATGTTTGGGGGTATGTTTGCGCAACGGTGTACATTTTGAGCAGGGTTGCTAAATATATGGGCTGTCGGTCGTGCAATGGTTCCTGCTTATTCTTGACACAAAGAAATATTGTTTTAAGATATTACATAATGAAGGAACAGTGTCTTCAAAATCTGGTTGTGCATTTGCAGCTGTCGTCAATTTAGCAGTTAAGAGCTTTGAAAAATCTGAAATACTAATAGTAACCCTAAAGAATGTCTGTTTCGTGAACATGACCTTTATGGTATGCATTTCTATTGTATACAGTTGAGATAATAGTCTACAAGTCCATACGATGAAATGTAACTTTTTTAAGTCATATCATGTAATTACCATAACTTTCATGAATACTTTTTGATGAGCAATAAAGACGTTAAAGGAGCATCGTGTTTTCACTGCAAAACTTCGCTCTTACACCAAGCACAACAAATCATGTTTTTTATTACAGCTTGTAAATCAGTGTCTGAAACAAAGGTGATATTGCATGCTGTTCGACAGCCTGTATTCCTTCGCAGCATGTCGGCCCCTTCTGACTTGGAAATGATTGGAAATGAAGACTTGGAATTTACAAGATCAAACCCAAGGTATCTGAACCTGTTTTTTTTAATTCTGTATCTGATAAATTCCCTGTACCTTTTAATAATGTCTGCAATGTAGTGCATTTGTTATAAGATTTCAAATTACCATTAAAAGGTGTTTTTCCATGCAGGAGACGCAATGTTACAAGCCACAGAAGTAGCTCGTTCACTTTTCTACAGTCGTTAGCAATTGAAGATAGCAGGGACAAGCCTACATACAGTGTCTTGCTTGGACAATTGTTTGCATTCATTGGGACAAATCCTGACCAAGCGGTATGTCATACTAAAGGATGAATTGGAATTATTTTTCTGAGCTTTACAATACTAGGGTGTTGTATTGTTGCATACTCATGGTAGTTTGTTTTTTTCAGGTATCTAGCAGTAGCTTCCTTTTAGCTGCACAAACAAGATGGCGCCGTGGTAATACCAGGAAGCAGGCACTGGTACACATGAGAGAGCTCCTGACAGCAGCTGTTAGGGTTGGAGGCGTTACACATCTTGTGGGACCAGTAACAATGGTACTTCAAGGAGGACCACGGTAAGAAAATACTCTTCAGATGCAACAATATTGAGATGGCAAAGGCAACTACTTTGTGTACTTTAAGTAACTCTTAGTTGGACAATGAGATTTTCATTTACATGATGCAGTGATGAAGTAAATGTGTCTAACACATTACAGTACGAATGTCCGCTTTATTGCATTATTGATGAGACAATGTAACTATGCAAGCCTTTTCAATTCAAGACTTTGAAATATTCCTTTAGCATGCAATCAAAGAGGGATAGATTTGCTTCCCCACTAAGGTGATTTTTCAACAGAGGTAGCTCTGTTAGTAGACCGAATTCAAGCAGCCTTTTGTTGAATAATATACTCTTTTTTTAAAAAAAATTGCATACCGCAGGTTAACCGTTTTAAATATATTAGGTCACAAAATGTGCTGATAAACTGCTAAGCGTAATAGGCATGTTTTTCAAGAAAGCAACAAAGCAGTCTTGCAAAGACGATACTTCACAAGGCTAACAAGTACACTTGTTAGCTGTAGCAAGCAAGCAGCCAACAATTGAATGTTTCTGTTGGCCTTCTCTCCCACCTTCCCAACTGTTGGCATATGCGCTCCATCCCCTGCACTTATAAGTAGGTTTGACAAATGTCACACCTTGTAGGATATTGTTTTGCCTATAGGCAGTGCAGGAATACTTTTCTTTAAGGCCATCTCTCCCTTTTATCACTGGGGTGTTGTATTGCCTCGCGTTGTTTGCTCCCAGGCAGTGTTTATCCTAGTGTTATGTTTAGGGTGTGGTGATGCCTTCCCAAACCTTTGGAAACGGGCAACTGTGTTGAATCCTGAGATGTCATTGCTTCTCCCCGAGCGGGAGCCCCTTCCCATGAGGCCATGGAGGTAAAGCCACTACCCGATAGTTCCCCTGAACGTGGTACATAACGTGAGGATCTCATGGGGAGAGACTCCCCCTTCTGGGGACAGGGGAGAACATCTCAGGAGAATGCGGTAGATCAGCCCTCCACCCACCTCCTTTCCATCCTGCTATCCCTTCAGTCACCCCTTCTTCTCCAGCATGGTGTCTGGCATGGATTCACATGCTCATGATTATTCCCTGTCGTCAGGCTGGAAATCCTTGGCGAAAGAAAAAACAGCTTCACTTTAGCTTGAAAACTATATTTCTCCACTAAACCAATCACTGTCAGTTCGGTCATACTGCCCCGTCCAATGACAGTCCTCGCCCTAAGCTCCACCCTGTTAGGCCATATTCAGATTTTTACAGCACGCTTCAGTGTTGGGAGTCATCTTAGTGCTCTCTGAACTATTTGTTTCATATTTCAAGTTTTCTGCAAATTTCAGTAAAGTTTTTGACCGACTTTTGTCAAATCGTTCGACCAGAGGTCGACTACCAGTAGCAGTGACCCGCTGTCGGCCAAGATCACACTACATCGTGGCTCTTTCATCAAGTTTCGAGAAGGCTCAGACTTGGGCCTATTTCGCACCTTTCTACCATGACCGAGGAGAAGAGAGAGATGCCTCTTTAAACTCTGCACAAAATGTGGATTGAGGAACGTGTTTGTCGTAGATCGACACAATAAATGTCTATATTGCCTGCATCTGGACCACGATGAGGAGGGATGCGAGGGCTGGTGTGGATTTTCGAAAAAGTCAAAGAAGGATCACTACAGCAGTCTGGCAGCATCAGTCAAATTGGGCAAGGCCTCTGACTCTGCTTCCAGACATGGTCGTGCTTCCCCCAGGTCCGGCCGGTCCCATGAACAAACTCCCTCAGAAAAGAGGTTGAGATCCTTTGAGGATGCCCTGCCCTCGGCAGTCCAAAAGAAGACAAGGCTGCACATCGTTGATCCCACTAGGTTTGCTGCTGCTGCGGGTACCAGCTCGGGAAGAACACGGTCGCCGTCACCAACACTTGACTCCTTCAAAACTCTGCTTACCATCAGCAGACAAGGCGACGAAGGAGAGATCCAAAGGTGGCCCTTTGCTGCCCCCCTTGGCGACGGCATCGACAGCTCAACCGGCCAAAACAACTTTGTCATAAACGTTGACAAAGTCTCCTGCTACGATCCCGTCAACGACTGTCAATGACCACTACTTCTGTAGTGTCCATTCACAGCAAAGGCCGCCCCATGGGTGTTCTTACCACCACGGCATAGGGCGGCTGCCATGGCTCCATTGAAGGTAATGGGGACAACAGCCGCTCCTCCCCAGAAGTCTCCAAAGAGGGGAATGGATAAGACTCCTACAGACCCTAAGTGTAGAGTACTGAACCAAGGCTGTTCCGGTGAGACCGGTACAGACTTATAAAAGCTCCGATGAGGGTGACAACAGTCTGCCTGAAGACTATTATTTGGACCACAAAGGGGGTCAGGGACCCCTGTCTGTGGGTGGGTCACCACGATGCAAGCCCAGTCCTAACCCCTCGCCAGAAGAGGCACACCAGTCCAGAGCCTTCACCTTTCATTCCTTCCACGCCTCAGCCCAGGGACATTCTGACCACGCTGCACAGAAATTCAACAGACTGCTGCCCACACCAGACCCTGCTACATCTAGAAGTCCCCCAAGACTGCTTGCTGGGAGCCCTCCACTGCGCAAGCGCAGGTTAAAGGACCCTCCTGGTCCAAGGCGTTAATTGACACAACCGCCTACACCCCGGGACATGACCCTGACTGGGGATCCTACCACACACACTGACAGGGGCATGGCTACGGAAGATACGGTGACAGACACTGACGAAGCTGATGACTTCGTACCAGCTGATGGGGAACCAGTGGGTGGAGATCAACTGCACAGGGCCTCTCTGCTGGAGGAAATCGACTCATTCCACGCAATGTCCATGGCCTCCAAACATTTCCATCTGGTGCCTGAGGAGTCCAAAAAGGAAGGATTCCTTTATCAACATCGTGAGTTCATGTCCGTCCCCTTGCTGGGTGATATCTGGGGTGAGGGCCTGGCCCTAATGAAGGATCTGAGCACCGCTCCACCCAAGGGGGACAGGCTCGAGAAGAAATAAAGAGTTCTCCAGCACGGGGTCTGGCATGGATTTACATGCTCATGAATATTCCCTGTCGTCAGGCTGGGAATCCAATCACTGGGTCATACTACCCCAGCCAATGACTGTCCTCTACCTAAGCCCCTCCTCTGGCAGCAATCTTCAGTGTGTTGGAAAACCTTGTGTTTCGGTCTTTTAACTTTTTTGTGTTTTTTGCTTTTTGATAGTTAAACTCTATTTTTCGTTCAATCGAGCCTGTGTGCTTCATCGATTGTGCTTCCGACTAACGGGGATCAGTTTTTCAGTTTTTCTCAGTGCCCCTCAAGGGCTGTTTACATCGAGTGTTCTTCTTGGAGGCTTCCAGAAGATTCTTCAAGCCTACACCGTGTGGATCATGTCAGACGAGAAGGATGGCGCTTCCCTCTTCAAGCTTTGCTGAGGTTTGCGGAATGTGTACATGGACGGCAAGCATTCCCAGTGTCTGTATTTCCCGCACCAGACTCATGAGGAGGAAGATTATGTGATTTGCCGTGGCTTCACGAAGCGCACGTTGAAGGATCGACACCAATGGGGCAGTCGTGGCTGCAGGCCACGGGCTCTACTCCGGGTGGTACCCAGGGGCGTGCCTCTTCCGTATCGGGCAAACCTGAGCGGACTTCTAAGTCCTATGAGGGCGCCCAACTCAAGGCCAAGCACAGCGAGACCGCTTCCGTCGGGGTCGCTGCTGCTGCGGGTCCCGCAATTGTCAGGGCGCGATCGTCGTCCCTATCTGCATCGATCTGCAATCACCACTCTGGATCTTTGTGTAAAAGGAAGTCGGCTACCCCGTGGAAGCTGAGAGAGAAGCCAGAGAAGGCCAAGCAGGGTGCAGTGTCCGACCCACCTGCAACGGTGGAGACCAAGGTAGACAAGGTGTCCGACACGGCCGTGAAGGAGAAGGCCAAGCCAGACAAAGGATCCGGCCTTTCCATGAAGGCCCAGGTGCACCAGGTGAAATATTGCCCTCCATCGAGTTGGTGGTGGCGCCACTCTCGAAGGCCATAGGGGCTGACCTGGCCTACGGTACCCCAGCGACGGCAGGGTGTCTCTTCCTCCGAGGAGGGAGGCTTGGAGTGTTAAGATGGATTTTTGAACTCTGACCTGGTGGGCAGAGGTTCAGAAGGCCAGCCTAGTTTCTTGGAACAGGGTAACCTCTGGACAAGCCAGACCAATCAAGCTAGCTATGGCAGGCGGTCAAGACTAAGTCTCAGGAGGGGTGAGGGTGACTGAAAGACCTCGATGAGCACACAGAGCAAAGACACTTACAAATCACTCCCAGACAGGTGTTATATCAAAAATATAGAAACATTTATTACAAGGCCTAACTCAGACAATAGCAAAAGAATCACAGCAATACTAAGTAAACCAACACCACAATATCAATACAATGTATATACAAGACCAATGGGGTCCAAAGGATTAAATGCACAAAATATGTTCACAACCTAGATGGGGAGAAAACAGGCAGTGCAGATAGTCTTTGGCCCCTTCGACATCTACAACGCACCTAAGAGGCAGTCCAAATCCTAAGAAGAGCAGAGCCTTGTGCTCAATAGTACATGCAATGCAAGCGCATGCGGTTGTTCCAGTGGGCCATATGGGGTCTCTTCAAGGGTCTCTAGCAGCTCAGGAAGGTGGTTGAGGCGATGAAGAATAAGTTCCCACTATTCAGGGAGGACCTCCACTTGAAGGCAGAGGCAGTTCCAGAGTGCGGGATGGAGTCGCTAGTTTGCACTAGCAGTGGAAAGGAGAGGGACCCTCAGGGGCCACACGTGTGTAAAAAGGGGACCTGGCGCTAGGAGTCAGCGGTTAGTGTTGGAAGTACTCACCGGTCCCAGGCGCACTTGGACCCAAACTTCGGCCGTTCAGTCCACTTGCAGCTTGTTCGAACACGACAAAAAGGTCGTCTCTGCGGCTTTAAGTTCCGAAGATGCAGTTATGATTCCCAAACGGGACAGTGGTGATTACTACACTGCGGTGGATGAATCAACCCAGTTTCACTGCAGCAGGCTTCAGGGGCAAGAGGGTCACAAATGCAGCGCACCTGCAAAGGTCGTTGCCGCGGTAGGGCAACACGGTAACCGGTAATGCTCCGGTCCAGGCGCGCTTGTGTCACTTCAGACCTGGGAATGCCAAGTGTACGAAATTCGGTGTGAGGGTGCGTGGACACAGAACTAGCAATATACCAAGTTTCGAGGGCCTCCTTGAAAAGGCAGCAGTGACAGAGCAAAGCAACTGGGTAAGCTGGTCAGCCCATTGGTTGGCCCAGGGACACTTTCAAGAAAGCCTACTTGCAGTTTTTGATGAAGGTGTCGAGAATAGCTGGTCCCACTATTCTAATGGGTTGAAGCGTCTTTGCAGACCTTCTAGGACGACCAGATGCAGAGGGGTCCCACGGGACGACTGCGGGCTCAGGGTGCCAAATCTTCCAGCGGTTCACCAGCGGTTCCTCGACTCTGCTTCTTAGTTTCAGGATACTTGGATTCTATCCTTCGTTCAGTGAGAACTGCAGAGATCGACATGGTATGGGTGTTTTCAGCCTCCTCTTATCCAAAGTTCCCTTCGCGCCAAAACTGAGAGGACCCAATGGGAGATCTTCTCACAAACACACACTCCATACGTGGACCAATCACGGACCACAGTGGTCCCAGTCATTCACAGCACTCCAGACTCTCTGGCACCCAAGATGTGTATTGGGGACAGGCACCCCAGCCCACATCCTGGAAGCACACACACAAGGCATGCAGAAGCCTGCGAAAGCTTGGCATTTCGCAGGAAACTATATGTCCAAATAAGGTCTGACCCGGGTTGACTCGACCTGGGGAATGTGAAGGGGCAAGATGGCCAAAGGACAGGACAAAGAACCTTGTGGCATAGCCATTTTGGAGCCAGGCCACCCGTTCATCCCAAACGTGGTTAACATGGAAGGAAAGGTTTAAAAATTATGCGAAAATATAGCTGCCACCAGCCCTGTCCATGACACATCTGCGCATCTCACAAAAAGTCCATCCGGAGTATCTAGGGCCTTTGGAAAATGACTACAGACCCAAGTACACTGTACTGGAAGGTACATTGTGTACTTGTTACATGTTGCAGAAAAGTTGCAACATTGGAAAAGGACTAAGGAAAACAAAGTCTCCCAGTACTGACTGTCTTAAGGGCATGTCAGTTTCCCCATTAAAAGTGAGTGAAAGCCCAGAGGAGTGCAGCTGGAAGCTGTTCTTCTCTGGCAAAGTCAGTCTATGGTGTCTAAACAGCAGCAAAACGTTTTGGGGGGGTGTACACATGGAGGGAAAATTACATATAATTATGAAATATTTCCTAGCGTTGAGAAGACCCCAGAGAAGAGGATGCCGGACCTCTGCCTGAGACCGACCCCTCAGGACCCGAAGAAAGGGGCGGGGGGGCAGTGACGGCCTTCAGGGAACGGACATTTCTTCGACTGATGAGGATGAGATAATTTCCGTCCACACCATCCAGGATGACAACAGCGAGGGTAATCACCCCACGACGGCGCCGACGGCCATCTATGGAGATGACGACGAAGGGCCCCAAGACGACGAGGGCCCTGGACCTAGCGTTCCCAAAGCTAGCGCTCCTACACCCCAGATACTGTCACGACCCACATCCAGAAGCCCCTGTGCCAAGCCCATGGGCCTGGAGGTGTCTTGGCTCTATTCTCCAATAAACCTAGGCATCCATTGCCTAGGCCCTTTTGGGGCCGGTCCTGGCGCCTTTGGCGCCAGGCTCATACTTAATAAAGACTTGTGTTTAGGGAACTACTTTATTTCAAGTGTCAGCCAACATATGCGGTATAATGTTTTGGGTGTGGTAGCCTAGGAACTACTTTACCTGGACTACTTTCTTGAAGCTATTTAAACCACACCCGACTTGGATAACACGCTTCGCGTTACTTTGCAATCCTGCAACGTGGCGCTCATCGTGTTCAGCTGTACCCGCGAACCTCAGAAGAACAGCATCTGTAAGGAGACAAAAGGACATCATTAGCAGCAGCAGCTTACCTGTAATTTTCATTGTTAGCAGCCCTCAGCCCTCAGCTCCTGCAAACAGCTTCCTAGGATCAGCGCATCTCCCGGACCGACGGATCTGCAAAAAAGGAAGAAACAAGATATTAGAAACTTTACAACTTAACAAACTGTGCCGAAAAGCTTACCTCGCAAGTCGCCCCGCAACCAGCATCACCTCGGGATTCCACACACCGGGTGAGCACCGCGACCTATGAGAAAGAAAAGACAACAGGTTAGCAAAGGCAAGGCATCATAGCGCTGCGCATAGCGCCTACTTACTGCATCATAGCGCTCTTTACACGCCATCATTTACCGGCGAGACCCAATTCAGCCAATGCATCACACTGGGCTTCCGCCGCACACCTAAGGAAGAGAAAGAGACATTTATTAAACCAAGAAAGGCATGCAAGAATAACAACAATATACAACAGCAATAAGACCTACCTGAAAGACTCAAAACGGGCCGGCATCAATGAAGTAACTAGATCGCTTTTGCCCACAAAGGACAACGCGCCCCTGCCAAGAAGGCAGGATGGAGAGCACACCTGAATTAACAACAAGATGAGGAGAGGCCCAGAAGGGCTGCGGGCATTTGTGGTGGTGGGGAGCTGTCTACCCCAGTTGGCCAGTCTTGAACATTTGCCCACCTGTATTCCAGGCAGAACTTCCCCGCTGGTCACACCTGGGAATCGCAGAGAAGGATACCAGAGTCCCCACGGCTGGGTGGCGTCCCCGTGGATTCCAGGTGAGCGTAACAGATACCACCTAAAGATCTTTCACTGAGATACTGTCGAGGATGCCGACAGCCTCCTCCACCCACTCCACCAGCAGTGCCAGTTCTGGCCACCCTGTTGACACCGGGGGGACCGCCAGCCAAGAAGAGGAGGAGGCACCATACACCTCCATGCCTCCCATCGCCACAAGTGAGACGGGGTCAGACATGGTGGCAACAGGCATGGATGATGAAAGTGGGATGGGGGGCCCTCCTGTCACCACCACCCAGAGCCTCTCCGCCAGATGAAGTAGGATCTTTCAATGCAATGATCGCCTGAGCATCTGAGCTTTTCCAGCTCACGCCAGAGGAAAAGAAGGAAGGCTACTTGTATCAGTGCCGGGAGGTGAAGGGAAAGACCATCCTTTCGGTTCCTGCTCCAGGACGATGTTTGGGATGAAGGGTTGGCTCTGCTGAAGAACTCTCGACAGCCCCAGCGACCAGAGACCGGCTAGAAAAAAACTGTTGCCAGACTCTGTGGTCTCGGTGGCTGCCAGGAAGAAATTGTCGTGCTCGGCGTCTTCTTCAAGAAATTGGATTCTCTGGGTAGAAAGGTTATCTATTCGGCGGCGATGACGATCAAGACTGCCAATGCTGTTGTGATCGTGGCCAGATACAACCGGGAGCTGTGGTTTAAGTTGGCTCCTGTACTGGACTTCCTCCCCGAAAAAAAAGCAGGTAGAGGCATTGGCGATCCTTCAAGAAGGCTGGATGGCGTCGGACCACGCCATCACAGTGGCCCTGGACATCGCGGAAACAGGTTTCCGCCAGATGGGAAACGGAGTCGGTCTTCGCTGTCGGGGCTGGCTCAAGGCCACCAACTTTAGACAGGAGGTCCAGACAAGGGTTTTGGATGTGCCCTTTGACGTGGTCAACCTGTTCGGGAAGGCTGTGGATGAATTCCTCCAGGCCATCAAGACGGACACGGAGACGGCATGTGCCCGCCGAAGATCAGATCTCCTGTTCCTCAGGAGAGATCTGATCTTCGGCGGGTTCCAGCGGGGGCTCTTCCTCTTACCGCCAGCCCTCCCGCTCCTCGGCTCAGGAAGCCAACAGGGGTCGATCTAAGGCCTTTGGGGGTGGATTCTGTCGTTGTCTACATCCAAGCAAGATTGAACTGGCCAGGATGTCGGGCCCCCACCCGTGCATCCCGGTGGGAGGCCAGTTGGCGAACTTAGTCAGCATGTGGGAAACCATCTCCACCAACAGATGGGTACTGGATACTCTCACCCACAGACACAGCTTGGAATTTCATCGGAAGTGTCCGCGAATACCACCGGTGGCCCAACAGAAAAACCACATCCCTCAGCTGCTGCTGGAGGTTCGGGCCATGTTAAGAAAAGGGGCGACAGAGCTGGTTCCACAGCGATTCCGGGGCTCCAGAGTAAACTCAAGGTACTTTCTTGTAAGAAAGAAAACTGGGACTGAAGGCCATTTCTCGATCTACGACGTCTCAACAAGTACATAAAGTCCCAGAGGTTCAGGATGGTCACGCTGCAGCACGCGCTCGGCCAGTTGGAGGAGGGGTACTTCCTGTCGTCGTTGGATCTGGAGGATGCGTACTTCCACGTACCCATACATAAAGGCCACCACAAATTTCTGTGCTTCATCATTCAAGGGAAGCATTATCATTTCAAGGCTCTTCCTTTCGCACTAAAGTCGGCACCCAGAGGCTTCAAGTGCTTGGCGCCAGTGGCGGTCCATCTGCGACTGCAAGGGATCCACGTTTACCCCTACCTGGACGATTGGCTCACCCGAGCCAGGTCAAAGGACATCGCTGTAGACCACACGGCACGGACCATCTGCCTGCTGACGGAACTGGGGTTCTCTGTGAATTATGCAAAGCACTGCTTAACTTCATTGCAGGACTCTCTGTTCCTGGGATCCAGGCTCAACACAGTGTCGTGCCTGGCGTCACCATCGGAAGAAAGGATATCTGCCATCTTGGGTAAGGTGCAACGGCTGTTGGCACGGAAAATTGCCACTGTAAGGACCATCAAGTCACTGCTCAGCATGATGTCTTTGTGCATATACCCAATTGGGCTCTGCAGGTTGCGGATGCAGGCGCTGCAGGAGTTCCTTGACGCCCGTTGGGTCCAAGTGTCCGGAAGCTTCCAGGACAGGATTGCGCTCGACGAGGAGTTCCGCCAGGCGATAAGATGGTAGGGCGTGAGCTCCAATATTGCCGGAGGTGTGGATTTCCAGAGCCCCCCGTACCAGGAGATAGTCACGACGAATGCTTCCATGGAAGGATGTGGAGCCCACACCGGACGTCTTCACGCCAGAGCCCTGTGGCTGCCGGTGGAGAAGGCGCTGCACATCAACGTTCTGGAGCTACAGGTGATGTTTTGGGCCCTCAAGTCGTTCCTGCCGTTGCTCAAGTGCAAAGTGGTGAGGGTCTTCACAGACAATACCACCACAATGTTTTACATCCGGAAGCAGGGGGGCACCAGATCCCCAGCGCTCTCCAAATAGGTGCACGGCTTGTGGCACTTGGCCTTTGCCCAAGGGATGTTCCTCATCCCGTTTCACCTGGAAGGAGTAAAGAACACCGTTGCTGACTTTCTCAGCAGGGAGCTGCGCTCTTGCCATGAGTGGGAGCTTCGGCAAGATCACGTGGACTTGTTTTTCCTCAAATGGGCAGTCCCCAGATCGATCGTTTTGCAACGACGACGAACAGCAAGTGCCGGAGGTTCGCAAGCAGGTTCCCCCAACCGGGGAACATGGGGGATGCATTCTCATTCACCTGGGAAGGCCTGTTTCTGTATGACTTCCCTCTGTTGCCGTTGCTTCATCAATCAACTCGGACGGTGCCAGAGCATGATGATCCTTGTTGCACCAGCATGGCTGAGGCAGGTCTGGTACCTGGACCTTCTCAGCATGTCAGCGTCCCCTCTGGTCAAGTTGCCTGTGGTCGCGGATCTTCTCGCGAGGGAAGGAGGTGCAATTCTGCACCACAACCCGGGGTCTCTGAACCTCAAGGCCTGGCACCTGCAGCATTAGAGTTCGGGGGCTATGATCTTCCAGGGGACTGCAAGGAGGTACTCGCCAAGGCCAGGGCATCATCTACTTTAAAATGCTACTGACTCAAATGGAAGCGATTCGCAATTTGGTGCCGTTCACAGAAGATCAACCCTCGGGTGCTTCTGTACCTATTATCTTTGGCTAAATTGGGGCTGCAGCACGCCTCCATCAAGGTGCATCTGGCAGCTAACTCTGCTACACGAGATCCCCAGGACGACCTTCCTTGTGATTGCATCTGTTGGTCAAGGAATTCATCAAGGCATTGTTCCACTCGTTCCTGCCTGTGAAGGCTCTGGCCCCGGCATGGGAACTCAACGTGGTGCTGACTAGGCTCATGGGGCCTCCATTCGAACCTATGCATACAGCTCAGCTGAAGTTTGTGTCATGGTAGACCGCTTTTCTCGTGGCCATCACCTCTGCATGAGGAGTAGGTGAGATCCAGGCCCTATACTGTAAGCCACCTTACTTCATGCCCAAGATGCCAACAGACTTTCATCTTAACAAGCCCTTTGTGCTACCTGTGTTTTTTCCAACGCCTTTGTCGCCCGCTGAAAGGACTTTGCACTCGCTGGACGTGCCTGGATCGCTGAAGTTTTATGTGGCCCACATGAAGAGTTTCTGGAAAACCTCACAGCTTTTTGTGAACTTTGGTCCTGTGAGCCATGGGAAGGTGTCATGATTCCTGCCCCTCATGTCCCCAGCCCTCCAAGAGGTCAGGCTGGAGCCAGGCCACAATCACCTACATGGCCCTCAAGGGCCTCTCCATCCCTCCAAAGACCCACTTGGAGTCAGACTTGGCGCTTCTGGCACCAGTCTCACTCACTCCCATAGGATAACATTGGGGATTGGACTTGTAGTGCATTGATGGGGACAAGATGGATGCCCCCACATTTTTCGGTTCCCAGAACTGCATTTGCGGTCTAGTCTTTTGGGTGTGGTTCAGCCCAGAGACACCTGGGATACCCAGAGACTATTTAAGCCACGCCCAGGCTGAGAAACATGCTTTGTGTTTTCTGCACCTGCAGCGTGACACTCACCGAGAGATAGTATAAGTGCCGCAATTGCACGCTGGGAGTTTTTACTTGATCCTATTTGATTCTACTGATTCACTGTTTAAATATAGGCTAAAGGAAAGTTGTGTTTTTAAAAAAGCTAAATTTTAAATCTTACTGCATTTAATACGTTTTTAACCTATTTTGGATTGCTGCTAATTGACTTGCTTTGGAAATTGGTTGGAACTTATTGCTTTTGCCCTAAGACGTGTACGCTAGGTCCCAAGACTACACACGAGCTAAACAAGGCACGGAACTACAAATCCCAGCTGGATTGTAGTTCCCGCGCTCGCCACTTATTCTGTCCTCCGCGCGAACGCGCCTGCGCGAACGGAACTGCGAGTCTGTGCGGGTCCGTGCAGAGACGTGCTGACGTGCCATACCGCTTCTCTGACTCCCCCAGTTCCATAAGCGCTATGGAAAGCTCAAGTAAGGCCTTTAGCTTTTCACAGGACCATGTACCTTATATAAATAATAATCGTGCCTCATCTACTCAGACGACTGATATTCAGTCTCTTGCACCCTCCCTTGCACTCTCCCCAATTACTATTACTTTGTTGAATACCCGTTCGGCAGTAAAACATGTACTGGATATACATGATTATATTCAGGAACACAATCTAGATGTTGCGTCTCACTGAGACCTGGTTTACTGACTCACATGGGCCTACTCTAGAGCAGATAACACCACCAGGCTACGTTTTCTTAGGTAAACATCGAGAAGGGACTGTTGGGGGAGGAGTTGCTATTGTATGCAAAAAATCAATAGGCTTTTACGAGGCTAATATTGAATGAATTGGTAGTGATATTGTACAAGTAAAAATTACTTCTAATCTTAATTTTACTTTGAACTTAGTCCTTCTCTATAGACCTCCTGAAGGTTCCGATAGTTTTAATGAAGACATTGTTAACTTTATTGCACCCATGATGACCACCAATACGGGTTTAGTCATCTTGGGAGATTTTAATTGTTGGAAAGGGGACAAAAGGGATAAAAAAGCTTTGGCTTTAGAAAAAATGTTAAGCAACCACCAAGTCATATCAACAATGTGGACCCTAGACACAATAAGGGCCACATATTGGATTGGATCGGCAGTAATAACATGCAAGTTAGAGACATTGTCACCAGACCATGTATTTGGTCTGATCACTTTTTTATTTCATGTACCTTGCTGCTTCCCGCTGTAGCACGTAGAGTGCATGTACCCACACACACAGTCAAAGCCCGTAATTTTAAAAATATCACCTTGCCCATCTTGGTTAAGTGTATGCAAACCTTGATGACTAAAACAACTGACTCTGATGATCCGGAGATGCTCATAAATAACTATAATCAGGAGATTACTGAAATGCTTGATAAATATGCACCAATGAAGGATAAACTAGTTAGAGATCTACCAAATCGCCACAAATGGTTCTCCTCTTCCCTGGCAGAACTTAGAGTTAGCAAAAGGCAGGCCGAACATACCTGGCAGAAGGATAGATCTATTGCTAATTTGTCAGCTTGGAAATGCAAAGAAAAACAGTATAAAGCAGAAATTGTTGAGGCCAAGAAAACCTTTTACAACAATCAAATTAGTTCAGCTGGAGATGAGACCAAGGAACTTTTTTGCCTTTTTAGATCTTGGAAGAAACCTACTGCTTGTTTTCTTCCTATAAAACCGACAGATGATGATTGCGATCGGGTACAGAAGGCCTTCGCAGATAAACTGTCAAAAGCCCAAAATAAAATCAAATTAGAAGCACTAGTAGCCTAGTCGCCGATACTAACACTTATCTCAGTACCCTTGGAGATACATCATACTTGTATAAAGACGCTACAACCTCAGTCAACTATCATACCAAGTAGTGATACTCTACCAGGTTCTGTAGCAGGTTTTACTTTCCAAGCATCTACTACTGCTGTCATCTTGAAAATTCTCAAGTCTATGCATCCTACCAATTGTCTGGGCGAACTGCTTCCATTTAAACTTATTTTGGAACATAAGGAACTCTTTGCGCCTTTTCTTTGTAGATTTGCCAATGCTTCCTTTCGAACAGGTGTCATTCCTCAATCTATAAAGAACGTAGCCGTTTCACCGCTACTAAAAAAAAAATGGGCCTTGATCCCACTGATGCAGCAAACCTTAGACCAATCACCAACACCTTGTTCTTCCTTAAGCTTATATATAAGATAGTAACTATCCAGCTTCAGGTCCATGTTCAGATGGCAGGCATTTTGCATGCCAAGCAGTCAGGTTTCAGAAGTTACCATGGCACAGTGTGCGCTCTTCTGGGCCTACAGACCTATATGCTTTCCAGGCTGGAAGATAGCAAGTCAGGGCTGCTGATGTTGTTGGATTTATCAGCAGCCTTTGACTTGCTAGATCATAAAACTTTACTTGAAAGAATGCAGACTGTTGGGGGCCTCTCCGATCATGCTATAGTTTGGTTGAGAGCCTTTTTGGAGGGTCGTCGGTCACAGGTGCACTGGGGGGGACAGTGCCTCTGGGCCACAAACTATAACGTGTGGAGTGCCCCAGGAGGCATGCCTTTCCCCATTGTTATTCAATATTTACATTTATCCACTTTGCTACGAATTAGATCTTTTTCAGACCACCTTTTGTAACTATGCTGACGACTTCCAGTTGGTCCTCAACATCACCGTCGATTATGATACGGATAAATTCACATTAAATGCGGTTTATCAACTGATAAAACAGTGGATGTCCACCAATTGGCTGTGCCTGAATGCCGCAAAAACCGAGCTCATGATTTTTGGCCCACGTCGGGCACAAATCAAGTTGGGCCATGAGTATACCGGCTTCAGGATTGACAGCAGTCTTATTAACGTCGTGCAGAAAGTTAAAACCTTGGGCACTTTCATGGAAACCAGTTTAGACTGTGAAGCCCATGTTGCAGCAATTAGCACTAGCACCAACTATCATCTTAAAGTGCTCAGGCAGGTCGCACCACTAGTCTCGGTTGAAAACCGTATTAAACTTGTGAGAGCTGTCATTTTACCACGGGTAGACTACTGTAATGCCCTTCTAGGCAGTGCAGGTAAAGCCCAAATTCAAGATCTACAAAAAATCCCAAATAAAGCTATCCGCATCATTTTTCAAATGAGGCGTTTGAACCCACTACTGCGGCCAGGAAAAAATTGCACTGGCTTCCCGTGGAAAGCAGAATTAAATTTAAACTGCTGACAATGTCATAAATGCATCTTTGGAAATGCTCCTGCTTACCTAAAGGATGTCATCGGTATCTACCAGCCTAAAATGAATCTTAGGTCGGCTGAAGGCTATTTTTTAGTACAGCACCGGGTGAAACGCTCCTGAGGTTCTGGAAGGGCTTTCCACACTCAGGGAGCTAAGGCATGGAATGCACTGCCTGCATCCCTGCGTAAGACAGAAGATCTTCTTGCCTTCCGAAAACAATTAAAAACATACCTTTTTAATTAATGTTAGTGCAAACCTCTGCGGTAATCTTTTTGCTCACTATATTCTGTTCTCTCGGCGCCTGGATGCCTACAGGCTTTGGCGCGGTATAAGCACAATACCAATAACCGTGTTCGGATCGGTCTCCAGTAGGCCTGCATCTTTCTTCAGCGCTCAGCTCCTGCAAGAACAAGAACACCGTTAGGAACAGCCTTACCTTGCGGCGCTTCTGCCCCCATCATTCATCGCTTCTTCTGTTCTGCGGGTATCTTCGGCGGTGTCATTCCCATCCCGGCACACCGCTTCCTAAGGAAAAGGGAAAAGAACAGGAAAAAAGGCATTAGTAAGCATTCAGCAAATCTTCGCTTATTTTTAAAGACTGTACGAGCTTCAAACGCTTACCTGAATCCCAGCCGCTCTGAGGGAACTTTGTCTCCGGAACGTCTCATCCATCTGCAAGAGGGAAAATACACTCCAGGTTAGTGTGGAAACATCTAGAGGCGCCGCATACCATGCTTACTCACTGCATTTCTTCTTCATAACCGGCATCCACGCTGAAAACATCGCGCCACCTAAATGATACAGAAAAAGAACTAAGTTCAATACAAATACGAAAGCGTCGCATCGCGCTCTCACTCACCTTCAGCGCTACTCATCTCAGCAGCACGTCGCCATCCACAGACGCCAGCCATCATCTAAGGAAGGAAAGGAACGAAGTTAGAGAACTGTTCAAAAGACTCATTATACTTACCTGTCAGACTCTTGCCAGTGAAGTAACTAGGCAGCAACGAGCCTGCATCAATCAACACGCCCCTGCACTGAAAGCAGGACAGAGAGCACACTTTCCAAGAAAACAAGGCCCAGTCTCCAGTCGAGTAGACTCCAGGGAAGCGTTTGAGGTCATAAGAGGTCAGAACAGGCTGAGTGACGTCCCTGTGGATACCAGGTGAGCGTTACAGAAGGCCCTGTCCAAGCCTTCCATTTCCTGGTGGCTCTCCAGCTGCATCATTCAGTCACCGGTTGGCAAACCAACCGCTGCCTGGCCGTCCGAGAGGCAATTCTACCAGAGAGATCACTGCTACTACGGTGTTCCTGTCTGGTGTGCCCCTGCTGGACATTTGCAGGGCTGCTACGTGGCGGTCGACGCACACCTTTTTACGAAGTTCTACTGCATCGACGGGGATTCCAGGGAGGAGTCCAGAGTCGGCCAAGCAGTGCTGCGCAACCGCTTGAAGGTGAGCCTGGGGAGGCGGTAAGAGATTGCTTCTGTTGAGCCTTGCCACCTCCCGTGGTTGTTCATGTGTGTACTGCTATGTGTTCTTTATTCATGAGCATGTGAATCCATGCCAGACCTCATTCTGGAGAAGGAACAAGTTACTTAATGTAAGCATGGGTCTGGCATGGATTTGCATGCAAACCCTCCCGCCTGCCCCTCTGCGGCTCTTCTCTTGGTCCTACTGCCACTTTACGTGCTACCAAATTTGAAGATGGCTGCCAGAGGAGGGGCTTAGGTAGAGGGCAGTCATTGGCTGGGGACAGTATGACCCAGAGCTCAGTGATTGGTTTATATGAGAAAGACAGTTTGGAAACGAAACTGAAACTGTTTTTATTTTTTACCGAGGATTCCCAGCTTGACGAGGAATATTCATGAGCATGTGAATCCATGCCAGACCCATGCTGGAGAACAACAGTTACTGGTAAGTAACTTGTTCCTTCTGAACTCTGCCCCCTAGTGCCTTTGGTCCCAGCCTTCACCTGACTCTGTGGTCTCAGCCGCGGCCAGGAAACGCTCTGAGAACCATTCGTCCTTGTCCATGCTACCTCCAGACCAGGAGGACAAACAGCTGGACGCAGTCGGGAAAAGGATCATCTATACTGCTGCCAGCACCATTAAGACTGCTAATGCCCTGGACATTTTGTCTTGCAATGATCGGGAACTATGATATAAACTGGGCCCTATTTTGGACTTCTTACCTGAAGACAAGAAGGTAGAAGCTCTGGCGCTGTTCCAGGAGGTGGAATGGCCTCAGACCATGCCATCACAGTGTTGGTCGACATTGCGGACACCGGGGTTTCCGTCAAATGGGCAACGGAGTGTCTTAGTCGGCAAGGATGGCTAAAAATTCCCCAACTTCAGACCGGACTTTCAGTCCAAAGTGTTGGCCATGCCATTTGATGGAGAGAACCTATTTGGCAAGACTGTCAACGAGTTTGCAAATTATCAAGACAGACACGGAGACGGCACGTTCACTCGGCATCCTGCAGCAACGTTGGTCATCCTTTCATTGCCCAGGAGGATATACCCCTTATCGGCATGCTTCCTGCTCCATGACTCAGTAGGCCTATAGAGGTTACTCACAGGCATAAGGCAGAGGAGGAGAGCATCGCTGCCGCCCGCAGGGCAGAACTCTAACCCCGAAACAGGCCTGAACTGGCCGTGGACTCGGGCACCCAACTTGTAAACACCCCAGTGGGAGGCCAGCTGGCGAGCTTCGTCAGCGCGTGGAAGACCATCACCACCGACAGATGTGTGCCAGACCTTCTCGAACAGGGACACACCTTGGCGTTCCAACGCTGGTGTCATCGTATTCCCCCAGTGGCTCGATAAGAACACCATGTGGCGCAGCTGCTGCAGGAGGTCCATGCCATGTTGAAGAAGGGGGGCGATAGAGATGGTCCCTCAGTGCCGTCGGGGCTCTGAGGTGTACTCAAGATACTTTTTCTGGCTCGAAAGAAATCAGGAGGGTGGAGGCCGATCCTTGATCTGAGACAACTCACAAGTATTTGAAGCCCCAGAAATTCTGGATGGTTGGGTTGAAGCATGTGCTCTGCCAACTAGAGGAAGGTGACTTCCTGGCATTGCTGGATCTGAAGGACTCCTACTTCCTCCTCCACCATAGCGACACTATCCATTCAAGGCGCTCCCTTTCCTCCTGAAATCGGGTCCCAAGTGCCTTTACAAAGTGCTTGGCTCTGGTGGGTCTCGAGGGCATCCACATCTACCCTTACCTGGCAGATTGGCTTGTCCGATCCTGCTCCCATGCTCTGGCGAGCCAGCACACAGCGACAACTGTGTGTCTGCTAACGGATCTGGGATTCTCTATAAATTATCCGAAGTCCTGCTTGGAGTCATCACATAACGCTCTGTTTCTGGGAGCCCGACTCATCACAGTAACTTGGCTGGCGTCTCCTTTGGAAGAGAGTGATAGCCATCCTAGGGAAGTTGTAGTGCCTGTCGTCGGCTACTGTGCGAGCTGTCAAGTCACTGCTTGGCATGATGTCCTCCTGCATCATATCTATACACAAAAGAACACAGGGAAACCAGGTACTACGAACTCCGGTCAAACTTGGTTACATTAAAACTAACAAGAAAAAGGGGGACCGGAGTAGGAGTGCATATGTGTAGGAAATGCAAAAGCACATAAAGCTCAGCACTGTTCCAGGAGTTCAGTTCACACTGATACTACAAAGATGATCATTTGGGTGGGAAAGAATTCAATTCACATCCACTTTTATACATTCTCATGTTTTATTATACAAAATAATCCATTAATGGAAAATTATTAAGATCAATATAATGTTGAAATATTGCACACAAAAAAATTGAATTAATATGACTGCCCTATTATAAAAATAATAGTAACCATCAAATACACAAAAGGAAACAACCAATATATATTCCTAAAAATTCACCACAACATTTCATAAGTGATGAACAAACCCAACAAGATTACCTTCACCTAAACAGAACATTAAATCAAAACAAAACTAGACACTCCTAATACAGGTGTATCCCAGACATAAACATAGAAAAGAAAAGAAAAATAACACAATCAAGTAAATCAATTCTATATAAGAAAAAAGGTAAACGTAAAAATTAGTAATCGAGCAAAAGAAAAAACTGTTAAAAGAATGACTACCTAACTAGCACTGTCTAGCAGGTGTACACACAGTTAATCGGTCATATTTAATAAGACCATTGAGATCTCAAAGTGTTTCTTTCCATTGAAAACACACTCTTCTGTTATCTGGAAATTCTTCAGGGGTTTATTTAGCGTTGGTTCTCTTGTTGGTATGACTTTGCCACAATGATTCAGTGGAAGAGCCGTGCTCTTTGAATTTACCCTCTTGATAGTCAAATAATCAATCGGGGTAATTTAGCAGGAATGTCAATTTCCTGAGAGCTATATATCAAAAACGCACCACAAGCGCATCTAGTACTTCATATCTCTTAAGATACTGTATGCACGCTTTCGGACATGGGCTGCTGGGGTCATCAGCCACCACAGATTTAATGTATGTTGTTCAACCAGTCTTGATGTTGGATCTACTCGTATGCAGGGAGATTGAGTGAATAGCTTCCTTTGCTGTCATGCAAAACGAAACCTGTCCCTGTATGGATTTGGTTCCCCTGTTTAACCATCTACACTTTAATATTCAGAATGAATATCCTCGTTCGTACGCCGGCTCCCAAACGGTTCTGTCCACCGAGCTTCCTGCATCAACCTCGTCCTAATTTGCAGACTACAGATGAGCCTCTCCAGGAATTTCTGGATGCGAGGTGGCTGCAAGATTAGGGGATCCTGGGTGGACGAGATTGCCCTCAACGAGGAGTTCCCACAACCAAGACAGTGGTGGGGAGTGCGCTCTCATCTCATGCAAGGTGCCCCATTCCAAGTCCCTCCTTACCAGGAGACCATCACCATGGATGCTTCTCTGCAAGGTTGGGGAGCACACACCGGTCAGTTGCACACCAGAGGCATCTGGCTGTCATAAGGAAAGACGCTTCACATCAACATCCTGGAGCTTCGGGCCATCTTCTTGGCCCTCAAGTCCTTCCTGCTGTCGCTGAGGGGCAAGGTGGTGAGTATCTTCACGGACAACACCACCACCATGTTCTATGTCCACAAGTGGGGTGGGACGTGCTCTCCGGCTCTCTCCAGGGAGGCAGAGGATCTGCGGCACTGGGCCATTCGTCAGGACATGTTTTTCGTCCCTTTTCACCTGGAGGTCACCAAGAACACCACTGCAGACTCGCTCAGCAGGGAGCTACCTTCTTGCCGCAAGTGTGCACTTCGCTAGGACCAAGTGGAACTTCTATTACACGAATGGGGTCAACCCCAGATCGACCTTTTTGCGACAGCAATGAATTTCAAGTGTCAGAAGTTTGCCAGCAGGTTCCCGCAGCCGAGGAGCATGGGGGATGCGTTCTCGTTCCCGTGAGAGGGACTTTTCCTATACACTTTTCCTCCTTTCCCACTCCTGCTACGAGTGATCATCACACTCCAGTGTCGCTGCAGGATGATAACCGTTGCTCCGGGTGTCTGCAGCAAATCTGGTATCCAGACCTGCTATGTCTATCTGTGGCTCTGTCCATCGGGCTGCCACTGCTTCCCAATCTTCTCTCCAGAGAGGGAGGGGCTATTCTGCAACATCACCCATCATCGCTGAACCTCAGGGCCTGGCATCTGCAGCCCTAGAATATGGACATTATTTACTCTTCAACGTTGACGTGCTAAGGCCATAAGTGGAAGCATTTCTCTGTGTGGTGCCGGGCTCAGAATATGACTCCTCTGCGTGTCACAGCATTGCAGCTCCTACCATACCTGCTTTCCTTGGCCAAGGCTGGACTGGCCGGCGCCTCTATCAAGGTGCACCTGGCCGCCATATCCTGTTACACCGGGTAGGTCTTCCATGTGGTCGGACAGACTCCTCAAGGAGTTCCTCAAAAGCCTCTTCATCACACTTCCGTAAGTGAAGGCTCCTTCCCCAGCTTGGGAACTCAATGTGGTCTTAACTAAACTCATGGGGACGCCCTTTGAGCTGATGCATCAAGCCCCGCTCAGGTTTCGCTAGTGAAAGACGGCTTTCCTCATGGCGATCATCTCAGCCAGGCGGGTCGGGAGGTACAGGCCCGGTCTTGCAAGCAGCTGTGCTTGTCCTTCCACGCTTCAAGGATGCTACTGCGTACACACCCGACTTTTATGCCGAAGGTGTCATTGGAGTTCCACCTCAATGAGCCTTTAGTGTTGCCTGTCTTATTCCCCAATCCCTTGTTGCCAGCGGATAGAAGGCTTTGCATTCGATAGGCGTTGCGCTTGCCTTGAAGTTTTACGTGGCACGCACAAAGGGGTTTGGGAAGACTTCTCAATTGTTAGTTTTGGACCTATGAATCATGTGAAGGCTTTGTCGAAGGCTTCCATCTCCAGATGGCTCTCTGGCTGCATCATGCATTGTTATCAGCCAGCTAACAGACCCTTTCCAGGGTGGCCGAGAGCCCATTCCACCAGAGCCATCGCAGGAACAGCGTTTCTCTCTTGTGTGTCCCTGCTCGACATCTGCAGGGCTAAGTTGAGGTCGGCCAAGCTGTGCTATGGAACCTGTTCACTTAAGGCAAGTCTGTTCCGGGGTGAGCGTTTCTACTTCTGTTGAGCCTTGCCACCTCCTGTGGTTGTGTATGTGTACTGCTGTGTAATCTTTATTCATGAGCATGTGAATCCATGCTAGACCCCGTGATGGAGAAGGAACAAGTTACTTACCTGTAGCTCCTGTTGTCCAGCATGGGTCTGGCATGGATTCACATGCAAACCCTCCCACCTTCCTCTCTGTGGCTCTTCTTGGTTCATACTGCCACTCTACGTGCTACCAAATCTGAAGATGGCCTCCAGAAGTGGAGCTTAGGGAGAGGACTGACATTGGATGGGGGCGGTATAACCCAAAGGACATTGATTGGTTTAGAGGAGGAATACAGTTTTCAAGCAAAAGTGAAACTTTTTTCTTTTACCGAGCATTCCCAGCCCGACGACAGGGAATATTCATGAGGATGTGACTTATTCCTTATCACACACTTTTATTTATGTGAATTTGAAAGCCCAACACTGACTGGGACGAGGAAGAGTAGAGATGACTTAATGAAGACTGCACAAGAATATACTGGTACGAAGAAGAAGTGTGGAGACATGCAGATTACTCTTGAGAACCGAGAGCAATAGTCTAGTCTCATGAAATGTAACGACCGTTGGACAAGCTTAAACTGAAGGAGGACTGCCAATGGAGAGAACCCGGGAAGTTGGAACGGCGAATGCAAAGGCACCCGTGATACCGCCTCTCTGTAGCGGAACCTAAGAAGCAAAGTGGACCAAAGCAGATGGTCCAGAGAGCTGGCAAATCACCGACTTGTTTGATGGTGTCGTACTAGAGAGAGGGCGAGAGTGCTGTGTCCTGTCAGTCGCCCCGACCACCGAGCTGCAGTAAAATTGCACAAAGCGAGCAGAACAGAGACAGCCAAGACCCAGGCTGGTAAACCTCAGAGAGTGGAACAGCTGCTAGACGTGAGAAGGCAGAGTCCTGAGATAGGACGCCGGTGGGGACTAGGAGGAAACCCTGTCTGGGTCAGAGAGAGGAAAACCGCCAGTAGGTCCAGCCACCAAATGTGAAAACTGGAAGAACGGGAGAGGGTAGGAGAAATGAGCAGAGCCAGCGAGACGCCCGCCTCAGTCACAGAGAAGACCAGAGAGGTACAATGAATCCCAACAAGATAATGGGAGACACAGGAACACCAGCGAGGGCACGGGCTTAGTAAAAGGGTGTCGGCTTAGCCCCGGGCTCCGTCCCAGTGATATGAACATTGCATATAGGGTCGCGGACCCCAACAGTTGAGAGGACAGTGTATGCATCCGAGGAAATTTTCCTTGTGTCTATGGTGAAGCCGTAACCACTGACCACCAGGGATGAAGGGTCGAGGACCCCTGTTACCAAAACAGTAGAAGTACAAGTCCACTTCTTTGTTGCAGTACCTGGACGGAAAGTGAACCAGGTCTTCCCAAACCAAGCCTTAGAGGAACATGGGTCTGTGACCCAGACCTGAAAGAAAGGCCAGAGAAGGGGAGACATTCCCTCTGGTGTTGTGAACTATTAGAACAAAGCCAAGGAAGACCTGGAGAAGGTTGCCATTCTCCTGGTAGTTGTGCCTGTGAGGAGGATCCATCCAGTGATCCAGGGAAAGGTAGTAATTCCCCCTGGCGTAAAGATATGGGTAACTTTCTGATGAAGTATTATAGGATCAACAATCCTTTGTTTGTGAACTATTAAAATCGGGGGAAGGGCGTCATTCCCCCCTAGTGAGGTACTTTCAACCAGAACTGTGCGATTCAGTCCAGGAGGATGGAGACATAAGGGACCGAGATAGGGACGTTTGGACACAGGACGATACTCTTTGACAGACCTATGTTAGGGAGAATTCTCATTCTATGGCTAATTTCCCTTACCTATTGAGTCCCCCAGCAGCTTTGCTCGATTTGAAGGGTTTTTTTTTTTCTCCTGCTTGGAGTGTTACTCTTTTTCCCACTCTTAGGCATATTTGCTATGTGTGTTCAAGGCTATTTTTTTGTGTTTAATGTCTATGGGGTTTATCTCACCCCCATAGGAACCATCTTTATCCACATGTGTTACACAGCACCCTCCGTGCAGTGACACAGGGGTGCCGTAGCGACCCCCAAACATAGACTCCATACCCTGGGACTGACTACTGTCTCACAGGGCATGTAAAGTCCCCATTGACTTTACTAGTCAATCTTTATGAACAAAACCAGTACAACCTATCTTACTATGGAGGTACTGGCAAGGATTAATAGTTTTCCCTTCTGTTCATTTTCAAGAGGGTACCGTACAGTCCCTCTCTCAAAAGTTTCTGGCTGGTGGCAGTGGTTACTACCAAAAATATTCGACCGCAAATATTTCCCTATGGGATTTTCCCATTGTTCGAGGCTACCTCATTTACTGACAGCCTCTAACATACCGCCAGTTTATTTTTATATTAACTTTACTACGGTAGGTTTTATTTGCCAGAACTTTGATATAAATTCTTTCTCGTGTCTTTCTCTAAACTCCTAACCCAGGTCGGGGATCCTTTGTTCGTCCTTTTGGCAGGCTTCTGCAAAGAAGCCCTCCTTTCAGTGCCACTGAGTCTGGGGTGGATCCATTGTGTGGGAGGGGGGAGCGGAGTAGGACCCCTGGACAGGGTTGCCTCAGCAACCCATGTCGCACTCTGCCCTGATAGGCTGGAGGGTCTCCCGCCAGGATGACCACTCCATTGTGTGAGTGACAGCTAAGCTGTATGAATGGGGATCTTTTTGCATAAAAGCAGGGTACTGTGGACTGGAAGAGCACGACGTCGCCACTGGAACTAAGAAGCCGAATAGGAGAGAAGCCAAAGACATCTGCAACGACTGAACCACCGGTGAAGCCCTGCTGCAGCGTCTCGCCAATTTTCTCCACACAACGAGAGAAGATCTTCATCTGCAAGGGCCTTTTTCCCTTGAGCTAGTGGGGCCAACCAGTTTGCCAATCGCCTTCCTGGACCTGCCTTAGTCGAATCGCCAGTACCCTGTACTCAGAGACCGGATAAACAGGCACCTTTCCACCCGGACCGCGATTTAAAGGAGCGTACCTTTTATTTGTTGGGCAGCACCGCAGCTGGTTTCATCCCTGGGCAGTGCAGTAACTCGAACCTTACTCCACAACAAGAGTCTCTGTTCCTCTGCTGGATCACCCGAACTGCAGGAACTGCCAGGAACAACCACCACCGCAAGGAGCCTCTTCTACATTTCAAGGTACATTGTTCCGCCAGGCCGCACTTTTCGCGTGGTAGTGCTAAAGGTGTTTTAAATCCTTTAACTTATCCTCTAACATTGTCTTTCACCTTCTGCATCCACCTTTTCGAATCGTTAACCAAAGACTTGACTGCAGCCACAAGAACATTTTGCTCCCGGGCCCTTTGCCCTGTACCATTTACTCTGGCACAGGCCTATTGACTCTGGCTAAATTTGTTAGAACTGCCTTCTCTAGATTGCTTCTCAACTAGAACTGTGTTGGTGCACCTACTTCTTATAACCACCTTTTTCTTCCCATTTCTAAAACTTGTGAAGTGCCATTTTGCTCGGTTTTCATTTAAGTATTATACATGCTAAAGTACTGCCTTGCCTAAACCTGTTCAAAAACTTATGGGACGTGTTGCTAGGGTGTGTAAGAAGATATTCCTGTATAACTTGTGCTTTCCCTCTCATGTGAGAAATTGATAGTGTGCCATTTGTGTTTGGTTTTCGCTGTGCCGTTTTGCTCAGTTTTCACTCTTGCTCAAACTTGTCTACAATTTAACTAGGGAGTTGTGTATACTTTTCTTGACTGATTTTAACTTGCTTTAATAACTGTGATTAATGTGTTAAACTAGAGGTGTGTAAAATAAATATATATATTCTTTTTAATACAAAGCTTGGTCAGTGTTTCCTTGTAACCTAGTATTGTAGTCCTATTGTGTAAACCCTGAATACTGCTCATCTCTCTCTTGAGATAAGTCTGACTGCTTAGCCACAGCTACCAACTAAATCTTTGTGGTACAGACTGATACCAAAGGGGATTTACTGCTCATCCCTGTAGTCTTAATCTTCTGTAGTGCTCCCTAAGGGAACTGCACAGGATTCTGCCTAACAACCTATTGGCACTAGTTGAGGCAGGGACACCCCTCATAGATATAGGGAAAGGTAAATTATCTCTTTGTTATACTGAAAAAATTCTACAGCAATCACTATGCCACATGTTAGTCTCCTCCTTCTGCACCCTTACACAACACTCAAGCTATTTTTGGCTCAGCTGGTAGCAGCTGTGGTTGAGCAGTTAAGGCCAAACTCTTAGGAGGGGATCAGGATAAAAGACCACATTGCATCACAGATTTACTTTTAAGTGAATGACTGTCAATACAGATATTATGAAAATATACCTTTGTACCTCAGAGAAAGTAAGTACAGTGAGTATGAATGTGAATTGCATACCTGTTAACCGCATAGTGTATAGGAGCGTTATTAGGTCTTAACCTGACTTTTGAGGGCCAACTGCAACTTGCAGTCAAGGGAAGACTGGGCTCACAGGGTATCAAGTTAAACAGGTAGTAACTCAGGGGTACTGTAGAATTTGCATTGGCTCAACCGGGATTCCATCTTTCATGTGAGCCATTGATCGAGGTTGATTGGGTGCGTGGGATAATGATCCTGGTGGTCCCTGTTGGTGTATATTGGTGCCAATGTTAAATTCAATAGATCACATTCCCCCAGAGTCCTCATCGTGGTGATTATCCAGCATCTGCTTCTCTGACATTTTTTTTGACAGGGGATCTAGTGTTGCTCGATATCGTTGATGGCCACACCACTCGTCGACAACGGACGTTGATTGCTGTATTAAAGGAATGCACTGCACCCCCTTACCTCAGTTCCTCTTTTATGCGCGCTCAGCATGCTACTCTGAACACGCTTGTTGATTTGATTCAAACAAATTCGTACATACACCTTATGTTGGGGGCCTAAACCATGCAGTTTTAAATGCTGCAAGGACTGCAACTCTAAAATGTCCCTCACCGACCCACACACTATATGTGTGTGGTGTCTTGGTGTTGGCCATGATACGGAGCAGTGTGGTTGTCTGGCAATGAATCTAAAGGTGGTGAAGGAACACTTTTCAAAATTCGTGGTCAGCTGACCACTGTCAGAATCACTAGCAAAGTGGACTCATAAGTCCTTGGAGCACGATACTGAGGGACCTACTCCCGAGAAGCATCGGGAAGGATGGCGCCACAAAAAGTCAAGAAGCATTTGCACTCACGTAGCGAATCAAACCACTTTGCATCGACGCACATATAAGAAGCACTGACTCGGACGCGATTCCGACTCGTTGGATGACAGGGGTAAGTCGTACCCAGCTAATGGTTGCGTCTAGGGAGGAGTGGGAGAATTTCAAGAAACAAATGATGGAAGTTTTTGAAAAGGTATATTCGGCTCCCACCACACCCGGTCCATCCGAGGCGTAGGCAGCCAAGGGAGGTCAAACACCCTCGAGTGAGACCTCGAAGGAGAAAACTACTCCTGCACTGATACGTCTGTAGCCCCTTGGACCAAGAAGCCCCTCAACTGGCAGAAGCCGCAGAAGATCGCAACTTTGTGCCAGATTCTAGATGTGTGTTCTTCGATTCAATGCAGTTGATTTTTGATGAGGAGGGCGGCCTGTTACTTTTCGGGTTTGAGCCGATTGGGGCACAGGGGGGGTGTGGGGCGTTTGTTGCAGCCATGTATCCTTTACCACATTTTAATGGTGGACTAGGCTGGGTTACTGCAACTGGCAGAGGAGAGGGCCTTCACAACAATGCCAGTGGGTTAGATACGTCTCCAGATGTCTAATTCCAGCAGTTAAACCCCAACATGCAGTACCACAAGGCGGTCAAGAAGGTCATTGTAGCTTTATGGCTCATCTCGCTTAAGAAGCAGGTGTCACAGTATGACCTTACCGACATCCTCGAACGTGGGCCACAAACTGAGCAGGCTTTACTGTTCAATACCGCCATTGTGGGCCAAGTTATGGCCTTGTGGCAACGCCCGGGCTCAACACTGGCTGTCGACATGGAGCTCACAAAGAAGTACAAGCAAGAAGCAACTTTCTGTTCTTAACGGTGCACCCAATCACCAAAGGGTTGGCGGTGCAGGCCTCAACTGTTATATTTAAGCCCTCAATGTCGAACCTCCCCACTGATAGGGAGTCAAAGTCAACGCTTTGGCGAAGAACGTTTTCACCTCTGGGAGCATGGCTCTTAAAGCAATGACTGCCTCTTGTGCCTTCACAAAATGTTCACATGTCTTATGGAGCACATTTTGGAAGCATCTGGTACTCTCCCGAAGGGAGAGGTCAGGATTGGTTTCCTTGAGATAGTTGCTGATGGCATGGAAATGGCCTGTCGAGCTCTTCAAGAAGGCCTGGATGCAGTGTAGTGTAGGGGTCGCGCAATGGGCACTTTGACTGTCCTGCGTAGGTCTGCTTATCTGAGGGGCTCTGGGTTTTCCCTAATTGCTCAGTCGAAGCGTTTGGACATTGACTTCGATGAAGAACATCAATTCAAGGGTTCGGAGCTTACAGTTAAATCCCTAGGGTGAGCTGTGCAGCAGCAGCCTCCATGGCAACTTTCTGCCTTTAGGTCGAGAGGACTGGGTTACAGGAAATATTCCACCTTTTCCAAAAGGTTGCAGGAGCCCCAGGCCAAGCAGGGGCACCGTAGATTCACATGGCCAGGTAAAGGAGGTTTGAGACAGTCAACTACTGCTGTTGCGTCGACTGTGCCTCAGAAACCTCTTTGAGCCCCCCCCCATACTTCCCAACTTTGAGGTAGAGTCTCTGGGTTCTTGGGCAAATGGGAGGAAATTATTTCTGACACCTGGATCCTTCAGCTGATAGAGTGGGGCTACTGCATACATTTTCTGAAGAGACCTCAGGACAGACCTTGACCTCCCAACACAGGCTCCGACAGAGGATACTTGCCTCCATTCTAAGCGCCTCGATTCACAGGAAGCGCCTGCCCCACTCTTCTCTTCCTAATCAGCCGGATGGCCACCCCGTGGGCTTCCTAACGTTGATCCAGATGCCTGCATCTTGCCTAAATTCACTTGGGCCCCAAGGGTTCCTGCCTGCGTCTAAGTGCTCACTACTTTCTGAGACCATCCTAGAGGACCCCTACCCCATCCAGGGCACCCCTTCCACTCCAGGCGGGACCCAGCACTCAGCCTGCGGTCTGCCACCGGACTTCTGCTTTACCACCTGCTATGCGGCATCTCCACCCAAGCTAGCCACAAGTGGTTTTCCCAGCTTTAGAGTGACCGGACTCTCATGGCCCCAGAAGAAGGTTTCCATCATCTTAGCCGAAATGTCCGCCGTGCTGATGCCTACTCTTTTGGGCACTTATAAACAGCTGCCCCAATGTCTCTAAAATAACATTTAGACATAGACCAAGCACAATGTCATATTTTCAGCCAGGCAGAGGAGATCTTTAACCTAAATCTCCCATTTACAAAACTCATTGTTAGGCAGAAACCTGTGCAGTTCCCTTGGGGACCACTGCAAAAGGTTTAAGACTACAGGTGTTGGCAGTAAACCCAATTGGTAGCAGTCTGTACCACCCAGATTTGCCTGGTAGCTGTGGCTGAGCAGCCAGACTTCTCTCAAGAAGAGTTAGACAGTATGTAGAGTACACAAGATAGGTACCAAAATACAGTAGCACAAGCAAACACTGACCAGAGCTTTGGTAACAAAGTATATAAATATTTATTTAAAGACACAATTATAGAAACACTCCAGCACTATTATTGTAAGCAAGTTCAAAACACAGTCACTATTAATATATATACATCCCTTATTCCTTATTAGTCAAGTCTTAGGTAACACCACTTACTTTCAGACAGAGGTGAGCGCTTAACTAAAGATGGCACTCTAATAAGTTATCAAAAAAGGGAGGGAAAAGGCAGAAATGAGAAAAGCACACAACACTAATACTTTAGAAGCACCCAGCAAGGCAGGAAAGTCAAAGTCTACTTGTGAGCAAAGAGTTCAGAGGCCAGGCTCCCTCTTAGAGAGAACAGAGCACCAATGCGCCCAAGATCACACAGTTTGAGAGGCTTGAAAAGTCTTGCAGGGAGTTCAGAAAAGAATTAGTTCAGCTCAGAAAAGTTCAGTTAGCCAGCCTAGGGCCAACCAAAGTGGTAACTTGAGGATTTAAGAGACACCCCGCAAAGAGCGTTGCGAGGGAGGCCAGGCGGACACAGTACCTTGAAAGTGGAGATGATCCTCCAGCGGGGACAGTTGTTCCTGGCAGCGGGTGCAAGTCGCGGCGTCGTCTAGAGGAAGAGATGATCTCGACGTGGAGGAAAGTTGAAGGTCATTGCACTGCCAGGGAAGAAACCAGCCGCGGAGTTCTCAGGTTAAAAGGTACTACCCTTTTATTCGCGGTAGTGATCAAACGTGGTATCCCGGTTGCCGGGGTGCTTGGCACAGGCAAGGCGGCCACGAGATGATCCGGGAAGGCAAAAAGGTGGGCAAACTGGTTATCCCCACCAGTCAAAGGAAGAAGACTCTTCGGGATGAAGATCTCCTCTGTCGTTGGAAGAAGTGGTGAGGCGGTTCAGCAGGGCTCCACCGGTGGTGTCGTCGTTGCAGGTCGGCTCAGCTTCTCCCTCTTTGGATTCTTTGGTCCTGTGGTGACTTCTCAAGTTCCAGTCCCCAAAGCCCTGCTTTAATGCAGAAAACCCCCATTCATCAGTCCTAGCTGTCACTCAAACATGCTAAGTGGTGAGCCTGGCGGCTCACCACTGGGCCAATCACACAAGAGTGCGACATGAGTTGCCGAGGCAACTCAGTCCAGGGTGCCTAACCCCCCCTCCCACACATCCTGTTGACCCAGACAGAGTGGCAACACTTTTGGAGGCTTCTGTGGAGAAGCCCGCCAGAAAGTGGAACAAAGGGCTCAACTTGGGTTGGAGTTACAGAGGCAAACACAAACGCCATTTTAAAACCGAGTCCTGGCAAAAAGAGCCAACCGGGGAATAAATATTAAATAAATAACCCAGCGGTATCTTTAACATTGCACCAAAAGGTGGTGCGTTTAATATGAATGGGAAAATCCCATAGTACATTTTCTTAAGGAATATTTTGCGTGGTAACCACTGCCACCAGCCAGAAACTCAACGAGGGGGGACTGCACAGTGACCCCTCAAAAAACAGACCCAGGGGCAATCTAATTACCCCTACCAGTACTTCCACAATATGATGGTTTGTACTGGTTCTGTTCCCAATTTAAGACTAGTAAAGTCAATGGTGACTTTACATGCCCTGGGAGACAGTAGTCCGTCCCAGGGTATGGAGTCTTTGTTTGGGGCTCACTATTACGCCCTGTGTTACTGCACTGAGGGTGCTGTGTAACACACTTACCAAAAACCACATGAAACCCTATCGAGTAAAAGACCTCATAGCCCATAAAACACATTACAAAGTCAAAGGATATCTCAAATCATGTCTAAGAGTGGAAGAAAGAGTCTCACTCTTAGCAGGAGAAAAAAATAAACCCCAAAAATCCAGCAAAGCTGCTGGGGGAATCACTAGGTTTGGGAAATTAGCCTTAACAGAGAATTCTCCCTAACACTCACTAGGACTCCGAGTTAATCGAATTGTTTTGCATGATGCTCCCATTTATTGATGAGTGATGTTGTTTGTATGCCTTATAATGCCTTGAAATAATTATGTTTGTGTATTGCACTTTGGGCATTACTGTTGATTAGCTGGTTATTTAACTTTTTTTCAACAAAATAATAAAAAGCTATTACTATTTATCTGAATGTATGTGTTTTCACAAGTAGCTTGCTAAATGGATAAATGCCTTAAAACCCCATTCAGATGTGTGTTTTATAGGGTTTGAACTCACTTGCATTTAATTATTGCGAAGATTGAAATTCTAGAGGGTAGGACCACCCCCCAGTTTGTCACTTGACCTCCCTCCCGACAGCCGGATGCAGGAAAGCTGCAGGCCCTTTAAAGAAAGTAGTAGAAGTGCCAACAGAGAAAGTAGGCTTCGGTTGGTACTACTGGTACTTCCTGGTTCCTAAGAAAGGGGGAGGACTCTGTCCATTCTGGACCTCTGGGATCTCAACAAATTCCTGATGAAGGACCCATTGAGAATGGTGACTATGATGGAAATTCATCAGGGTCTGCAGTTCCAAGACTGGCTGGTGTCAATGGACCGTCAGGATGCCTATTTTCACGTGCCTATCCACAAGAGGCAAGGCGGTTCCTAAGGTTCATCATCTGGGACGCACATAACCAATTCAAGGTGTTTCCTTTTGGCTTGACCTTCGCCCCTAGTGTCTTTACCAAGCTGATTATATAAACAAATGATCAGGGTGACTAAGATCCACGCACATTCATCAAGTTGCCCAGGCCAAAAAGATGATATTGCTCTTGAGATTGTTTGTCAAAAACCTGTGTTTTGCCCCAATATTTATTAATGCATAAACATGATCTTAACCATTACATTTGTAGGATAGGACACACGTTAATTAGACAAACTTTGTACATAATACATCAACTTTTTTGCAATCCAGTTTAATTAGCTGGATTGGAATGCAGAGAAAACATGTATTGCCCCTTATAAAGGAAGGGTGTGGTGAACAAATAACATGTGTGTTACATACAGAAAAAAACAGTTCTCAATTGATAGTGTAAACAATGCACACTATATATACAAATGGGTAGTGGACACTACTGCGTTTCGGCCAGTGATGCGTTCTTTAGTGAGGCTGACATGTAGTAGGCCTTCATCAGGACGGAAAAGTTGGTGGAGTTCAGTGTGTCCTATGGTTCTTTGCCGTATGCTTTCCTTTGCTACGGTCTGCATTAGTTACAGTGCTCTTGTACTGGATCTGGAAGAACCTGCCAGTGGGTGTGGTGGTGCTACTGCACCAGCAAGTCTTCATTCTTGAACTTGAAGGTAGGGGATTTTCTTGATCCGGTGGTATCAAGATCCTAATACTGCCCTGTGCGGACCGTAGCTTCTGCGGAAAGACTGGTCCTGGTGCCTTTGAATGGCTTGTTGATATGCTAGATGCCGTGTTATTCCAAAATCGTTGGCAGCGCAGCTCCGGCGTCTCGGCTCCCGAAATGCTGGTTCCCGTAGCTATCAACAAGCCATTCAAAGGTGCCAGTGCCGCAACTCTTGTCGCAGTCGGGAGGTTATGTGCTTCACCCGGACCCAGACCCTCTCAACCTGCATGCTTGGCTCTTGAGAGGCTGAGGTACAGGGACTAGGACTTCAACGGCGAGGTGCTAGAGGTGGTGTTGGCTGCACGTAGGCCTTGTACCAGGCCTCCTTACGTGTGCAGATGGAGAAATGTCATGACTTGGTGCAAGGCGAAGTGAGTGGATCCCCTGTCATGTTCCACCTTCTCAGTTTTTGTTGGCCTTAGCCAATTCGAGCCTACAAGTGGGCACGGTAAAAGGGTATCTTGCAGCTCTTTCCTTCTTTAAAAGGATGCTAGAACAAGGTTCCTTCTTTACTATCCCAATGGTAGCCCACTTTTTGAAAGGCCTGGTAAACTCATTCCCTCCTTTGCCTTTTGTGGTCCCTGATTAAGATTTGAACTTAGTTCTCACCTTCCTGATGGCGGCTCCACTTGAGCCTTTGTATACAGCTCCTATTAGACTTGCCACATTGAAAACTGCTTTTCTGGTGGCAATCCTGTCCACGAGAAGGATCAGTGAATTTTTCCCAAAGGTAGTGTCAGAATTCCATCTGGGCCAGGGTATCGATTTTCCAGTGTTTTACTGTCCAACCCCATCATTCAAAGAACGAGGGGATTCTCCACAGATTGGATCCCAAGAGGGCAGTGAGTTTTTATATCGCCAGAACAGAAAGGAAGGATGACCGGTTGTTCTTTGCATTTTCACAATCCAGGTTGGGGCGAGCAGTTACTAAACAAGCTCTCTCTCGCCAGATAGTATTCTGCATTTCTCAATGTTACCAGAACGCATGTAATGAGGTTCCAGCAGGGCTTGAGGCCCACTCTACCAGAGGGATTTCTTAGGAACCAGGCTCTGGAGAGGGGAGTGCCAGTCGGAGACATCTGTCGCACAGCAACATGGTCCTTGTTGCACATGCTTGCCAAGCATTACAGCTTCAACCTGGGCAGAGGAGACGATGCACACTTTGGTAGGGCGGTCCTCCAGAATTTCTTGGTGCGTCTTCCATCCCTCCACTAGCATGAATACTGCTTTGGGAGTCTATCAAGATGAGAAATCTATGGGAGAATGCAATCCATTGAAGGGGAAATTACTCAACAGTAATTTTCTTTCTATGGATTCTTCTTCCACAGATTCATCATCGCCCTTCCAGCCTACCCCGCTTGGAAGTCCATGATCTCAATTGCATTCTGTGGTCACGTTTCTCTTTGCGATGTCAGGAAGAGCTAAGTGCTACGTTGGGGCTGCAACAATTGGTTGCCAGGCTGCTCGACTACTTCTGGCTTCATTTCAAAGATTGACATATAGACGAAAAAGGTAAGCAAGCATTCGTCGTTTGCTGTTTGTTTCTATGCCTTTCCCCATTACTGCATGTTTCCTCTCGCAGGCTGAGTCCGGGAGAAAAATGTGGGGAACTGAGTAAGAGCACATAGTGCATTCATTTTATATGGTGATCTACGTCCCGTCCGCTGTCGAGAAATGGCGCAGCTGTATACAAGGGAGTCGTCGATCATATCGAGCGGCAATTCGCCCCTGTTGAAAAATTGTCTGAGCAACTGACGCTGGATAGATATCTAGATGAGGAATCTGTGGGAGAAGAATCAATGGAAAGATCATTACTGGCAAGTAATTTCTCCTTTTCAGTATACCAGTGTCTGTGTTGCTTTGGGTAATTGTGGCTCAGTGTACTTAACGCCAGAAGGATTGAGGGCTGATAATGCCAAAGCTACCTATTGTAGCGATGTTTGGTTTATATGTTAGGTTTTTATGTTAGGTCGGAACACAGTCGCAAACTGCTTAGATGGTTACTTAGCTCTCTCGAGAGAGGGTTGTGCTTGTCCCTTTCCACTGTGCCGGCTTCAGCAGCAAACCATTTAGGCACACGGCAACATGGAGTTAATCAGGTGCCTTTGGATGCCAAATCCTTAAAAACCTTGGACTCCATCCCAGTAAGACTGACAAATTCTGAGATCGAGTTAGCCTCCCCAGGAACCGCATACCAAAGAATTAATACAAGTGGCGCCTAAGGTTCCATTGATTCTTAAAATGGAGGAATCTTCTAAACCAGGTTCAGCTAGCACACCAAAGGTTAAGAGCTCTTCGAAACCCTTGCTGTATACCACAGTAACAGACTTCTTGCATCCCAAAAACTTTTTTGAATGGATTGTGTCCTTCCACGTATTCCTCATCTTTTGATAGGATATTCGTATTCGGCAGCTTCGCTGCTTCGGATTTTTTTTTCCAGCAGACTGCACTGTGCATGAGGTTGTGGCATTGATGTCCCTCGACGCGTTCCCTACCATGTCGACGTCACCGTCAGTATAAATAGCTTGTGCCGTGCCCATTGGCTTCAGTTCCGTTTTTCCGATTGCTTCCCTCTCGAGAACGGCACGCTTCGAAATTTTCTTCAGAAAAGGTCGTCTTCATCTACCCCTTCTACACCCAAGACGGGGTTCAAAAAATGTATCGACTGCGGTTCGAAGATGTCGATAACAGATCCTCACAGCATTTGTCTTTAGTGCCTGGGTTCAGATCATCGAACCGGCGACTGTGGCTCCTGTCAGTCGATGGCGGAGAAGGCCCTTCGTGAGAGGAAAGGTAAACTGGCGATGGGGCGGGAAGCTTCTAAGGCCTCTTCTAAAAGACATAAAAAAATGTCTGATTCGAAAGAATTGGAGCGTCACAAAAAACACTCCGAGATCCCGGTATCGTAGATGGAGGCGCTCTTCATCTTCCTCTTCGAAAAGAGTTAAAAGGAGACATAGATCTACCTCGTCATCTACCGAAATGGTACGATGCCCGACCAAATCGTATTCCCCAAGAAAATGGGAAGATTTTAGAAAAAAGATAATGGAGGTTTTTGAGAATGCAACCTCGACCCCCTCAAAGAAGCCTCAAAAGAGCCAGACCCCGGTCGCTCCATCGGACGACACAGGGAAGCCAGGAACTACTGCGGTCAACCCAGTAGTATGGGTGAAACTCGTAAGACTTGAGTCGACGTCAAGTTGTTGAGGAATCTTTGAGAGTCGAGTGCTTCCCCGACACCGCATAAAAAACAGAAGTCGTCGAAAACATCCGCGACTTGAACGCCATTGGCGCCGACCGCTTCGACATCGAAGCCTAAAGCGTCTTCGACGCCTTTGTCGAAGACTCCATCGGTGTTGTCGAAGATTCCTTCGATACCATCGAAGGATCCTTCCATTCCCTCGACGAAAACCCATGAACAAGACAGGAGATTTGCTCCATTACCAAAAATCAGACTTTTTTAAGTCTGTCTTCAATATTTGAAGAAAGTGGTTCTGAAGATGAGGAGGTTTCTCCTTTTGGAGTGCAATTTGGCACTAGACAGGTTCCAGAGAAACTAATAGATCCAGAATCAAAAATGAGAGACCTATGTGAGACTCTTAACTCTGCTAGTGGCATTGATATGTACCTGAGCTAGAGTTTGTGAGACCTGACCCTGCAGAACATGCAGATTCAGGGTACAGGAGTTTAATGAATATAGTAGTGGAATATATGGGTTGGGGTAGAGCCTCACCCACCTTTGAACAGGATGACATGACAGACATTCTAGATCGGTGCCCCCAGAAGGATCCAGTTCTCCCCTTCCATAAGGCACTTCAGAGAACAGTAGAAAAGAACTGGGAAGCTCCTGACAACATTGCTGCAGTAAACAGTAATTTTCCTAAGAAGTATAGAACTTCAACTTCTGATCCTGAGTATTTGAACAGCCATCCCACTCCAGATAGTCTGGTTATTCAGGCTGCAACTACCTCAAGACAGACTGCATATCCAACTATCCCTCCGGATAGAGAGGATAAGAAGGTAGATGCTTGGGCCGGTAAAGTTTTTACTTTGGGTAGCATGGCTTTAAAGTCAACTAATGTCACCTGTACCCTGGACAGGTTTACACATACTCTGTGGGACTGTATTTTGGCAGCGGCTGAACATATTCTGGAAGGCGAGGAAAGGGAAGGCCTCCTGAATATTGTCAAAGACGGAAAGGAGGCAATGGGGGAAATGCCTCCAGTCTGGACTGGCCACTGCTGAAAGTATCAGCAGGTCCATGGCTACAAGCACAGTGCTACGCAGATTTGCGTGGTTGAGGAAGTCAGGGTTTGCACCAGATCTGCAGGCCAGACTTCTCAACATGCCTTTTGATGGCTTGAGCTTGTTTGGTAATAAGGCTGATGAAAGCCTAGAAAGACCACAGACCTCAAATGCACCAGCTAAATCTCTTAGCGCCTCCATGCGACAGCTTCAGAAACCCTATTTGGGCTCATCTTCCTGGAGGGGTCATCCTTTTCCGTACTACTCCTCTTTTGGTAGAGGAAGAGGACAGGCCTTTCAGAGAGGCAAAAGAATGGTCACTCGTGGACGAGGAAAGACTGCAAAGACATCCTCAGGAACGGCATCTTTGCCCTCAGCCGCCTACAAACGCCTCTGAGGCCTTATCACACAAAACCCCAGTGGGAGGCAGAATCTTTCAGCATCTGAAAGAATGGCGGGGCATTACTTCAGATGCTTGGGCACTGGAAACAGTAGCTCAAGGTTACTGCTTTCCCTTCCTAAAAAAGGCCTCAGGTACATCCACCCGGGCATCAACTCTGCCAAAATTCCAGACCCGCTCCTTGCGGGAAATTTTAACCCTGCTAGAGAAAGGCGTAATAGAACATGTACCTGGAGCAGAGAGGAACAGTGGTTGGCACTCCCCTTCCTTTCTCATCCCAAAGAAGGACGGAGGATTGAGACCCATCTTGGACTTAAAGAACTTGAACAAGTTCCTCAGGAAGGACAAGTTCAAGATGGTAACTCTTTCTCAGATCCTTCAGGCTCTCCAACTCCAAGACTGGTTGGTATCATTGGACCTTCAGGATGCTTACTTTCATGTGCCAATCCATCACAGGCACAGAAAGTACCTGAGGTTCGCAGTTGGCGGTTACTAACTATCGAGTTCTGCCATTCGGGCTGACCTCCGCCCCGAGGGTTTTCACCAAGCTGATGGTGGTGGTGGCAACGAGTCTCAGGAGAGGGGGGATTCACGTCTACCCCTACCTGGACGATTGGTTGATCAGAGCATGTTCTCCCGAACAAGCCCAGACATCTGTCGATCACCGGTCACTTCCTTCACAAACTGGGCTTCTCCCTCAATTTCAGGAAGTCTCACATGATACCATCCCAAAAACTCCAGTTTATCAGAGCAGTTTTTGACATTTCCTCGGGCAAAGCCTCGCCTCCCGAGATGAGAGCTCTCCACATTCTGCAGATGGTAACAAAATTCCAGAATGCCCAGCATCTGCCGGCCTTCGATTTTCTGAGGTTGCTCGGCCTCATGGCATCCTGCATCTTTCTAGTGCCAGAGGCCAGATTGAGAATGAGATCCCTTCAGTGGGCCCTCAGAACTCAGTGGTCCCAGTTCTCGGGGAGTAGGTTGGATCTTCTGCAAGTCCCGAGCACAGTTGCTCAGAATCTACTATGGTGGGCTTGCAATGACAGCATCATCAAGGGAGAATCTTTTTGGCAACCATGGCCGGAGATAACAGTAGTGACTGACGCCTCACTCACAGGTTGAGGAGCCCACACCAACGATCTGACAATCAGCAGTTGTTGGTCTCCACCAGAGTTCAAACTACACATCAACTTATTGGAGCTGAGGGCAATCAGACTAGCGCTGAAGAATGTCCTGATAATGACGGACAACACGGTGGCCATGTACTACCTCAACAAGAGAGGAGGCGTAGGGTCACTTCCACTGTGCAGAGAAGCAATGCAGCTCTGGTTCTGGCCAATATGAGAAGGAATCTCTCTATCAGCAGTTTACCTAGCCAGAGAGCAGAACACAGCGATAGACGCTCTGAGCAGGCAGAGCAGTCTCCCAAGAGTGGGATCTAGCTCGGGAAGTCCTTCTGGAGATCTTTGCCCTTTGGGGAACCCCTCAAGTGGATCTGTTCGCGACCACGGTAAACCGGAAGTGCGAACAGTACTGTTCAAGGGAATTTGCTCCGACAGGAGCTCTAGGAGACGCATTTGTGGTGGACTGGAATTTTCCTCTGCTGTATGAGTTTTCTCCAGTCCCTGTGATTCCTCATGTAATCAGGAAGTTGAGAAAGTTAAGGAAAACCATGATCCTAATTGCCTTGGATTGGGCCAGGAGGACGTGGTACCTGGACCTTCTGGACATGTCCATCTGCCCTCTAATACGTCTTCCGCAAAGAGAGGATCTTCTTTCGCAAGAGGAAGGTTGTGTTCTCCATCCAGAGGTCAAGACACTCAACCTTCACGCATGGTTTCTGAGAGGCTGAGTTACAAGGATTGGCATCTTCCGGATGACGTAATGGAGATTTTGCTTTCGGCCAGAAGGCAAGCAACAAAATCCTTGTACCGGTGTCGTTGGAACAAATTCAGTAACTGGTGCAAAGATAAGGATGTGGACCCTTTTCAATGTGGCACCCCAGTGGTGCTCTGTCCTATTGCATCTGGCCAATCTGGGGCTCCAGATCGGAACAATTAAAGAATATCTTGCTGTGCTGTCCATTTTGAAGCGCTTCTCGGAAGAGGTTTCCTACTTCAAAATTCCATTAATCATTCAATTCCTGAAAGGGCTTACTAATGTATACCCTCCAGTACCGATTCATGTCCCAACTTGGGATTTAAATCTAGTACTTAAGTTTCTAACTTGTATACCATTTGAGCCTCTGCACTCCTGTCCCTTGAGGCTTCTAACACTGAAGACTGTCCTTCTTCTAGCCTTAACATGAGCCCGCAGGGTTAGTGAACTACAGGCTCTCTCATGTAAACCCTCATATACTACGTTTTACGAGGACAAGGTAGTTCTTGCGGTTAAACAAGTTGGGGGGGGGTCAACCGTTGTAAACGGAAGCCATAACAAATGCACAGTTTTTTGCTGGATAGAGTAACAGCCAAAAAACATAAATAAACTTTGTTTCAGTATATTCAACACAGTATTTTATGTGTATGTTTACTTCATGAATTGAATTTATACATTCATCGTTTGATCAATCACTTAACATAAAAGTATATACCACAGTTTGCAGTATGCATAATTCTCAATATTAACATATTCAACATAACATATTCAACGTAAAAACATTGTTTCTTAAGTTTCTCATAGATCTGTATTTGTAGGCAATATTCTATTCAACTTGTGCTGATATCCTTTGTGTTGTTTCAATTGGTGCTCATGAGTTGAGCCTCTAAGGTTTTAACCTAGTCTTCCATTACGCATTTCGGGCTATTTGTCTGCCCTTCTTCTGGTGGTGATATCAGTACTTCCCTGTCTTTATCTATAAAGTAAATATATATAAAATACTTGATTAATTTCAAATTCCTTCTTTAATTATCCACATTTTCGGGCTCGTAGCACTGTACTAACCTTGGTAGAGCCAACCAAAGTCACGGCATCAGCTTGCATACTTCTGTATTATAGCCACATTTTCCCTCGTGAGTTTGTTGCACTTTCTATGGCGTTTAGAACTGTCAAGAACAAGACACTATTTCATTGGTCTATTCTTTTAATAATAATATAATTTAGCATTTATATAGCGCTACGAACCCTCAGGTCTCTGAGCGCTGCTTATTATTACCCACGGTGTGTGGTGCTCATTTATCGACCTCGGAAGGATGAAAGGCTGAGTTTGGCCCTGCCGGGATTCGAACCTGCGTTAGCAAGCTCTGCACAGATGTCAAAACGAGCGCTCTACTCGCTGTGCCACTTGTCACTTTGTCACTGACATTCATAGGAGTATACATGACTTGCAGAGATAATGTGATCACGAGTAGGACCAGTTGCTAAAAAGAGCGCTGGGCCCCACTTTGTGATCATATGTGGGAAAAATGACGTTGTTTTGTTGTTACACTTACCCAATGACGTTATCAGATTTAACACTGATTTTGGAGACCGGTTCTCGGTGTTGTTAAATTTCGAGTGACTCTGTAAGAAAATGTCATTTATCATAATTATTTAGCTGGGTATCTCTTCAAAGCTATATTGGTTCCTACCCGTTTGCCACTCTCATAAGGTTTAGTGGATGTTCTGAGTTCGGCTGTTAAATGCACCGCATACTGCTGCAGGCTGCTGGTCTTAAGGGAAGCTGCCGAGCAGGGCAACGTATGTTCGATAGTTCACTCGCGACGCTGTCGCTAGAGAGAAATATGTATATGTTATTCTAATTGTACTTACAACTAAGGATAACAGTCGCGGTCTTACTTTCATAAACTCTATACCTTATTGGTTGTCCAATCCCTTCAGTGCCTTCCGATTATTGCGTTCACTCTGCCTCCTGGGTCCTTCATCGGGGCGTTGCTAAGCAACGGTTCTGAACTAGTCTGTCTGTCATTGCCTGTAGCAGTCAGCTACTTGTCTTTTCTGACCGCCATATTGGGTGTGTGTTTGTTCTGCTGTGTACTATGTTCCAAGTTATTATAAAGTGGATAATCTAGATCCAACTAGTCGTCCCTTGTTTCAGACACGTTATAAATATGTCATTGTGATGAAATGTATGCCATACTAGATCGAAACAATCAAAAATATGACCGTTTATAGTCCAATTAAACAATGTTTCCTTTGCATACTCTACTAAAATGCATCATTCAACTAATAGTCATCACGGTACGTTAATGAAAATTCAACTTTCTCATATGAAAATACAGTATTTCTGAAACAGTTTTCCACAGAAGAAATAACAATTGTCTTGAATATTTTCCCACTTGTAATTTGTGTCACTTGGACATTCAAAGTCAAGTCTTTTTCCATGCATTCAGATTCAAGTATTGGCTATATGAGCCATTTCTACCAGAGTCCATATTTACCAAGTACATCTACATGAAATATGGTGCATTGATTTTTATAGAACGTTTCATGTGGGTAATTAATTACTGATCAAGGAATTCTCGTTCATGTCATTTTCTATTTATTTAAGGAGCAGTTTGTTTCTACCCCTATGAGTTTTATGATGTTTCAAGTCGGTCACTGGCAGAGAAAGAATCTGCCTGTTCACAATTTATAGAAAACAGTTTAGGTCCCATTCCATGTTCATGCCCCTCGGATACATACTGTCCAGTTTCTCTATGCAGTATATCTCCCTTTGTTGTAACATTTTCTTCAAATTACCTCCTTTCTGTGGTAGTGTTACGTGTTCAAGTATCACAAACTTAATTTGCGCAATCGTATGTTTCTCTTTCAAAAAATGTTGGGCAACTGGTGATTTCTCCGATTGCTATCTTGCGTTTGATTTGTGCTCACACCATCGTGTTTTGGCTTTCCGTCCTGTTAATCCCACGTAGTAAATCCTGCAAGGACATTTTATTCCATGTATCACATTTGTAGTGTCACACGTTGAGGTGTGTGACAATTGTATTTTGTTTCCATTACGTGGGTGCTTGATTACATTTCCTTTAAGTTATTGCAACAATTAGTTATTACAGGGAATAGTACCCTTGTGTGTTGTGATGTTTTTTTTCTTATATCCAATGTCGGATTTCATTAACTGATCTCGAATCGAGGGGCTCTTAGCATATGCAAACAGTGGCGGGTTGAGAAATAGAGCTGCTAGTGTTGGATCCAGTTCAAGTAATTTCCAATTTTTCTTAATTATTCTTCTAATCCTGTTACTTTGTTGTGAATGTCGTCACATAGACTAGTTCGGCTGCAGTGTTCTTTGCTTTCGGTTTCATTGCTTCTGATCTTGGAATTTCCTTAACTTTAGCAGAATGTCTGGATACTGTATCTGGGCTGTAACCTCTCTCCAAAATTCTTTGGTGAGATCTCTCGCTTTGATGTCATATTCTTCCTCCTTCGATATAATCCTTCTATATCTCAGAAATTGACTGAAAGGAATGCTTTCTACTGTCTTTTTCGGATGAAAGCTCGATGCGAGTAGTAAACTGTCTGTCCGTTGTTTTTGTAAAGATTGTTGTCTCTAGTTTGTTGGAGTTTAAATAGACCATTATGTCAAGGAAGTTGATTGATGTTTTACTCAATTTGTGTGTAAATTTAATTCTGGGCGTAATCGTGTTCATGAATGCAAAGAAGTCTTTCAGATCTTCCTCTGTCCCGTTCCAAATTCCAAAGAGGTTGTCTATAAATCATACCAAGCATTTCAATTTATTCTTCCATCTCGGGTTCTGTAGGACATATGTTTCTTCTAAATATGTCATGTAGGTGTTGGCATAACTGGGGGCAATGGCAGCACCCATGGAGGTCCCTGAGATCTGGATGAAATATCGATCCTCAAACATAAAGTAGTTGTTCAATATTACTGTTAGCAATTTCAATATGAGCAAACAATCGCTTCTGACAACTTTTGTGTCAAGTAAAAGCCATTCCATGGCTTTGAGTCCTGCTTGATGGTTGATGCTGGTGTAAAGACTCGTCGCATCCATTGTGAACATGTCAGTACTTCGAATGTAATGGATTCCAGTCTCTTCAAGAAATGATTAGTGTCTTTAATATGTGTGGTCCATTTTTGTGTCAGAGGTTGAATTACTTTATCAACATATTGAGCCAGTGCCACCAGTAGTTCTTAAGGTTAAACCATCTTTCTTACCAAAGGTAGTTTAAGACTTCCATTTGTCACAAAAAATCATATTACCAACCTTCTATCCTCCTCCTCATTTGGGCAAAGAAGAGGAGGGACTGCATAGACTGGACCCCAAAAGGGCCCTCAGTTTTTACATTTCAAGAATGTCAAAGTTACATCAAGATGACCAACTTTTTTTAGGTTATACAGGTCGTAGCAGTGACAAAACAAACTATATCCCACTGGATCATTCTGGCTATAATTGAGTTTTCGACTGGATGTTCCTCCTACATATTCCTCATCAACCCTCCCATCCTACCCCGCAGTACAGTTTGCGTTTCTTACACTTTCCTCTTGTGAAGAGTATATCAGTCACGGGCACGCCTGGGTGTTCCTCGAATATTTCCTCGAAAAAACAGAACTGAAGCCAACGGGCGCGGTGTAAGCTATTTATACTGACGGTGACGTTTACACGGTATGGAGCCCGTCGAGGGACATCAACGCCATGACCTCATGCACAGCGCCCTCTGCCACAAAAGAATTTCCGAAGCAGCAAAGCTGGCAAATACGAATATCATATCCCAAGATGAGGAATACGTGGGAGGAACATCCAGTCGAAAGAACGTTACAGTTGGTAAGTAACTTGTTCTTCTAAACACAATAAAAAGCATCCAAACAGGTGAGGGAAGGGCAGTGTGGAGCCCAATCAGATGGCCACATATCTATAGTTTGCAGCACCTCAATGGGGAATTCCTCTCCTATATGTTGGTACCACTATAATAGTGATCACTTCCTGGGTCACTGAAGACTGGTGTTGCATAGGAGGCTCATTCTTGTTTAATGGGGTTTGCGGATGCACAACGGCTGTGATAAGGGTTCCATGTACTGCTCCATAATCGCATATTTGATTCTTTGCTGGTGTTGATATCGCCAGAGATGCGGCAGACATGCATTCCATGAATCTGGGACTAAAACTGCTTGAATACCCGGTCATGTGTAGATGCCCCGTCTGTGTTTGTGTAGTCAATGATGGAATGAAGGTATTGAGATGAAGCCGTGCTTTCCAGTAGCAGCTGAATATACTTTCCATATGGCGCAGGGCACAATGCTGCCTCACTTGGACTCGAATGGAGGACATGACATCGAAGTGAACCTATGTGGTGGGAGCTGCTCTAGCTAACATCAGCCTCTGCTGCAAATGGGGGAAGCCCTTTCTGAAGTAATACTGATTTTTGCTAATCCTGGCCGTTTTGAACAGAGAACGATGCTCTTAATTTAGTGGTTTACGATATGTGCTGGCCTATGCTATATTGGAAAATTGTAGGCCGTCTCTGGTAATTAATGGCCACTACTTTCAAACTAACTTAAATGATGCTGTTGATTAAACCTTTCATTTTCATTGACTTATTAAGAAATCTACACATAGACTTGGCCACAGTGGAAACATTTGTCTCGGAGCCATCCCTACTTTTACGTTTTTCCATGTTTGCTATTTTTGGTGAAAAAGCAACATCTTTGATTTCTTATTTTACCACAATAAACCTTTGATACTGAACTGTCCCTGAGAATGTATTATCCTGCAACATGCATTGAGTGATTGTGGACTCCATGTTGTAATTGCTGTAATGCAACAGATCCAGTAAAACCCTCCATACAAAACCACAATTGATGCTTGGGCTGACTCTGTCAGGGTTGGACTGCCCTTTCTCAACTTAGAGGGATCCTTTGAGCAGCCATCATTTCCTGTTCCTTTCTCTACTTCTTTGCAACAAGCTTCTGAATTACAGAGCGTACTCATGTCTCCAGATCACCAGTAAGATCCTCTTCAGCCGATAGTGGAGGAATTGAGATTGATGAATCCAATCAAATTGTCCAGCAAGTCATGCAAGAACTTAGAATGGTTGAGCTGAATGTCCGGATGTACAGGGTGCATTGAGGACAAAGAACAGATCAGCGCAGCAGAAGAGCACTATGGCACAGCAGTGTCGGAACAAGATTCCACAATATGAAAGATGCATTGGCTTCAAGCTAACATCAGCCACCAAGAAAATCTCTCCCACTGCAATAACGTGTGAATAGTTGGTTTTCCCAAAATTGGAGGATGACGGGACATTATAGCTTATATTTACAACTTCTTGGAAACATACCTTTATTTACCCACGCCACAAACGTTAATTGAAAGAGTACGTATGGTACCAAGTCCTAAAGCTTTACCACGGAAAAGCCAAGAGTGAAAGCTAACATGTCTTTTGATCCGTTTTCGGGTTAAGGTAACAGTAATGAAGGCCTATAAGAAAGTAGGCAATATTGGGGTTGGTTTGTCAAAATGTGTGCTGTCTCATGACCATTCTGTGGAGGTTATGAGGCAAAGAAAGGCTTTAAAACAGTATTTGATTTACTGAAGGGCATAACTACTCGTTGAGACCTGACTCTTCTAGTGACATTTTAACTGGATTAGAAGGGTACCACACAACCAAATTTGCACAGCCGAAGAAACTGTGAATTCTTTTAATTCCCATGCTCACTTCTGTCATTGGACCGGAGCAAGTGGATTCTGACTATCCTACAGGCTTCTTAACCAGCACAATCTAAGTCACAACACCAAGAGAGGAATCCAAGGCAGCGAGGCATGGGCATTGGAAGAAAACGCACATGAAAAAATCTGTCAAATTCTCTCACTTGCTGATTATAAAAAGCTGACATCTGGTTTATGTTCAGGGATTTGTTTTACTTTTGATCTCCACATTTTCCTTGTTGGTTTGATTAAGGCAAGATCTTAAAATGTTAACACCTTTGCTTGTTTATATTGATGCTTGCATAATTTGAATGCATAGTCGAAGATCTTGGTCACAATATGTGATCTGGGGCATCCTCTCGCGTGCTCAACGTCTGAGTTCTAAAATATAATTCGGGGTCAATATGTTTAAATGTGTGAATAGCAATGGGTTGCATGTTTTGGTTTACTTCGCCGATTGTCACAAGTGCAAGCTAGAGAGCGAGGGGATTGCAATTGAGGGGTTATTATTTGATTCTTATGTATTGCCCCACCCCCTTATTAATTGCGACATCCCAATAATTACACATATTGGGCTTCTTGATGAACGGAAGTGTAACATTACGTGCGATATTGAGTGTCTCCATCAGCAGGGTGTTCCCCCCTCTTACCTCGGGGGGGGGACTCTTCTCCTATCGGTGTCTGTATATATTGCAGGTGTGGCACCAAGTTCATAGTAAATGCCTTTCTTGTGTTCCTCGGTTGTTCCTTTAGATGATTCGACGTTGGACTCCATAAGATGAATTTTAATTTTCCGCTTTCAGGTGTATTGTTGCCGCGTCTATACTTTCTTGACCCCTTCACCCTTTTTCGCCTTGGGCCTTGGAGCTCCCATCGTGTTCCGTTCTGGACTGTGTCCGCTCGTTCTCCTTCTCCTGCGCCCGTTCCGAGGATATCTGCGATGCAATCTTTGATCTCTTCTTCTGATCGTAATATTATCCTTCTACTTTCATGCTCGAAGGTGAGGGAAAATGGGTATCCCCACCTATATCGTGTGCCTTGCCCTTTTAGCCATTTGGTCAGGGGGGTGCAGAGACGTCTCAGGGCTAGGGTGAGCGAGGATAAGACTTGAAATATAGTTATCTGGGCTCCTCCCATTGTGAGAGGCCCGCCGGATCTGGCTTTCTCCAGGATTCTGGTTCTGTCCTGGTATCTATAGAATCTGGCGAGGACTGATCTAGGGCCACCAGGTGGTCCACCCGCTCTGTCTATTTGTTCAGTTTTGGGCTCATCGATTGTCCTAGTCTGCCTTCAGGATTTTGATGATATCATGTATTGTCCTTTTAAGGTCCTCTTCTGTTTCTCCTTCGTTTTCCGGTATCCCAAAGAATCGTAGGTTTTCTTCTTTCTCTATTTTCTAAATCGTCCATCTTCAGGCGTATTTCCTGTTCCCTATTCTCAATGTTTTGTAGCCTCAGGTCCATTTGGGTTTCAAGAGTGTCAATCGAGGCTTGATTGTTCACGACACCTTCCAATCTTTCCTCAATGTTGTCCATTCTCTGAGTGATTTTGTCTATTTTGCCACCTAAGTTAGCTCCCATGCTCTTTATTTCACTCAGGAAGGCAGCGATGTCGCTCTTGGTGGCAGCTGCCCCTGTTTCGGCGTTGTCTGTTGACATTGTGGCTTTATGTTCCAAGGCGGGGGAGGACGGAATGTAGGCGTACCTGGCTAACTTGCTCGTAACGTTCATGTAGCAGGTCTTGGGTCAGAGGAGGCACACGCCCCAGGTTTGGGGGCCTTACCCTCTGTGCCACCGTGCGATTCAGTGGCTCAAGGTTGGTTCCAGGTCGAAGGGTGGGTATGTGGCTCAATGCGTGGATGAGGAGCTGTTATGGAAGCACTCCGGGAGCCTTCAGTGCTGTCGGGTCTTTCAGAGTATGTGTTTCTCTTGGGGGAATTTCTCCCTTATGTCGATTCGTGCTGTGGCCATCCCAGAGGGGTAGAACGGGAGCCTGGGGCAGGCCTGTTATCTTGTGCACTTGCGTAGGGGTAGGTTGTCCTGAGTTCTAACTCCGGCGTGGTTACAGTGTGGTCTTAGGGTCCAGTTTAGGAGGTATATGGGAGGCCTCCAGGAGGGGACCTTTACCACCCTTGCTTAAAGCCTCGCTGAGTATGGGCGTGAGGTTAGGCGCCTGTGTTGCTCCGGTGGTGCCCCGCTGCATTGGGGGGTGCGATGAAGTAACCCTTGGTGGGTGGACTTGCTTTTTGTGGAGACCTTTCACACTGAGTGGGCCAGGCTGGGGCCTTGTGGAGGATCAGTTTCTTGATTTGAATTAGTGCTTTTTAAAAAAAATGTATTATCTTATTTCCCCCTCCAGAGGGCGGGGGGTGGCAGAGATCTGGGGCCTGGGCGCACCTCCAACGGGTCACAAAGCACGTCCGGCGGGTTGCCGACGCCACAAGGCAGCCCCCACCAGCGGGTCGCAGGCACCTGGGCCTCTGTGCGTGTATTCGTGGCAGTAGCCGCTGGAGTATGCGCAGGGTGTCGGGAGGTGCTCCGCCCTCCCTCCGGTGTCGGCGGGATCCACTGCGCTCTCCCGACGGAGACAGAGGGAGAGGCACACGTGGGGTGGGTGCGCCGGGGAGTCGCCCGGGTCCGCTCTGTGACTCCGGTGTTACACCTCCAAACCCCCGGGTGGGAGTGTAGGGGGATAGGGGGGGCCAGTCACCGGGCACTTCTTCAGCAATTATAATGCCCCGGGGGCCTACCGTCAAGTTCACGGCGTTACGCCGTTTGGTGTTCAATTCCTGGAGCGTGCGAGTATTCCTTCTCCGCGCTCAACTTCAGTTCTTCGTTTCTCCGGCTTCTGACGTCCGATTTTCATCAGGTTTTCGCCTGGATTGGTGGGGGGGGGGTCTTCTAATGCTTAATTCTCCCTCGTTTTCGCGTGGGGGGTTCGTGGTGAGGGGGCTCTGCTCACTTTGTGGACCTCGAGGGACGGAGCTCACACAGGGAAGTTTCTCATCCGTGCGCCCCCTGGTGGCCGATCGTTCATGTACATTTTCAACTTCAAGTTCTGTCTACTAGTGCTTGTGCACAGCAACGGTTTTCACCTGCAGCTCCTGCTAGCATTAGTTTTTTTCCTCAAAAAGAATGAAACGTATTCTTAGTTATGCGCATGCGTGCGAGAATAGTGGCTGTCGTTCCATTTATTTCGGCACACTCGCATTTAGGACATAGACAGCTTTTTCCCAGTGACTCAAATTCTAAATTTGCAATGATGTGTATGTGCAGTGGCTGATGAACGATGAACAGTGACTCAACTGTTCATTCAATTTTGCCAACTAGCGCGTCTGTGCGCTGAATATCTTTTCTCATACTCCAAAACAATGTTTGTAATAATGCGTGTGAGGACAGCGGTTGTGCCCTTGCCTGTACGGCATTCACTCACAGAAAAGATGAAAGTAATTTCTTTACTCTCCAACTGATTTCTTTTTAACTCTACAACCAGCTGACAAATAGTTTAATAACAATCCCCACCACTTCAGTACAGCTCTCAAACTTTTGTATCACTCTTTCATTTATCATCTTATTTATGAGTCGCGCTTGCTGCTCCTTCACCAGCCTCGTCCCAAACGTGTCCTGCGTAAACATCTTCCTCATAGTACTTTTCATAATCTTCTTACAGAGATCAAGAAACGGGACCAGTTCCTAACCTTAACTAGACAAAAGGAAGTTAGAATACTGCTGAAGATTCCATGCCACCTGCCTTCACCCAAGAGACAATCAGTTGTCGGAATCTCCATCTTGGAATGGGAAAGACTCAGGCCTCTGAAGAAAAGTAGTTAAGGGAAGAAGACTAGAGGTAATTGAAAGAACTTAAATTAGCCCCATTCAAGGCACTACCAATTCAAGAAACTCTGACAATGGACCTTGTGGCAGAAACAAAGAAACTGGTCCTGCAAGGCTGTGCAGTGTGGTGCAGAGCTGCAACTTATGAAAAATGTTTCTTGTTTCACCTGCTGAGGATCTGCTGATTCCCAGGTCCCAACTCAGGATGGCGACAGTTGCAGCAAAATATCCCAAGAGGATGTCTGGCTAAGCCACAAAGTTCTGAGCATTTCCACTGGCTGTACCTTCGAGCAGAGGTTGGGCTGGTTGTTCCACTGGTCAATGTTACACTTCGGGCTTCCTTGCAGAATACGACTCCTTTACAAGCTCCTCTGTGGAGAAGATACAGGTTGCCATGGCGCCTGTACAAACTACGACGAGTCCGTGTCAGCTGACACGTCCTTTACATGGAAGACGTACGGCAAGACACGCCCCCATACGGCTTTAAAACCACCGTCTTTCAAGGGGCTCGTTGCTGCTAATTAGCGTTACAAGCTACATTGGTTACGTCCGTTTCTCCTTCGTGTTTTCTCCGCACGGATTCCTTATCTGCTTACCTGGTTTTGACCCTTACCTGGCTTCTGGATTGGCTTGCCTCCTCCTTTATTCCTGTCGTGCTCGCCTGGCTTTTTGACCCGGAACATTATTGGATTATTCTTGTGCTTCCTGCTGTCTCTTGCGGTTCCTCATTCCAGCTAGCTGCTACTAGACGCGGAACGACTTTGCCTTCCTCGCAGGTGACTTGCTATCAACCATCCGGAACTCTTCTACACCTTATCTGGATACGTGTGCGCTCAGGTACATATTTGTAATTGGCAATTCCACACCTGCTATTTAATCATTTCTCCATGGCCTTGATTGGATCTTTGCCTTTTGTTGGATTCTGGGACATTGAGTGACTGTCTTGTGAACTTGTCTTCAAGTGCATATAAACGCTTTGCTGATACTGCACCAACCCGGCACTAGTGCGACCATCGTGCCGCTCGGGTTTATTTACCTATACTAATATTCCTGTTTGTTATTTTCTCCTATCGTTGTCTTCTGTTTTAGGGACTATTTTCCATCCTCAAAATACCCATATTCAGGTTAGTTGTCATTGTTTCGATACTTTAGGAAGTCTCTTTAGAATTATTTCCACTCATTGTACTTATTCATATTTTTGTAGATTCACCCCGAGGAAGCTCCACTCCAATACTTACTTAGATATTTTCCTGTATTATAGTGCTGTTCTGATTACTTGGTTTATTTTCAACACTGTATAATATCTTTGTATTCCTTTGCAGCATTGGTATTGGCGGTGTGTGTTCTCCCTGCTCTTTTATTCATTTGACACCTCTGTCTGTCCCAATCGAAACAGCGGAGAGGTACATTGTAGAAAAGAGCCCCTCTTTGAGGAAGCCTGAGTCTTGTACTCAGGGTAGCTGGGATGGAAGGCTGAATATCGATTCTTGTACAACCATCATCTCCAAGGTCACTCATCCACATCTTGGGCCTACTTCAGAGTGGTGAGTAACAGAATTAGCAGCCATGAACAATGTCCACGGAGGCCAGTGATGCTTTGACTCAAATCGTGCAAATGGTCACGGATCTATGAACCGACTTGACCAATGCACAAGAGGCACTACGCCATCGTATGGACGCCATTCAGGCCTTGGTTACCACACCAGCGACACAGATGGTCGGTGCTGGTGCTGCAGCTTCAGGATCAGGGTTTCCACCTGAACAGCAGGAATCAAACCCTATTATGATTACAACCCAGTTCCCTCTAGCTCCTCCTGAACGCTTCCTAGGCGATCCTAAACAATACTGAAACTTCATTAACCAATGCAAACTGCATTTTTTGTGCCGTCCCGCTTCATTCCCTACTTCTACTACTAAAACGGCTTTTGTTTTTTCACATTTAGGAGGGACTGCAGCCGCATGGGCTATAACCCATTGTTAGAATCCAACAGTCATGTTCTCTACAATTGTGATGCCCTTCTTGCTATGATGAGTAAGGTGTTTGATACGCGTTATACTACTCAAGCTACTGACCTGGAACTCTTAAAGCATCGACAAGGGAACAACTCCCTATTGGTTTATTTGGCACGTTTCAATCAGTTGGTAGCAGAAACTGATTGGCCCGAAGAAAAGAAAACTGCCGTCTTCTATCAAGGCCTCTCAGATGAGTTAAAGGACATCTTCTCCACTGTTCCGGTAGTTCCAACGGAATTTGGGGAACTGCTAGATCTAGTCCTTCAAATTGATGCCCGTAAATCCGAAAGATGTGGCGAAAAGAAACCTGCTTTGTTCAGCACGGTTCCAGCGGAGACATTGTCCTCTTCACTTCCTGCGCCAGAACCTATGCAGATTAGTGTGGTTAGGGGTCCACTCACCCCTGCTCAACGAGAATATCGTAGATCGCACAATCTCTGCATGTATTGTGGGGCCTCTGACCA